>NC_080787.1:66498128-66810836 GCF_028018385.1 Neofelis nebulosa
AGCCTGTTTCCGATTCTGTATCTCCCTCTCTCTCTGCCCCTCCCCCGTTCATGCTCTGTCTCTCTCTGTCCCAAAAATAAATAAAAAACGTTGAAAAAAAAAAATTTTAAAATAACAATACTACTAAAAGTGATCTACAAAATCAATGCAATCTCTATCAAAATTACAATTTTTTTGGTTTATTTTCTGGTTTTTTTTGCAGAAACAGAAAAACCCATTCTAAAACTCCTATGAAATTTCAAAAAACCCCAAATAGCCAAAACAATCTTACAAAAGAAAAAGTTACAAGACTTGCATTTCCTGATTTCAAAACTTACTACAAAGCTACAATAATCAAAATAGCTTTGTACTGTCATAAAGACAGATATATAACTAATGTAATAGACCCCAGAAATGAACTCTCCCATATATGATCCATCGATTTTTGACGATAGTGTCAAGACCAAAAGGTCAGTCTTTTCAACAAATAGTGCTGGGTCAAGGGCATCCAAATGCAAAAGAATGAAATTGGACCCTTAACCTTAATCATATAAAAAAGTTAACTCAACATAGTTAAAAAGACTTAAACCTAAGAGGTGAAACTATTAAACTTCTAGGGATAAAAAGGGGGAAACATCTTCATGGCACTGGACTTGGCAATTATTTTTTGGATATGACACAGAAGCACAGGCCACAACAACAACAAATATTAAATAAATTGGACTTCATCAAAATTAAAAACTTTAGTGTATCAAGGACACTATCTACATAGTGAAAAGACAAACCAAGGTTGGGAGATAGTATTTCCAAATCCTATATCTGATAAGGGATTAATATTCAGACTACTAAAAAAAAAATCCCTTACAAGTTGACAACAATAAAACATAAAGAATTTAAAAACAGACAAAAGACTTGAGTGAACACTTCTCCAAAGAAAATAAATACACAAATAGCCAATAATCAAATGAAAAGATGCTCAAGATCACTAATTATTAGGGAAATGCAAATCAAAGCCACCATGAGGTATCACTCCACAGCCATAAGGTTGGTTATTATCAAAACAACAGAAAATAAGTGTTTGCAAAGATGGAAAGAAATTAGAACCCTTGTGCATTTCTGGTGGAAATATAAAATGGTACAGTCGCTGTGAAAAAAAAGTTTGTAGGTTCCTCAAAAAACTAAACACAAAACGGAAATGTCATCCAGTAATTCCATTTCTAAGTATATACTCAAAATAACTGAAAGCAGGTACTCAAACAGATACTTGAACACCAATTACCGCAGTAGTGTTATTCACAATAGCCAAAAGTTGGAAACAACCCAAATGTGCACCAACAGATAGATAAGCAAAATGTAGATTACATACACAACAGAATGTAATTCAGTCTTAAAAAGAAATGAAATTTTGATGCATCTACAACATGGATAAATCTTGAAGATATTATGCAATTTGAAATAAGCCATACACAAACGAACACAGTAATAATTCCACTTATATGATGTACCTAGAACAGGCAGAGACAGCAGGACAGAGGTCATCAGGGGATATGGGCTGGGGGTGGGTGTGGAATGGGGAGTTATTCTTGTTTAATGGGTGTGGTGTTTCTGAGATGAAAAAAAGTCCTGGAAATGAATAATGGTGATTGTTACATAATGTTGTGAATGTTCCATGGTTAGTATCACGGAATGCATACTTACAAATGGTTAAAATGGTAAATTTTATATACATTTTACCACAATTTTTAAAAAGTCTCAAAAAATCTGTGATATAATTATGAACATGTATTTACAACTTTCTATGTAAATACAAGAGGTATGTATATAATATAAGGTATATATATATATATATAGTAAAACCAAAAGTTGGATTTAAAACCTAATGAATCCATAGGTTACCCAGGCCAATTAGCTATACAAGCTCGAAGTATGCTGTCAGGTAGTTAACGAACATCAGACTGTATTCATAGAAATGTGTTCAGTATTATTTCTGAAAGTTTTTTTTTTTTTTTAATTTTTTTTTCAACGTTTTTTATTTATTTTTGGGACAGAGAGAGACAGAGCATGAACGGGGGAGGGGCAGAGAGAGAGGGAGACACAGAATCGGAAACAGGCTCCAGGCTCCGAGCCATCAGCCCAGAGCCTGAGGCGGGGCTCGAACTCACGGACCGCGAGATCGTGACCTGGCTGAAGTCGGACGCTTAACCGACTGCGCCACCCAGGCGCCCCTCTGAAAGTTGTTTTAAGAAGCCATTAATTTATTCTAATTAGATGTTTAGTTTTATAAATGTCTACAACATAAAACGGGTATTTTCCTTTGAGTTCTATGGCAGCATTTAAGAAGTTGAAAAATTTTAAATATAAACCTATAACAATAGCAGCTGCAATCTCCTGAGCTGTTTACATCAAAAGGCATTAACACTACATACATTATTTCTTTTAATTCTCACAACAAAAATAAGGTAAGTATATAAATCCATTAGTGAGTTAAGTTAAGGTGAGAAAAGTTAAGGTTTAGAAAGGTGAAGGAACAGAGTTTAGACAGCTGGTTAGGATCAGAGCAAGGACTCAAAACCAAGTGTATGAAACAGCAAAGTCCATGCCTCTGAAATGAGGTATGCATATCCTAAGAATGCAGAGCAATGTGAAACCACAAGATCATTAGGTTTCTCATGAGGATTTACTCTTATGAAAAAAAATTATAATATTTTGTCATAAAAAAAACTATAGAATCCTAGAACTGAATTTTTCCATTTGCAAAAATTTAAATCCAATACATTTTCTTTTTTTTTTTCCTTTTTTTTTTTAACGTTTATTTTTGAGACAGAGAGAGACAGAGCATGAATGCGGGAGAGTCAGAGAGAGAGAAAGGGAGACACAGAATCTGAAACAGGCTCCAGGCTCTGCACTGTCAGCACAGAGCCCGATGCGGGGCTTGAACTCACGGACGTGAGATCATGACCTGGGTCAAAGTCGGACGCTTAACCGACTGAGCCACCCAGGCGCCCCTCCAATACATTTTCTAATAAAAGAAACATGGATCAGAATACAGATTAAAAGGCAATATTAGCACAAAAGTTTGATGTAGAACATAACTTCAAAGGAATTTTCTATCAGGAGAGTCTCATGGATTGTAAGTCACCTCCGGCAGGTAGGGAACAGTGAGAGGGATGAGTGGACCCGTCTCTACCTTCTTCCACTAGGACTACTTAGATGTTAATATTTAAGAAGCACTAAGAGCATGTATCTTCCACTTTATGAACTATATCAACTATGCACAAACACAGAAGTGATAATAATTTTTATATTTCATTTGAGTAAAAAAAAGCAGTGTTTATCCCGTCACAATCATGTTAAACCCTCAATTATATAACAATTTAAGTTTGTATCCCCAGAGTTTTCCTTCAGGCATGCCTATTTTCATTCCTCACTGTTCCTAATTATTCCTCTTATCCTTAACCTAGGCCCAGAAAAGGAAAGAAAGGTAAGAATTTAGATCCATATTCAAGAATAATACAGTCATATAACAAAAAGAATAAGTGGTAAATTGATTGTACAGGAGGTTTGGGCCAGTGCAATAATGGGAAGAAAAAAAAAAGCAATTGGGACTCTTACACTGGAAAGGAAGAAATAAAACTGTCTTTAAGCATCTAACATGTTCATGTACATAAAAATTCCTTAGGAAACTATAATAAAGCTACTAGAAGTAAAAATTTAGCCAGGTTGCATGATATAAGGTCAATGCACAAAAACAAATTTCTACATACTAAGAGAAGCCAATAATTCAGGATTGAAGGTAAACAAAATCATAAAATCTTCTGTCTTCTCACATGGAGGAGGGGGTGAGAGAGCCCTCTGGGGTCTTTTTTATTAGGGCATTAATCCCATTCATAAGGTCTCAACCCTCATGACTTAATCAGCTCCCAAAGCCCCCACCTCCAAATATCATCACATTGGAGATGAGGATTTCAACATACAAATTTTGGGGGAACAGAAATATAAAGATATAGGTAAATTTATCAAAATATTTTCAAGACCTCTACATTGACCACTACAAAATGTTGCAAAGAGAAATTTATCATAAATAAATGGAAAGCTCTCACGTCCATGAATTGGCAGGTTCAGTATTAAAATATAAGCCGGCATCCATCTTGTCAGCTCAGATGAAAGAATGAGCACTAAAGGTTGTATCATCCCCAGGCAAGGCTGGACTGGCCAGGGAACCTGCAGAAATGCAACTCCACTAGCTTATAAACAAAGATATAATCACCAAATGTACCTAATGAAATCTCTAACATAAAGAGTAAAAGCATTTTTCAGATTCCAAGTCTCCTGAAATGGAAAAGACTTTCAGGAGACCAGACAAAGCAACACCAGAGCACCTGCTAACATGACCTTCTGGGCCTCCAATCAGTGGGGTCCACCTTCTCAGGAGGGCCTTTGCACCAAAAGTTGCCTTTAAAAACCCTCGTTTGTCAGGGCCCCCGGGTGGCTCAGTCAGCTGAGCATCTGAATCTTGATTTCAGCTCAGGTTATGATTTCGGGGTCATGGGATCAAGCCCCAAGTTGGACTCCATGCTGAGTGGAGCCTACTTAAAGTTCTCTCTTTGTCTCACTCTGTCTCTTTCCTTCTCTCTCTCACCCTCTGCCCCTCCCCTGCTCACACTTGCACTCTCGTGCTCTAAAGTTAAAAAACAAAACAAAAAAACACCCTCACCTGTAAGCCACTGGGAGAGTTCAGGACTGTGAAGCATTAGCTTCCTGTTATCCTGGGTGGTGCCACACCAATAAACAGCCTTTCTTGCAATAGGCTGGTATCAAGTTTTTACTTGCTTGCTGTGCATCAGATGGATGAACTCTCATCTGGTTCAGTTTACAATATCAAGTGTCCCTACAGATTCAAAGTAATCCCACTAGAAATCCCAGTGGGCGTTTTGTAATATTCTAAAATTTATATTGAAATGTGAAGGATCTAGCATAGCTAAAACAATATTGAAAAGAAAAACAAAACTGAAGAATTTAGACTACTTGATTTTGCAACTGATTATATAACACACCAATAATCAAGTTTTAGCATAAGGACATATAAATCAATGGAGCAAAAGAAAAAGTCCAGAAATAGACCCACATATGCACATGATCAATTGATTTGGCAAAAGGTACCAAGGAAAGCCAATGAGCAAAGAACAGTCTTGACAAGAAAATGTTGCTGAAACAACTGCATCTCCACATGGAAAAGAAGCCCTTAAGTTATACCATCCCATAAAATTAACTTAAAAGTGACGACAAACCTAAAATATGAGTTAAACTGTAAAATTTCCAGAAGAAAACATATCAGAAAATGATTGCTATAAAAACTTAAGGAACATCTCTTTGAATGACAGTGTTAAGAAAACATAAAGGCAAGCCATAAAAAGAGACAACATTCACAATACATATATTTGACAAAGTATTTAATCCAGGACACATAAAGAATTCGTAGCTCACTCATCAAACAAAAACTTAAATTTAAAAATGGACAAAAGATTTAAACAGGCATTTTAGAGCAAATATACAAGGGTGCCTGGGTGGCTTAGTCGGCTACGCAGCTGACTCTCAGTTTTGGGTCAGGTCATGATCTCCCGGTTCATGAGTTCAAGCCCCTTGTTGGGCTCCAGGCTGTCAGCACAGAGTCTGCTTGCGGATCTCTCTCTCCCCCTCCCCTACACGCACACTGTCTCTATCTCTCTCAAAATAAACAAACACACTTAAAAAACTCTTAGAGAAAATACACAAATGGCCAATAAGAATACAAAAAGTGCTCAATATCATTAGTCACCAAGGAAATGCAAATCAAAACCACAATAAAATATTATTATACAGCCATCAGAATAACTATTACAAACAGTTACAATATAAGAGCTGACAAGGATATGAAGCAATCTGAAATCTCACATTGCTGTGGGAAAAAAAAATGGTACAACCACTTTGGAAAATACTTTGGTACTTTCTTAGAAAGTTAAACATACATTAAACATTAGACCCAGAAATTCTACTCTTAGTTATTTACCCAAGAAAAATGAATGAAATGAAAACACATCTACAACAAATGTTTACATCAGCATTATTCATAATAATCTCCAACTGGGAATAACTCAAATCTCCACTAAAAGGTGAGTGGATAAACCAACTGTAACATAGACACCAATCGGGATACTACCCAGCAATAAAACAGAATGAACTACTGAAAAAAAAAATGCAACATAGACAAATCTCAAAAACATTTTGTTGCACCAAAGAAGCCAGAAAAAGGATTATACTACACTCTATTCCATTTATATGAAATAATACAACACATAAAACTAAACCATAATGACAGAAGGACATCAATGGTCATCTGGGGTCTGAGTTCAGTGGGAGACAGGAAGACATGGGGTAGTTTTTGAAGTGATGTGGGTCTTCTATATCTACATAGTTGGCAAAATCAATCTGCACACTTAATAAAGTTGATTTAAAAATCCCTCTAAACTAGGTTCAGTGAAATAGGACAGAGCATGTTTAAATCAAGGCAGCTAATGTTAGAGACCAGGTTATAAATATTTATAAAGAAGCCATATAAAAAATTTAGAATTAAGATAAAGTTGAGGAGAAAAAAAAAAAGAAGAAGATAAGGTTGAGGAGGGTTTTAGCACCTTTGGTATTACTAAGACAATCACCTTGCAAAAAAAGAGTGGTGAGTCTTTAACAAAATTGATTCTAACAGAAGGTTTAAAAATACACAATAGGGGTGCCTGGGTGGCTCAGTCGGTTAAGTGTCCAACTCCGGCTCAGGTCATGATCTTATGGTTTGCGAGTTTGAGTCCCGCATCAGGCTCTGTGCAACAGCTCAGAGCCTGGAACCTGCTTCAGGTTCTGTGTCTCCCCTTCTCTGCCCCTCCCCTGCTCACGCTCTGTCTCTCAAAAATAAATAAACATTAAAAAAAAAAAAAAAGTAATACACAATAGATCTGATTATGATATAATTTTGAAGAACTCTTCCAAAAAGGAGATTTTTAGGATGAGCAATCAGTGCATTTCCTTATTTCCTTTCTAATTATAAGAAAAAAATAAAGCAAAACTCAACCTAACTAATCCTTTCATGGGGCTCTCTAAAACATTTTTTTTTTAAACTTAGGTAAAACCCACTTTAGAGCCTCATCTTGCCTAACATTCTTTACACCAGTCTATTCGCTGCACTTTGTAAATTACAACCTGCATACTGTTCTATACAAAGTTCAGGTGTTTGAAATGCCAGATACAGAATGGACAATAAAGAAGTCTGTTGCCAGCAGTTCTAGACACTTTTTAGACTCAGAGTTGTATTATTATGCCCTTAGTTCAATCTAGGTCCTTAAGTGTAGGTACCACTATCCAATCTGAAGAAATCAAGGCTAGCAAATGATCGTTTCAAAAAAGAAAAGAAAGAAAGAAAGAAAGAAAGAAGGAAAGAAAGAAAGAAATGGTTTTCTGCCCTGAATAATACCTTTTTATATACTTTCAGAAACATACCACCTAACAAGGAAGCAAATTCTATTAATTTCAGTTAGGGTACCTGAGTTCTAAAGTGGGTCCCAGTTTTCCTATTTATAGAAAAGTACAAACTTGTGCAGCATGTGGGTGGCTCAGTTAGTTGAGGGTCTGATTCTTTATTTTGGCTCAGATCATGGTTTCACAGTTTATGAGATCAAGCCCAGCGTCAAGACTCTGGGCTGACATCGCAGAGTCTGCTTGAGATTCTCTTTCTCTCCCTCACTCTCTGCCCCTCCCCCACTCATGCTGTCTCTCAAAAATAAGCAAACATTAAAAAAAAGTACAAATTTTCAAAAATGTGCTGGCAGCACACATTACTTGCCTATATTCTAATTTAAATTTCCCAACACCTCTGTTACAATACTTGTTTTACACAGGAGTAAATGAAGTTCACAGAGGTGTGTAACTTGCCCAAACTACCAAATGACAGAGCTATGATTCAAAACCAGTTTAACTTCAAAATTCATGCTCATAAGTATCATGCTATAATGCTTTACAAAGAGAAGTCATTCTCTCTGACAGGTCTATATAAACTGAAGAGTGACAACATAATTTTTGAAAACTCCATTTACCTTCAGGGGACGCAGAGCACCACAAAATTTTGTCCACCAGCTGTTTTCAATGAATTCTAAGTGCCTCTCTCTTTTCCTAAGTGTTCGTAACCTTTCTTCAAATTGTTTTAAGGCGCGTTTATCCCTTGATGGCAAAGGTCGACCATCCTTGCTCTACAAATAACAGACCAAAATAAAACAGTTTTTTACCATTAAGGTCTTAGTAAAGTATCCATCAAATTTAGAAAATCATGCAACAAAAGCTTTTTTTAGGTTGGATATTCCTCAGGCAAATTTACAAACTGAAAAATACAGACAACAACTAGGTGACAACACACATCTCTGAACCAAGGTCAGCATCAAAATGCAGATGTATATACATTTAATACTGAACTTCTTGATCCCTATTTTCCAAATACATGGTCAAGTTACGTGGAGAGACATAAATATCTTTAAAAATACCTTTTTATATGGTACTTTATTCAATTTGCTCAATTACTCTCCCTAACCTCCAAGCTCCTCCTTCTATTCCTTAATATGTTTGGTCCTACCCCTCCTCTCCCTTTGGTCAGCACAGCTTTCAAATATCAGCAGAGAGATGCAATACTAGTATGTGCTATGCAGATGTTTTTAGAACTGCTGAGAACTTGCACTTTCTTATTCTCCAAGTACTTTTGCAAAATGAGTCATGTTTTCTTTAGCCAACCTACTGACGGAAAACTCCCATCGACCTATGTTTATGTGATGCTTACTGTAACCATGAGCAGTACCTTTTCCATGGTCTCGAAGATAACACTTTCCCACTTGAATTCTCCTGGCCCTAAGTGTCTTCAATTAGGTACAATAATAAACTACAGTAATATGACAACTGCTGAATATACAAAAAGGTGAAATGTAAACTTGGTTTTATTGGAAGCAACAAGAAACATATTTACATGGAACTACATTTTTAAAATATAAAGACATCAGATATTAAAATGTTAATAGCCCTACTTAGGTTTAAGTAGGTTCTTAAGACACAGACAACAAAATTGCTCTCTAGTGTATCCCAGTGCAGGCTCACCTGAAATCATCAAAATAATGAAGACAACACTCAAATATCCTTTAATAAAGAAATTTACACAGTCATAAAGATCTCTTTACATAATGGCACTGCCATGCTCTTCTAGACCGAGCCATCCTCTTCCACACCTTACCATATTGCTTCTCAAACTTTATCATGCATAATTACCTGAAAAGTTTGTTAAACACAGATTTCTAGACCCTATGAATAAAATTTAGTTGGTCTTGGGTGGGGCCTAAAATTTGCATTTCTACCAAAGTCCCAGGAGATGCTGGTGCTACCCAAACAGGGACCATAGTTGACATACCTGAGGCTATATTTAATTATCTTCACTCCTTTAAGTCAAATACCATATGTACTATCAAATTGTATCCTCAATAAAAGGAACCTGGGAGAAAGGTATTTTCAGAAGGACAAAGGAATAAAACAAACACTCCCTTCTAGAAGACAGATCCAGGCAATAATACTTCAAGTATATGGTATGAGAAAGGTTTGGTACTTTGTACCTTAAACATTCAGTGTTTCTCAAAACTGCCATTCTATTATCCAAAGGATACCAGCAATAAAGTAGTTTTATTTAACAGCTGGCTTTCACTATTTCAGAAAAAAAAAAAAAAAATTAGTAAACTGATTTAAGGGTCCACTGAAAATAAATCCAAGTTATCTGCCTATTTGGTGAATATTTCAGTGGAGTAAAAGACAGAAGTCCATTCTGCTTTGCCTATTAACCAAACCAAGATAAGAAGAATATTGGTTAGAGAAACAAACACCAGGATAGAAACTCAGCGGGATGCCTGGGTGGCTCAGGTCATGATCTCCTGGTTTGTGAGTTCGAGCCCCACTTCGGGTTCTGTACTGAGAGCTCAGGACCTGGAGCCTGCTTCGGATTCTGTGTCTCCCTCTCTCTCTGCCCCTGCTCTGCTCGCACTCTGTCTCTGTCTCTCAAAAAGTGAATAAACGTTAAAAAATATATATTTAAAGAAACTCGGCAACTAATTATCTCATCTGGAAAAAATATACATATAAAGTATATGAACACATAGCCTTTGTTCAAAAAAAAGTAAAATGTGAAAGAAAGCTTCCCTTCACACTGTCATTAAGTACTACTGCCCTTTCGTATTGTTATCACCATTAGAGTAAATCAGTATCCTTACACACATTTTCTATGGATTTATATGCATTCATATATGCTAATATAACATATGGTTTTTGTTATACGTAATAGCTAACATTTCTTGAGCACATTTCTTGTGCCTAAAACTTATCTGTTCCCTTACATTTATTCTCCTTAAATCTTCAGAACAAAATTTTGAAGTTGGTAGTACTAGTATACCCATTTACTAGATGAGGAAAATAAGGCTCACAGATACTATAATATGCATGATAAGGAGAGCTAGAATTTGAACTGAGAGACTGATTTGATAATCTACCTCATTCTTTTTTATCACTGCACACCACATTATACCATGGTACCTTAATAAATACTTTATTTTTGAACACTTAGACTGTTTTCTTTTGGAAGGGGAGGGTGTGCATTAACAGTGTGCATAAACATCCTTATATAATGAAGTAGGATACATTCCTAGACATCAGCTGCTGGATTAAACTTTACTAACGGGTGTGTTTGTTTGTATATGTACATGTCATATCACATAATTTTCTTTAAAAAGCTGTAGACTTTACATTCCCACAAACAGTGTATCTATGCCCCAAATCTCATTAATACCTGACAGAGGTAAAAATGTTAAAGATTTCTAAAAGATAAAAAAATAAATATAGGGGTGCCTGGGTGGCTCAGTTGGTTAAGCGTCCGACTTCGGCTCAGGTCACAATCTCACAGTTCATGAGTTCGAACCCCGCGTCGGGCTCTGTGCTGACAGCTCAGAGCCTGGAGCCTGTTTCAGATTCTGTGTCTCCCTCTCTCTGACCCTCCCCCGTTCAAGCTCTGTCTCTCTCTGTCTCAAAAATAAATAAATGTTAAAAAAAAATTTTTTTTAATAAATATATATATATATATATATATATATATATATATATATATATAATGAGTACTTCTAATTAGCACATCTCTGATTATGAAGGTGACCAACCATCCTGGTCTCTGTACTGCAAGTTCCATGTTCTGGAAAATCTCTCAGGTCCTACGTGAACTAGGATGCTTGGTCAACCTACTTACTACTAAAGAGCTGAAGCATCATTTTATAACTTTCACTGGATAGTTTTTCCTTCAGTAAATGCTATTTGGGTCTTTTGTTCAATATTTCTATGTAATGCTTGTCCTTTTTTCTTACTGACTGGAAGATGTTCTTTATATATAACCTATACTGCAGATTATTTCCTCACACTTTTTTTGCTGGTTCTTTAACTTCCTTTTTGGTGGTACTTTTTGGGTACATAAATTTTAGAACATAAAAATGTAAAACTCACCAATGTCTCAATCAGCATTTGGGATTTTTGTGTGCCTCGTTTAGAAAGGTCTTCTATACACGAAGAAAAAACTTTACTTTCACTTTCTCCTAATGTTTTTTAAGTTTTGTATTTGATTTGAATTCAGGATTGTTTTACTCTATGGTAGGGGGGTCTATGAAAATTTCTCTGTCTTCTATGATTACACTGAATTTCCACCTAAAGTTATGAACAACTGTCACCTCTACAATAATGAATCTTTCCAATCAGGAACTGAGGAAGTTCTCCATTTATTTCAGTCTTCTATTATGTATTTCAATAGATTTTATAATTTCTATCAGGAAAATTCTGACATTTCTTATTATTTTACTGTTTACAGCTATTGTGAATGAGATCATTTCCTATTACATCCTCCAAGTGGTTCATGATTTCTGCATGTTTGTATCCAGGCACTTTGATGAACTCTTATTAGTTCTATTAATTTGATTAATAATTAATTGAGGTTAATTTTTTTAAATTTTTTGTAATGTTTATTTATTTTTGAGAGAAATAGAGACAAAACATGAGTGGGTGAGGGGCAGAGATAGGGAGACGCAGAATCCAAAACAGGCTCCAAGCTGTCAGCACAGAGCCTGACACGGGGCTTGAACCCACAAACTGTGAGATCATGACCTGAGTGAAGTTGGGCGCTTAACCGACTGAGCCACCCAGGTGCCCTAATTAAGGTTAATTAATAAACAACAATCAGGGTTAATTAACCCTAACCCTGACTCTTTGATTCTGTCAGATTTTCTTGGTAGATGATATCTGCAAATAATAAAGGATATTTCCCTTGTTTTCACTCTCTCATTCCAATGTTTATACCTGCAATCTTTCTTACCTCACTAGCACCTCCACGAAAATGCTAACAAGCAACAGTGATACTGACTGCACTGTCCTGAATGGGAATGTTTCATTCATCATTAAGTATGAGGCTTGTTACAGGTTTCCTTTCCTAAGTACTTTCTTTTCTTCTAATTTGGTAAGGCTTCTTTTTTGTTTGTTTATAAATATAATTTATTGTCAAATTGGCTTCCATCCAACACCCAGTACTCATCCCAACAAGTGGGTAAGGCTTCTTTTTAAATAACTACAAATTGACTTTTACTAAATATTCTTTAGCATCTATTAAGATGCTAATATTTCTCATTCTTTATCAACATATTAAACTATTCTAATAGATTTTTCTAATGTGTCAGACTTTGCATTTCTATGATAAACCTAATCTGATAATTACAACATATTCTATTATAGCATAGGTTTGAATTGCTAATATTTTCTTTATAACATTTGCTTCTATGTTCATAAGAGAGATCAGTACATATATATATCCCTTTTTGTGTGCAATTACCATCTGGTTTCTATATCAGGATTATGCTAGTTTAGTAGAATAATTCAGAAAACTTTCCATTTTTTACTATGGTCTATAGATAATATTTATCTGCTCCTTGAAGGTGATAGAGAAAGAAAAACTTCATTGTGTTTTTAGAAGTACATTTAATTGGCAAGTGGTTACATGTAACTTTTAGCTTATTCCACTAGTACGTAAAACTTGAACATAAATGATACAGTAAAATCTGATGTTACACATGTAATCAGTATATGTGGGATAAGCAAGGTCCTGTTCATACCTGAGAAGAATTTTTGTTTTTTAGTTGTTTGAACACTGATAGAAATTCTCAAATTGTCAATGTTTTGCATTTCACAGAAGACAAATTTTAAAACTAAGGACATAGTTTCTTAAGGATATGTTGCAAAAAAATTCAAACAATGTCAAAAATATGCAATTGCCAATATCTAAGTCATATCAGAAAATAGCACAAAGACAATGTACTTTTATGCTTCCCAATTACAATAAAATACTAACTTACTTTTGATTTAATCGTTTGTATGTGTTGCTCCACTTCTTCAATGTCTTCAGTGTTTTCTAAACGTTCATAAGCAGCACTTCTAGTGCCTTTTATCAGATTTAAAGGTAATGCAGACATGCCATAGGCCTAAAAGAAACAAAATTAAAATGTGTTTTTAGTACCACTATTTTACACACAATTATACACAATTTTGAGGGGGAAAGATCCTTTAAAGCAACTGCCAGGGCACCTGAGTGGCTCAATCAGTTGAGCGTCTGACTTTGATGTCAGTTCAGGTCATGACCAAGTTCATGGTTGTGGGATCAAGCCCCATGCTGGGCTCTATGCTGAGCGTGGAGGCTGCTTAATATTCTCCCTCTCTCTTTCTCTGTCCTTCTCCCCACTCGCATGTACTCTCTCTTTATAAAATTAAAAAAAAAAAAAAAGGGCAACTGCAGAGTAAGCAGTTGTAAAGGATTATAGTCACTGAAGAACATGGTACATGGGAGTGAATCATGATTATACTGTCCCATAATTCTCTTATTTCACATTAACAGTTATATAAATTTACATCTGTATAATACTATTCACAGAATAGATAACATGTATGGTTCAAAGGTAAAGTTGCAAAAATAATGTAAATACAGTACAACAAGCTCACTGATTCATGCTTCTGTTTAGCCCTTCTGCTACTGAACCCCTGTAGTGTATTTTTCATTTCAGTTATAACTTCTATTTGATATCTTCTTACATTTTCTGTAGTTCTGTTAAAGTTCTTGCTGTGTTCATCCATTCTTCTCCCCAAATCAGTAAGCATCTTTTGGACCATTACTGAATTCTTTATCAGGTAAATTGCTTATCTCCATTTCAGTAAAGTTTTTGTTTTGTTTTAAGTAGATGTGCCTTATTCTTTGGTTTGGGACATACTCTTCTATCTCATTTTGCCTCTATGTCTATATGTATTATGTGAAATAGCTACCTCCCTCAGTCTTGAAAGAGTGGTCTTGTGTAACAGCTGGTGCATGTGGGCCATGAGACCAATCTCCCTTGGCCATCAGAGCCAGGCACTTCATATGAATGTCCACTCTATTTGCTGCATATGCCCACCACCAGCTGTGGCAGAGCCAGCACTGCTGTGTGGAAAGGTCACTCATCCCACCCAGTTGTGGCTCAGGCACTGTGCAGGAAGAGTGGGGTTCCAGCTGCTTGCCCATCATGGTTATGACCCAGTCTCTATGCAGGTTAGATGGGCCTTGAGGTCCCTCTGGAAGCTAATTACAGCCTGGCTGCTGCTAGGGGACAACAGGGCTCAGGTGCTCATCAGCCCAGCTGTAGCCTATCAGGTGCACAGGAAGGTAGGACTCAAGTTGCTGGACCAACTGGGTTGTGGCTTGGCTGCTGCACAGTGAGGGCAGGGCTCAGCGCACTCTACCAGCCCAGCTGCAGCTTGGTTCTCTGCACAGGTTGGGCAGGACTTACAGCACCCACTTGGACCACCTGCAGCTCGGCTGCTACATGGGGAAAGTGGGGATCATGGTGCTCATCTGGCCCATGTGCAGTCTAATCACTGAATGAGTACAGTGGGGACACTAGCCTGGCCCTTTTGCAGCTGGGGGGCTATGTGGTGCGGGGTGCTTGCCAGCCAGGGTAAGGGGTAAGTGGACAGAGTATGCACTCTAGTGCTAGCATGCTACAGGAAGGATAACAAAAATGGCACACATCTGCTCTGTCATCAGCAAGTTAGAATGAGATTCCAAAAATGGACTCCACCAATGCTTCCATCACCAGATAAAGTCCCTATAGGTCCCTGCCTTTGTCATAGCCACCTTAAAATTAGTTAAGTGGTTCTCTCTCACAGTATAAGTACTCTTCAATCTGTTGCTTTTGTGCTGGATCTTGGGGAGAGCAGGTGTACGCACACACCACTTATGAGCAGAAATCTCTGTTCCCTATAGTTCTGTGATTCTCCCTCTCTTAACCTACCCATTGATTTTCAAAACCAGATAGGATTTTTTTGGCAGGGGGGTGGGGGGGGGCAGCATATCTCTCCAGTGCCAGCCCCTAGGGTCAGGATGCCTGATAGGGGACACAATCTCTTTACTCAAGGGAGAGTTCCTTACTTGGGGGATCCCTCCTGATTGTGGTGTCACCTGGGATGGGGTCCCCTGGGTAAGGCCATATCTTTGATTCTCCTACACTACTGAATGTGTCTTTTTTGTCTTTTGTTGTGGAGGTGCTGTTCATCTAGTTCCAAATATAGCTGTAAGTTTATCGTGTCCATGGGAGAAGGTGAGTTCAGGGTCTTCTTATGCCACCATCTTTAAACTCCCTCCATGGTTTGGTTTTGTTTTATTTTATTTATTTATTTTTAATTAAGGGAGAATACAAAGAACATACTAAAATCCCAGAAATCAACTAGTTCTATCAGGTAATACCTACTACCTATAACACATTGTATCTAGATAATTATACAAAATTATTACCCAATATTCAAATCTTTGTTATTTTCTAAGGGAGAAATACCTTAAAATATAGTATTTCAAAGTTAATGTTCTCATGACTTCCCTATCATTTCCCCTTCTTCCTAAAGTGGTAGTAGGAAGTAGGTTCCGATAGTAGGAAGAAGGTTCTGTTTCCTATTAGAAGAACACATAATTTAGAGTAATTTTTTTGCAATTAATAAATTCTTATCAAATCTATACTTGTAATGACCTTGATAAAATAGAAAAAGTAAAGAATATAAAATATTATATACTTAAAACACTGAAAATGTAAATTAAGAAGCCTACAGGAGCCAAAGTATACCACAGCTCTTTAACCTTTCCTTATAGGACTTTCCTATCCCTTTTACCATCTGACCCATTTGTTTCTTCTAGTAGTTCCACAAATTTTCAAAACATTATTGGGAAGAAAGTAACATAATACTTTCAGACTCTGATGAATAAGCAGTATTACCATGATTATTTGCCAATCATCTGCATTCACATATCATTTTAACACCAAGTCTATGTTGCTTTTTACAACCAAATTCCAAGGCAAAAATATTTTGCTTAAACAGTTTATGCCCAAATAAATTCCCTGTCCTCCCAACCATCTCCAAACAAGCTTATTTTACCCCAATGCTTGTTACTCTCTGTTGAATGGATTTTATCCCTAAATACAGAACCTCAGTATTCAATATTATTTCCGAAAGAATCTGTAGTCTACTAGTCTCACTTCTATAAACCTAACTTCTACACTGCTTGCAAAGTAATCTCTAGCACCCACATCAGATTATGTCACTCCTCTAATTAACTTCCATTAAGATATCTAGGATGAATTAAAATAGTTTTCAAAGGGCTCTAGGAGGAGACCCTAGGATTCTGGGTAGATGCCTTTAGAGCCACTACAGGAGACAAGAAGGCAGGTAGCCAGGCCTGCTGCTACTTCAACCAGAGCAATTCTATGTTGTACAACTTTTTTCTGTATCATGTAAGATTGTTTTGTTTCATTTTGCTTTGTTTTTTTTCAATGACAGGTAGAATGACTGGTCTTGTGAATTACTGGTCTTGTAATTATCTAATCCTGGCATACAAACCTCTTCATGACCCCTACCAGCGTGTCTCATGCCTCATACCTCTGAATAGTTCACTATTCTTTTTTTTTTTTTAATTTTTTTTTTCCAACGTTTTTTATTTATTTTTGGGACAGAGAGAGACAGAGCATGAACGGGGGAGGGGCAGAGAGAGAGGGAGACACAGAATCGGAAGCAGGCTCCAGGCTCCGAGCCATCGGCCCAGAGCCCGACGCGGGGCTCGAACTCACGGACCGCGAGATCGTGACCTGGCTGAAGTCGGACGCTTAACCGACTGCGCCACCCAGGCGCCCCTATAGTTCACTATTCTTAAAACACTCCAGTTTTACACAGGCTTTTCCAGCTTCCACACTTTGGCACATGCAGTGCCTTTATCTAGAATGCCCAACCTATCATCTCTACTTCTCTAGCAAATTTCAGTGCCCTTCAGGCCTCAGCTTAATTACACCATGTCTGAGAAATATGCCTTGACTTGAAATGTGCCTTGCTTATAACTCTATTATAGTACAAAACACTGTACGTTAACATGATTGGTCCGTACATTTGTTTCATCACTAAACACATTGCACATTGGCCAAACTTGGCTAATCAGAATCACTCAGAAAATTCTTATAAACATAGATTTATCAGCCAGACTACTAACAAGTACAGGAGACTATCTGATCTATAAAAACTAGGTCTCAATTCTTTTTCCTACCTTTATTCTAAGAATAAAGATTAAATTACTAAAATAATTTTTTCTATTAATATTTAACCAAAAATTGTTTGAAAAATAAATCTTAGTTCACACAAACCTAATTCCTTACATGGAATTTACATATTTATTAGACTAGCTGAACTAAATTCCTAAATAGCTTAAACACAAAAATCTAAGAAAATAAAGATATGTCCTTGGTAACACCTTGTGCTAACAGGGGACCAGAATACATCTTTTCATGAATTTTTAATTGTCTGAAAAAAACAATTAGAGAAAGTTGTCATTGTTTGGGGTTACCTACCTTTTAGAGTTTTTGCGGGGGGAGGAAGGATTGCATGTTTAAGTTTCAACGATTATCAGGAAATGTAACCATAATATTTAGATTCTAATAAAATTGACATGAAACATTTAGTCAATACAACCTTAGGTTCTCAAATAGTCTTTTTGAACTTAACCTCAGACTTCTTTGGAAAAAAATGTATTTAAAAAGCTATCCTTTTCAGAAACAAACTTTTATTGCTTACTACTGCCCTCTAGTGAATTACCAGAAAATCAACAAGGCTAAAGAGATTGTATCATTTAATATGCTTCCAGGTTGGTCATAATTGCTTCCAATTTTATTTGTTTCAAGTTCCAAAAATAAAGCACCATCCATATTAAAACCCAAAATTTTTGGGGCGCCTGGGTGGCGCAGTCGGTTAAGCGTCCGACTTCAGCCAGGTCACGATCTCGCGGTCCGTGAGTTCGAGCCCCGCATCAGGCTCTGGGCCGATGGCTCGGAGCCTGGAGCCTGTTTCCGATTCTGTGTCTCCCTCTCTCTCTGCCCCTCCCCCGTTCATGCTCTGTCTCTCTCTGTCCCAAAAATAAATAAAAAAACGTTGAAAAAAAAAATTAAAAAAAAAAAAATAAATAAAACCCAAAATTTTCAAAAGAATATATACAAATTACAAACATTTCTAATACCTTCTTACACTGCCCAGTTTAGAACAGCAACTTTTCCCTATATATATGAGGAGAGAGAGCCTTTCTCTCCTCATATATCTCTCTAACATCCAGAATGATAGTTTCCAATCTGTGATCCATGGAATACTATAAAGGCACTGCCTGTAGACTGCATAAATGTCTTACATGTACTTGTAACACCTATTACTCAAGAACACGTGTGCTGTTATGACTAATGAAACAATTCATTAAACATATACTCAATTAAGATTTCCCCTTTAAATATTCATTGATTTTAAGATATATATTTTCTCACATTTAACATTAGTGAAATTCGGATGCCTCTTATAATCACTGGCTACACAGAAGTCATGACATAGCTGTCATTACCAGCCCAGGCACAAATTTGGTCTCAGCTGGTTGCTTTATAGTTACTTCTTCATCAGAGTTACATGCCTTCTTGCTATCACTACTGAGTTTAATTGCCACTTAAAATATCTTTAAGATAGGGCTGTGATTTGACATTGAAACAAAAAGTTAATGTGTAGAAAAAGAGCAAAGGAGCCAACAGTGAAGCAAATATTTATTGAAACAAGGAGCATAATTCTGTATTTTCTTGCAAAGCAACAGTCAAGTGCTTTATGAGCTTAAAGAAACATACCCAAGGTAAAAGCCATTTTCCATTTGCCCTTCATATGGCAAGATAAGAAACAACAAAATCAGTTTATACTTACACATTGGGTATGTTAGCACCTTCAAAGAAAATTTCAGAGATAAGAGTGGAGGCTTCAAGAAAAGCTGCATCACTAATTCTCTTGATAAGACAAAAGAAACATTTTTTTTTTTTTTTTAATTTGAGAGAGAGCACACATGTGTGAGCTGGGGTGAGGGGCAGAAGGAGGGAGGGAGGGAGGGGGAGAGAGAGAGAGAGAGAGAGAGAGAGAGAGAGAGAGAGAGAGAGAATCTAAGCAAGCCCCATGCTCAGTGTAGAGCCCAATACAGGGCTTGATCCCATGACCCTGGGATCATGACCTGAACCTAAACCAAGAGTCAGACTCTCAACCAACTGAGCTACCCAGGTGCCCCAAGAAACAATCTTGTATAGTAAAACATGGACATGAATAACCAATTCAAAAAAGTGATTCAGAAGACTCAGATTCCAAATGTGAAGTTTTAGGAACACCTTTTCAATTTATTTCATGTATATATATTTTTATTATATATGAAGAATATGATTTTTTAAATGTATTTATATAAGTGAAAAAAATAAAAGTACTTACATATGTAAAAACTCCTCATGAAATATAAAACAAAAATTATAAATAATAAAAAGCATAGGCAGAGATCATCATAGTGGTACGTAAAGTAAAAGTACATTTTACAATCAGTGGCATAGACTTAATGAAACTGTATCACATGGAAAGCTGAGAAATTTGACTTTTAAAGAGCCTTTCTCTCCTCAAAGATTACTGAGAACCAATGCTCTATTTCTATTTCTGAATCCTTAGTTTATCATTTTTATTTTCTTTAATCCAGCATTTTATATTTTATATTAAATGTATATGTATTAGCATGTTATATGTGTGTGTGTATGTGCATGTGTATACACATATACACACGTGACATGGTCGGATTTTCACTGCAATGTGTATATAATAGAAAGTTCAGTAGTTACCACCTCTATAGGCACTTCAGTAGTCCACAGGATACATTTTGTATGAAAAGTATCATTCATCATTTCCCCACTTGGTGGCACGAAAAAAATTAAAATATCCACATAAATATTTGTGTTTAAAGGTTTCCTTTTTTTATTTGAAAAGTAGCAGATTCTTTTCAATTTAAGCTGAAAACAATAGTCAAGCTATATGTTGTCTGATATTCTTCTAAAATTGAGCGCCCAATTATTGGGTTATCCCTTAAAGACACAGAATAGATACAATCTTGGTAAAATTTAAATAATCAACTAGTTTCTAAACTAAACAATAACGTATAGCTAAGAAAAATCACACTCTATTGACACATTACAAAAACTTCTCTGGTCTCAATACTAACAGTTACAGAGTCTGTAACAGACACGACTTTACCTTTAATAATTAATTCTTCGCACTCAGGGTCAAAATAGTCTAAACATTAACTTCCCACTTTGAGTATTTTAATTAAAATTAAATCTCCTCTATTTCCCATGGATATGTACTGTACCCTCTTTCCATGCTCCACCAATGTGAAAAGCTCAATTCTCAAGCTTTTCCATAACAAGTTGGAAGAAAGCTTTATATCTGTAAGCAAATATGGTAATTAATACTATTAACCACCTCTGTATAATAAAACCATCTATCTATAAACAGGTTAATTTTCAACTCTCAAATTTTAAATAAAGATTGAGTAGTAATGGCCTATTTTTACAGACAGAGAAGCTATGGTTCAGATAACAGATTTTACATAAAGACTTTCACTCGGGACTAGCGCTCAGCTACAACCATCATGCTACCCCCTTAAACAGGGTCTCTTCAATACACACTAGATAGTAAAACTGACCAGACTGGTATGGTAGCAAAACATTCTTCCACTGAGCTCTGAGCATATTTTGTGCTATTTAAATGATGTTTGTCTCTCCATCCCCTCCCCCACCAAGCAACGACCACCGAACTTTGAATACCTCTTTGACTTACTCATTTTTACATAAACCACATTCTCACTGATCATGACCCAACTGCTATTAGCATCTGGTTGACTTTCACTGCAAGATGTGGAAAAGAGGTGTACACTACAGTTTAAATCACACTAAAGTGTGAACATTCAACAGTGAGAGCTACTAGTGACCACTGAGGGGCCAACAAATTCCAAGACTCTGTAAACTGCTTAAATTCTCAAAATCTTATTAAACATTATTCTCACTTTAGAAATCAATAAATTTAGATAGTAGAGTAGTTCAAGGGACCCACAGACAGTATCCACATTTACGACTCTTCACCAAGGATCGTATTTTATTGCTTATTCTACTTAAAGAAAAAATATAAGTCCTGGGTAGTTTAATCTTACTATGCTGTTCCATTGGACCCTCTCCCTTGGGCTTAGGACTTAAGGGATCCCTCTCTACCAATTCAGCATACCGTCTATGTCTTTTAGGTTCCCAGCATGGGCCATGTTATATCAATGTCCTCAGCCCAGCCTTCTGCACTCTAGAAAAATAAAGTTCTTGTAAGGATATCGTAATTTAGTCAGTATGATTATTTTATTTGGTTTAGTTGATTGCTTAAATGATAATTTTTGCAGCTTCAGCTAGACTAATATAAAATACTACTTCAAAATATTTACTTTACAATAATATTGTTCCTAGAGGGAAGCTCTCTTTTAAAGAATTTTAATAACTTCACACGTTTTTTCCACTCCCACACTCACCATTGCCACAGCTTATGAAATTCAGATCCACCAGAGCAATGGTGTTAAAATGTTAGATCCTATTACTTCTCCATTTAAAACTTTTCAATGGCTTCTAATCTCAAAACAAAATTCAAAATCCTAACCATGGTCTAAAAGGCTCTACATAACATGGCCTCTGGCTATTTCTCATCTAAACTTCAGTCATCCTTCCCCTTGTTAACTGAGTTACAGCCACACTGGCTTTGCCTCACTGCTATTATCTGAACACAGCATACACGTATCTGCCTCAGGATTTTTGCACTTAACTCCTCCTCATGGCTGGTTACTCAGGTCTCTGTTTAAATACTAGAGAAGGCACTCCTGACTTTTACAGCAGAACCAGCCTCCAGTATAGTCTATCCCATTATACTGCCTTATTTTTCTTCATAGCATCTACCATTTGACTATTGGAAGACAATCCTCCCTGGGTCTCTCATTTCTGCACACCTTGCAACTACAGCTCATTTTTTTTCTATACTATCTTTTCAAGGATGTTTACATAGAAAAACAGCCTTCAGAAAACAAAGATAGCATCTTTCTCTAGAGCAAAGGGCAGAAAGGCTTACTGTCCATTCTAAAGATTCGGGTTCCCTAAGCTCAAAGTTCCTCTTCTACATGAAAGTACTATCTGGTGTACTTAACGTTGTCCCATGGGAAGTGAACTCAGGAAACCAGCACAAGAAACTGCTAATCCTAAGGCTACTGCTATTACTGTAAGTAAAAGTCTTTGTCTTTGACCCAGAAATCTTGCATCTTCAGTCAACAACCAAAGAGCTGTAGCAGGCTGCAAATAGGATAAAATTTTAGACCCTTCACAGTTCTTGATATTGATCTTACATATTGGTTTCCTCTTTTTCCATTTGTTTCTCCTGACTAATCTTTTATCCACTGTTATATACTCATTTTCCTACAGTTTTCAAAGTCATTTGACCTTCAAAAATATGTAAGAGGCATTTTTCTATTCCCATTTACTGGGAAAGGCACTGACCCAGGAAGGTTAAAAAATACAAAATGAGCTTAATGAGTCAGGCACAGAATAGCAATTTGAGTCCAGGTCTAACTCTTAATTTGTTGTTAATCTGTGACTGCTTCTTAAAAGACAGTAATAACATACTACCCCTATATTCTGTGAGATGGAAGAATAACTACCCACTAATATTATGACAAATTCCTTATGTAGTGATACATGAAAAAAAAAAACAAAAATGGCAATGAATAAAACAGAGTACCCAAATAAGCACCTAACAGATATTAAAATGCATGCATTTTAGACTTCTTTTATTCTAAATCATGACACCTGAATGATTATCTAACAAAACTAGATTCTGCTATCACACTAAGAGCCCATTTCTTTCATGCCTAAGAAAGACATATTGGAACAATATCCAAAAATGTTTTCTTTATAACCAGTATTTCCCATTTCTGCAAGAATTAAGAATGCTATAAACATAAATTCCATTAATCTGAAAAGGTTCTAGATAATTTAAAGTTTCTTATACCAGTCTCTTTCAGGAGGTAGATAAGAAGCATTTATTATTGGTTTTTCCTCTATAATTGGAGCAAAACCCTCAAAGAGTAGTCTGTACACAAGACTGGCAAGCTATTAACTCAGACCTTACCAACTCCAGGAAAAATAAAAAATACTCTGAGTATAAGATTAGATTCTATACACTAGAGAAATATTAAGTTATAAATATCTAATTTTAAAATCCCTATATGCCCAAGTAGGATGAATCTATTGCATCCATAATAGATACTGATCTACAGTTCAGAGTTCTAATATGCTTATAAATCACTAACTCTATTACTGGATAGTATATAATTAACTTCAAGGTTTACAAGTTATAAGATTTGTTTCTAAATATTAAATTTCAGAAACACAGATAAAATGATTGTGACTAAGTAGTTAAAAGTTTGCCTTCCTCTATGTAAAGAAAACTTAAGAAAATGAAGAAGAATGCACTAAAATGTTAATGAGGAATATATAATTGAATACATGACTAAGGTATTACTTTATGAAGTAATTTTTTAAATTTTAACTCAATTATCAACATTACACTTACTGTGTAAGTTATAGCTGCCAACATTCCAATCAAGGTCAGAGAACTGATAGAAAATGACAATGCAGCTAAACCATCTGCAAAGAAATAAGAACTCTGTTAAAAGTGTACATATATACTATTCAAACATTCATATTCAAAAAATCAATATAAAAATATAAAAACTGGGTTTCTTAATACATTCTGAAGGAATAAACTCAATGTGTATTACCTCATCTTTGAAGTGTCAACTCCAAGTGGAGACAAGAGTTTTTAAAGAGCTATTGACAAACTGATTTGCAGAAGATCTTTTGGACTAAGATTTTCTTTCTTTCACTTCTTAAAATTAAACAGAAAAACTACTGTCTAATTGAGCCTAAAAAGAAAGCAGCAAAATATTACATGCTCAAAAGGTGGCAAAAAAAACCATCCTGGACTTTCTCAATGGCAGACCTTGAAAAATAACATTACCCAGGAAAGCCAGTGAGTGACCTTGACTTTTTCTTCCTCTCCCTTTCATCTTGATACTCTTGGTTTCTTTGTTCTTAATTTTCAATTAAGTTTTCAACATAGAGTCTAAAACTAAAATCTTAGAGAGTTTATTTCACCCTTTAATTTGAAAGGAGCTGGCCTGCCCATGTGGCAGGGGGGAAAAAAGCAAACACAAAAATAAATTCAAACAAAGCACCAATATAGAATTCTATGTTAACAAGTTAGACTTAGGAAATTACTTAAGGGAAGGCCAATAAGTCAGAGGCAGGAGTAACACTTTTAAATTATTATACCAAATTATACAATAAAATACAATGCATTTTTGAATCTTCTTAAATGTTAGTTAGTAATACTAATTTTTCCAGTTGTAATGCAGGTCCTATCGAAACTGTTTCATTTTCTTTTCTTTTTTTTTTCATTTTTTTAAATGTTTATTTTTGAGAGAGAGAGAGAGAGAGAGAGAGAGAGAGAGCGAGCAGGGGAGGGACAGATAGAGAGGGAGATACAAAATCCAAAGCAGGATCAGGCTCTGAGCTGTCAGCTCAGAGCCTGACCCGGGGCTCAAACCCACGAGCTGTGAGATCATGACCTGAACTGAAGTCAGATGCATAACCAACTGAGCCACCTAGGCACCCTGAAACTGTTTTGAACTAGTTAAAATGCAAGTCCTGTGGAACCAAATATAATTTTAATTTAATGTATATTAATCTTTTCATGAATAACAATAAAATTAGAATCATTTCTCTTCTTAAAACTCAAGTCTTGCTTTTATATAACACATGAACAAAGCATATTATTAACAAATTCACAAACCATGCAAGGGTAAATTTTAAGCCTTAATCTCATGAAGCTAAAACATCCTATTTTATGGACTCAAAAACATTTGGTGCTATTACTTTCTTTTTTTTTTTTATTTTAAATTTTTTTTTTCAACATTTTTTATTTATTTTTGGGACAGAGAGAGACAGAGCATGAACGGGGGAGGGGCAGAGAGAGAGGGAGACACAGAATCGGAAACAGGCTCCAGGCTCCGAGCCATCAGCCCAGAGCCTGACGCGGGGCTCGAACTCACGGACCGCGAGATCGTGACCTGGCTGAAGTCGGACGCTTAACCGACTGCGCCACCCAGGCGCCCCGGTGCTATTACTTTCTTGATCTTACTAGAATTATCAATGGAAAGTGTTCATAAAACAAGGAGAGATCTGGTATTTTGCTGATAGCAATTTTAAAGTACTATCACTTATAAAACACACCTGGGTGGCTCAGTCAGTTAAGCATCTGACTTCAGCTCAGGTTAGAATCACATGATTCCTGAGTTTGAGCCCCGCATTGGGCTCTGTGCCTACAGCTCAGAGCTTGGAGCCTGTTTCAGATCCTGTGTCTCCCTCTCTCTGTCTCTCCCTGGCTTGTTCCCTCTCTCTCTCTCTCTCTCTCTCTCTCTCTCTCTCTCAAAATTAAATAATAAACGTTAAAAAAAATTAAAGAAAAAATAAAATGCATCCTAATATTAGAAATATAAAAATGTGGGAAACTATGCATCTTACAATTGATAAAATGGAGTATTATGCTAACATGGTTGACCAATCAAAAAAATTAATATTACTAATTTTGATAAGTCAAATGTACTCTAGGATATGGTGTTTAAGATTTGAGATACAAGAAATAATGTTAAGACTAAAGAGCATGAGATTACAGAAATTAGAATAATGCTACCTATATAATTACTGATTCAAGTTATACTAATACTCAAAGACTAGCATAACTTATGAAATGATGTTTAAGGCAGAGGAGTAATTACTCAAGAGACCTGAAGGAGTTAACTATAAGAAAAGAAGCAATTTATTCCTCAGTAATAGGATCAGGTGCATAAATCCTGACAATTTAGTATTAGTAGATGCCAGGATTGCTATCCTAGTTCTTGCTAGTATCAGCAAGATATTAATGGAACACAATTTATAAGATGAAATCTTAAGTGGAAAGCAAGAAAATTAAGAAGTTGTATAGCAAGGACTCTAAGATTTAATTTAATCATTTAATATTGTATCTGGGTAAGGAAAAAGAAATGTTGATCAAGAATGTACAGTACCTATTAAAAATAAATAGAAAAGCAATAAGAATTTTTCAGGTTTGTAAAACAGATATTCTAGGTTTCTTCGAAAATAAAGTTATTACTATGTTCAAATGCACATGAAATTGAGTAATAAGTACACACTTATATCAGTTTCTAATACCCATTGTATCTTTTCAATGAGTGAGCATCTTTCTTAACCTAACCTGAACCTGCCTATTTTTTTCCTTCTAAAACCCTAAATCACATAAGAAAAACTTCTGAAAAAGCAATTCTGAATGTTTTGGTAAGGTACATTTATAATAAAATGTTATTTCATTCATATAAAACCTCTGTAATTTATATTCTATATAAAAACATTACTGGGGCACCTGGGTGGCTCAGTCGATTAAACATCCTACTCTTGACACTGGCTCAGGTCATGATCTCATGGTTCGTGAGATCAAATCCTGTGTCTAGGGGGTGGGCAGCATGGAGCCTACTTGGGATTCTCTCTCTCCCTCTTTCTCTGCCCCTCCCACATTCGCACTCATGCACGCACTATGTCACTCCGATAAATAAATAAACATTTAAAAAATTAATCATGATCAAACAGCAATATAGGGTTCTCTCATTGGCTAAAAGTTAGAAATAAAAAACAATATATCAAGCACATTTCTTTAACATTGTCTATATAATCTCAGGTGAATTAATGAATACAAAGAAATTATAAGACCTTCACTGCTAAAATTCTTTGAAGATCATATTTTTGTTTCAACTTGGTAACTGTATGAAGAGACTAACTACATAATAGCTAGAAGTAAGTCTTAACATCACACAGTTCCCAATTTTTCTAGCACACTTTTAACCACAAGTCAAAAGAGCTGTAAGGTTAAATTCTTAACACTATAAAAACAAGACTACTCAGAAAAGTCCCAAGAGGTACAAAATATGTATTATTATGAGTGTGTTTGTAAAAAGAATACTTACGACTACTTCCAAGTTCTTCAAACAAGAATTTCACTTTTTCCCACTCTGTAGAATTTTTGTTATTTGGAACATTCAGAGGAACAAAAGCACTACAAAAAAGAAAATAATTATGCTTAATGGTTTTAAAGATAAAAATTTGAATAAAAGGAAATGGTCTAAAATTCAATTTCTAGTAATTAAAAAAAAATTTTTTTAATGTTTATTTATTTTTGAGAGACAGAGACAGAGTGTGAGCAGGGGAGGGGCAGAGAGAGAGGGAGACACAGAATCCGAAGCAGGCCCCAGGCCCTGAGCTGTCAGCACAGAGCCCGACACGGGGCTTGAACTCACGAGCTGTGAGATCATGACCTGAGCCAAAGTTGGCTGCCCAACCAACTAAGCCACCCAGGTGCCCGTCTAGTGATTTTTTTATACAAAGATTAACCTCCCCCACCACCACACACACAACTTAACAAACCAAATCTGCACCATGTACAGAGGGGTGTGGTAAGTTTCTTACATATGTGTTTATTACATTATAAATTTCTTTTAGTTTTATTACTGTATTCAGTATAATTAGTTTTCTTTGTAGTCCTATGTATTTTATTTTTTGCATTTAAAATATTTTGAGAAGAGGGCACCTAGGTGGCTCAAGTTGGTTAAGCATCTGACTCCTGATTTCGCCTCAGGTCATGATCTCAAGGTCATAAGATCATGCCCCTCTCTCCATTGGGGCTCCATGCTGGGCATGGGGCCTGCTTGAGTTTCTCTCTCTCCCTCTCCTTCTGTCTCTCCCTGACTTGCAGGTGCTCTCTCCTGCTCTCTCAAAGTAAAGATAAGATAATTTTGAAAAGGAGACATGGGCTAAAAACCAAAAAGGCCATAATATAAAAAAGGTCAAGAATTTGTCTTAAATCAGAAGAACACAATATATATAGTGATTTCAACATATTTATATAAATAGAATAGAATGGAAATATATCAAAATAAATGGTAAATATCATGTTGTGAAGCTAGGGCAATTTTTACTCTCTTCTTAGCATTTTTTTTTATGTCATTCAAGATTCTAACCAATACATAAAATTAAAGTAGTTTCTATTTATTTTTCAATCCACAGTTGAAGGGGCATCTTGGAAATAACAGTGAGCTAGCTTCCTAGGACTTACTCTAGATGCTTAAACTGGGAGAAAATGGAAGACAGAGATAAAATAAACAAGAGAAAGAAAAGAGAAGGGAAGAGAAGGAAGAAGGTTGACAGTCACTTTAGTGCCTAACTCAGAAACAAGATTAAGGTAAAGGGCTGGGTATCCCTTAAATTGTACATGTAGAGAATCAAACAGGAATGTAAGAAATGACTCTAACACTACCTCCTTTCTAACCTAATTTAATTGTAAGCAAAGCACAAAGATCTATCCTCTTCTGTAAAGACGAAATACTAAATGAGTTCAACAATATATACAGTAAGGTATTCACTCTGATAATGTGTGCAAGTAAAACAAAGCAATCATTCTACTTTTCTGTTTTAAACCTTTACCCCTTGGTACTACTGATACTTTTTATTCTTATAAAAAGGTGAATGATCAGAGCATGTCAGGAGGTTATTTAAATTTTTAACTATTTGCATTGATGTCCATTTACTTCACTCAATCTTGGAGACTTATTTCACACCACTTTCAGAAAGAAAAGTGACAAAATTAGAGCAATAAATGTAAAAAGTTCATTATTTGTTGCCCTGGCCATAAAATCAAAAAACAAATAAAAGAAGTCAAGTAGAATCAAAACATAAAAAAATAAACCTCTTGCAAATTATACTTCTATGATGATATTAACTTATTTATTTGCATTTGAATAAAAGTATAAAGCAAGAAAGAAAAAACTATCTATATAGTATCTATTTTATTTGGACAGAGTTTTTTCCAGATATATATATTTATATTTCAAAAAGTTTATTTTGAATTTGTAAGTTGGCAGTGACCAATTCTGTGAGTAGGAGGAAAAACTTCTGTGTTGCACAAAATATCACCTATAGTACTTAAACAGAAATATGTATTACAAATATCTAAAACTAGTATTCATACTTAGAATATTTTTTATCTATGTCAGTTTTAGGTAAACAAAGGTTCTACCCAAAAGTAGAAGAAAATTAACTCTTAGTTGTTGATGACACTTACATGTTCAAACTCCTGAGCTGGGTTCTTTAGCAGTTCAAATATTTAACAAAGAAACTTTCTATGACCAAAAAAAAAAAAAATTTAAAGTTCAAATAGCCCAAACTACTGTCAGGATGACTTCAGGAAAAATACTGATTATTTGAAGAGATCCAGGAGAGTTAACATTTTAGCACTGATTTTTAGGTAGGAACTATAGGGAGTAACGAAAGCACAAACCCCAAACAGGTTCTCCTCAGTTAGGGGAATCTTGCCATCAGGACTGTATAATCTAAGAAAACATTTGCAAAATATTTTCACATAAACTAAGATAAACATCTATAAGCAGAATTCAAGAGTTACAACTAAATTCATCTATATATCCTGGACAATAATCTCCAAAACATTTAACAACCAATATGGCAAAGACATTGAAAGGGCGGGCCTACGCTGGCCGACTCCATCTTGTTCTGTGTCCTTCACCTAGACCACGCCTCCACCCCTTGAGTAACCTCCCACTCACCCGTTCAAACTTCCTGGTCAAAACACGCCCAGCGACCTTCTTAACAGGACTCCGACCCTTCCCCAGCCAATCAGCTGAGGCCACAGCCATTACCTCACCAACTGCCCCTAGGCCCCAATAAAACCTTTGTCCTTTTGAAACTCGCTCTCACTCCCTGGTATCTCACCGCTGCATCGGTGCAGGTAGGGGATTGAGCTCGAGCTAGCTCGAATGAAGGATCTTTTGCTTTTGCATTGGACTCGGCTCCCTGGTGGTCTTTGGGGATCACGAATTCTGGGCATAACAACATGAACCAGTCAACAGAGACACTGGCCTTAATTCTGGAAGACACTGCTGAACCAGGCTTTACCCTTTAAATGGGCCTAGGGTGGGGTAAGAAGACTCAAGAAGGCAGAGCAGCAGCTGACTCACATGGAAGCGTTTCAACCTCTTAACAACCAGAAGGGGCAAACTAGTGTTCACCAGCCAAATGTCAAGCCTATAGACAAAGATCTATGAAGAGAAAGGAGTTTCTCCTAACAGATGCAATGGCAACTAAAACTAAAGTCAGATGTGTCTGGAATATAAATACATCAATTTTGATGAGGAGGCAGCATTTAATAAGGTTATCAGCCATTTACTAAATGATGATGACACTAAAATAACCAACGAGTATAATGAGATTTGTGTGGTAGAAAGTACAGATATTTTCTTAATCTCAGTCTCTCCCAAAAAAAAAAAAAAAATGCATACAGAGAACTTCAGCTTCCAAAGACACACCATACTAGATCAAGATGAGAACTGCGGCCTCATAAGGTTATAAATTTCTCTTACACTCTTAAAATAGTAAAACTGAAAAACTGCTTAGTAAAAATATTTTATACCCAATTTGACTCACTGTATTAGTTTAATACAGATTTTCACTTAAAGGAAGAGACAATGGAAAGGCTAATGAATTTCAGTAGATATGAAACTGAAATGATAAACTCAGTAGAATAGAAAGTAAGATTTTTCACATCTTACACCCAATCACCAAGTCATATTTATCTTCCAAATATTTTATCAGTTTCTTCCTGTCTGTTCTCTTTGTAACTACTCTAGTTTAGACCCTCATCTGTCAGCTGAACTATTACAATAATTACCTAACTGGTCTTCCTATCATTTATATTTCAATTCTCCAACCCAATTCCCAAATGCCCCTTTCAAATGCATCCTTCATGGTGTTAAAACTCTTAAAATAAATTCATATATAATTACTTTCATGCATTCACGAACATAAATGTATATACATCTTCACTGTCTTTCAACTGATCAGCAGGATAAAACTGGAAATTTCTTAAACATTGTATATAAAACCCAGAGTTCACCTACCTGGCTAATGCCATAGCCTGTCACCCACACAAATACCTGAAACGTCACAACATACTTTTTTTCGGTACTGTGAGAGTTTAAATTCACATTGTATGTTTTAGTCATTCTTCAAATACTTCATGCTAACTACAGCCTCTCCGTTACCACAATGTTATGAACTCAACTGGTCCCCCTAAAATTCATATGTTAAAGCCGTAATCACCAATTTAATGGCATTTGGATATTGAACCTTTAGGGAGGCAATTAAGGTTAAATGAGGTCCTACAGGTAAGGCTGTAATCCAACAGGATTGGTGTCCTTATAAGAAGAGGAAGAGACACTAGAGAGCTCTCTCTCCCCCTGCTAGCACAGAGTAAAGACCATGTGAGGACACAGTGAAAAGGTAGCTATCTACAAGTCAGGTATCCTCACCAAAAACCAAATGTGCTGACACCTTGATCATGCACTTTTAGCCTTCACAACTCCAGAACTGTGAGAAAATAAACGTTCACTGGGTAAGCTACCCAGTCTGTGCTATTTTGTTACCACAGCCCAAGTAGACAGTTATAGATTTTGATACCATAAAGTGGATTCCTACTGTAACAAATACCTAAAAATGTGACTGTCTCTTTGAAATTCAGTAATGGGCAAAAGCTGGAAGAGTTTTAAGGTGCATGCCAGAAAAAGCCTGGGCTGCCCTGAAGGTGTGAAAAAAGAATAAAAGAAAAAAAAAAAGGTCCCAAATGGAGTCACTTGTGCTGAATCCCACCAATATTTAATACCTAACCTAGATGCAGTTGCAGCCTCTCCCAGGAGTGGAATTTAAAAAACTTTTTTTAAAATTTTCTTATTTTATTTTTGAGAGAGAGAGAGAGAGGGCTTGAGCAGGAGAGGGGCAGAGAGATGGAGACACAGAAGCAGGCCCCAGGCTCCAAGCTGTCAGCACAGGGCCCAACACGGGACTCAAACCCAGGAGCCCAGATATCATGACCCCAGCCGAAGTCAGACCCCCAACTGACTGAGCCACCCAGGGGCCCCTAGAAGTGGAATTTTAAACTAATCAATCTGAAACATCCTAGTCAGTACTAGTAAGGTAATTTGCCTGATAAAATCCCCTGCCTTCCCCTCAGGGAAGGTGACCTTCCCTGAAACAATTCACTCTTTGAATTTCCTTATCTCACCAACTTCTCCCTCTAGAAGCCTTCCATTTTGCATTAACTCCTTAGAGCTCTTTCTATTTGCTAGATGGATGCTGTCCAATTCATGAATTGCTGAATAAAGCCAACTAGATCTTCAAATTTACCCAGTGGAATTTTGAATTTTAACAGAGACTATTGATAAAAAATATGGATGCTAAACACAATTCTAGGAACAACTGAAAAAAGAATTATGGAGAAAACCATTGTCTTAGAAAAGATATAGATCATCTTATGAATACAATGGTGGTAGAAATATGGCTGCTAAAGATCATCCTGGTAAAATCTTAGCTAGAAATGAAGAGCATATTATTGGAAACTAAAAGAAAGAAGATAACATGTTAGACAGTGACAAGGACTTTTGGGCTGAATTGTTTTGTGGTTCTATGAAAAGCAGAACTTTTAAGAGATGAAATTGGGTACTTAGCTGAGGAGGATTCTAAGCAAAGTGTTGAAGGAGTAGGCTGGTTTCTCCTTACGGTTTACAGAAAACTGTGAGAGGAGAGAGGTAAGGTAAAGGAACTGTTAAGCAAAAAGGAACTGTCCCAAAAGTATTGTAAAAAATAATGAAGCCTGTTCTAAGATGGTGGCTGAACAGACTGATAAGGAGATTAATAAGGGTGGAAACCACGGATTTAATCAGCCTTCTCACCAAAAGCCAGGAACAATGATGGGATGATACTAGCAGAAACACTGCCAATTTGACATAAAGGGAACACAGATGGGACAAAATAAGGAAGGTTATGAGATTTGGGGGATTCACAGGACAGGATAACAGAATTATTTAGCTGAGAACGTGCTTTATCCTTCAAGAAAAAGTATCCAAAAGCAATTCGGTTATAATGAGGGCTGCCACTCCCACTATAGGCCCAGGGGAAAGGTTGCTTCCTCTTTTATTTCCTCAATTGTGGCCACAGGGCAACTGCTGCAAGGAGTCAAGGGAGCAGGACCTATGCCCAGAACTAAGAGGAGAGGCCCAATACCTAGCGCCATAGCAGTGATTCTACTACCTACCCCTCAATGGGCCTGGACAGTGGAGCATTCAACCAAGGATGATTATTCTTGAGCCTTAAGATCGAATAATTTGCCTTGTTAGGTTTTGGATTTGCATGGGATGCATAACCCTTTCATTCCTTCCAATTTATCCCTTTCAGAATAGAAACGTCCATCCTATGCCTGTCCTACCATTCTACCTTTGAGGCACAAAATTTGTCTGTTTTCACAAGTTCACTGCTAATGAAGAATTTTGACTCCTTTGACTCAGACGGATAAATCATACTTCGGGTCTCACCTATACTGGATTTAGAGGATATTTAGATGAGACTTCAGACCTACAACTGATGCTGAGTTAACACTTTGGGGGCTGCTGGGATGGGATGAATGTATTTCACATGTATGAAGGACATGAATTTTGGGGGGCCAGAGAATAGAATGTTATGGTCTGAATTTGTCCTCACAAAATCCCTATGTTGGAGCTCTAACCCCAAATGTGAAGGGTTTCGGATACAGGGCCTTTAGGAAGGTAATTATAATGGTGGGATCCTAGCCCCATAGGATTGAGTCCTTTAGGAAGAGGAAGAAACACCAGAGAGCACTCTCTCCCTGAGTGACAGCACAGAGAAAAGATCCTGTAGGACATGATCTGCAAACATCCTGATCACGGATTTCTAGTCTCTAGAACTATGAGAAAATAAATGTCTATTATTTACAGCACTCTGAAAAGACTAATATACTATACATGCTATTCAACTTTTTTTAGTCAGCTGATCAATTTCCACTCCTCAAACTTCAATTCAAATATTATTCCCTAGTAGGTCTTTCCTGATTCTTCAATGCAGAATTCCTATTATATGAATAGGAACTTGCTGGGGCACCTGGGTGGCTCAGTCGGTTAAGGGTCTGACTTCAGCTCAGGTCATGATCTCACGGTTGGTGAGTTAAAGCCCCACATCTGGCTCTGTGCTGACAGCTCAGAGCCTGGAGCCTGCTTTGGATTCTGTGTCTCCCCCCCCCCCCCCCCCCCGCCTCTTCCCTGCTCATACTCTGTCTCTCTCTCTCTCTGTGTCTCTCTCTCAAAAATAAATAAAATGTTAGAAAGAAAAAAAAAAAAAGAATAGGAACTTGCTACTCCATCATCAAAACCTGGTACCTATCTCTTATTACAGCACTTAAATGTTATAACTCAAGTTATATTTATGTCTCTCTCCCCACTGTGAACCTTGAGGAAATAGACAATGACCCTTCATCTTTATCCCCAAGACTTTGCACACTACCCAACAAAGTGCTCCAAAAATGTTAGTTGCATGAATTAAACCTCAACAATGTTTTTGCCATAAAATTATCTACTGTTTTAAAAGAAAAAAAAATCACTTAACAAAAATGAGGAGTAGGTCACCATCAAGAAAATTTCAGGAAATTTAGTCAATCACTTAACCTAAATGTATATACCTCATTCAAATATGGTAATGAGAAGAACACTACCTTGGGTAACCAAAACAATTACTAGTCTTTTATTCACAAATTTCAGGCTTGTGAAATACAGGAGTCCACATATGTCCTTCTCTATCAGTGCTCTCAGCTAAAGATCTCAAATATCAATGAGAAAATAGAGGCCAATCAAAGAGGAATACTTTTATTTGCACACAAAACCTAAGAACCTACCTGTACCTCTTTTCATTTTTATCGTTCTTATAACAATGGAGGAAATATCCTTCCACCTTAATCAAAGCCTTCCACCTGTATGGGTTCTTTTCTATGCCATTCTTTCTCACCTGTTACCCACCATGTAGCCAACATTATCTATTCAATTACAAAAGGACCATAGTATTGAGAAAGGCAGGAGGTAGCACAGGGAGTAACACTTAGCAATTCTTCAGCTTATCTTTCATATTTTACAAAGGAAAAAAAAAACTCATTTTCTCATTGGAGCTAGATACTGATATCAGAAGAGCAGAGACTAAACTCTGACTTTTCTAATGCTTAATCTAGTGGCTTACTCATCATCTCTTCCTGAATGCCTATAAAATATACCATGAACTAAACTGAGCTTCTGATACTCTCCCATCAAACCTGCTCCTCCTTCAGAAGTGCCTATCTCAGTTGATGACAACTTCACCCTTCTTTCTGTGTAGCAAAGAATTTGGCCTTGCCCAAAAAGAGGTGTGAATTTTGCCCATGGCTCCACCAGGTACCCAATTGTCATGCCTCATAGGAGTATCTTTATTTAGGGCAGGAGCTGGCAACACCCAATCTTAAGTCGTGGGCCAGAAAGAACAACCATATGATTTACGGTGGTGGACTCTGGGTCATATGGCATCCACTGACCTAGAGGCTGAGATAACTATGTGGGCAATCAATCAATCAGACTTGTCTACATAATAGAGTCTCAATAAAAACTCTGAATGTTAAGGCTCATGTGAGTTTCCCTGGTTGGCAATACTCCACGTATACAGTCATACATCAATGCCAGAAGAGTTACATATCTTGAGGATAATGGAAGCTTCATATCTGGAATACTCCCAGACTCTATCTTATGCATCTCTTCTTTTGGTTGATTTTAACCTGTATTCACTTCTTATAATAAACGGTAACAATAAACATAACAGCTATCAGTGATTTATTTAAATCTTTCTAGAGAATTATGAAACCTAAGAATGGTTTTAGGAACTTCCCAAAGTTGCAGTTGGTGTTAAAAGTGAGAGAAATTGGGGCGCCTGGGTGGCGCAGTCGGTTAAGCGTCCGACTTCAGCCAGGTCACGATCTCGCGGTCCGTGAGTTCGAGCCCCACGTCAGGCTCTGGGCTGATGGCTCGGAGCCTGGAGCCTGTTTCCGATTCTGTGTCTCCCTCTCTCTCTGCCCCTCCCCCGTTCATGCTCTGTCTCTCTCTGTCCCAAAAATAAGTAAAAAACATTAAAAAAAAAAAAAAGTGAGAGAAATGTTCCTAAGACTTTGCAGTTTGGCTAAAAGTAGGTACATCCTCAATCTCTCTTTCTCTCACACCCCACCTATCTATCCTATCAGAATATCCTGCTGGCTCTTTCTCCAACGGCTACCATCATGCCTTGCCATCATGCTTCCTCACAGATCTCATATTTCTACCCTTAGCTCCATAATGTCAAATCTCAAAACATCATCCAGGGATCCTTTTAAAATGTCAGATTATGTTCCTCAATAACAAAACCTCTCTAATAGCTTCTCATCTCTCCCACAAGAAATGTCAAAGTCCTAACAAAAGCCTATGATATCTTACTAAATTTGGCAGATCTAGTTACCTCTGACCCTATCTTCAGCTACTGCAGCCTTCATTCACTCCACTCCAGCCACACTAGTTTCCTCACTTTGTCTCAAACATGCCAGGGCTCAGGGCTGCCTCAGGGCTTTTCATCTGCTGGAATGCTCTTCCCCCCACAAATATTCATGGCTCTCTCACTTGCTTCAAATGTCTTCTCAAATATTAACTTCTCATCAGTGCCTTCCCTAACATTTCACAACCTCGACACAACCTATTTTTGTATATTTTCTTTCTCTGCCCCTCTAAGCCTCTCTTGAATGTATGCCATGAAGAAAAGGAGTTGTCTTTTCTGTTAAGTGCTGTTTCACCAGGACCTTGCACGGTATCTGCAACATAACTAGTACACAATAATATGTGGGAAAAAAGTGAATGTTGCAGTCTTCAAAAGGGCTGGTCAAACTGTCGCTTCTTGTTATTGGTATATTTGCAAGAAACATCTGCTTAACTTTTAGTATACTGCTTCTAAATAAATAAATGTTGGGGCGCCTGGGTGGCTCAGTTGGTTAAGCATCCAACTTCAGCTTAGGTCATGATCTCACAGTTCCTGAGTTCGAGCCCTGTGTTGGGCTCTGTGCTCACAGCTCAGAGCCTAGAGACTGCTTCAAATTCTGTGTCTTCATCTCTCTCTGCCCCATCCCCATTCATGCTCTCTGTCTTAAAAGTAAATAAAACAGTAAAAAAAAAAAAAAAAAAATTATAAATAAATAAATAAATGTCATCTAGAGATCTGTTAAAACTATCAGAATCGTGCAAAATGTTACTCTAAATGAGGATTGAGGGTAATCTGCCATGAAAACAATGAGTAAATTTAAAAATATACTTCCGGGGGAGCCTCAATGGCTCAGTCAGTTCAGTGTCTGACTCTTGATTTCAGCTCAGGTCATGATCCCAGGGTCATGGGATTGAGCCCTGTGTTGGACTCCTCGCTGAGCGTGGAGCCTGCTTAAGATTCTCTCTGTCTCTCTCTCTCTCTCTCTCTCTCTCTCTCTCTCTCTGTCTTTCTCTCTCTCTCCCTACACTTATCCCCCATTCAAGGTCTCTCTCTCTCTTAAACACACACACACACACACACACACACATACTTCGGATACCTTTTATCTGGGACAGATACTCTGGCTGTTATAAAGATTTGTGGTTTTACTGATGGTTCTCAGTTATGCTCTAAATCAGGAGCTGGCAAACTTCTGACTGCCGGTGTTTGTCAATAAAGTGTTATTAGAACTGAGCCACATCATTCTGTTTGCATATTGTCTACAACTACTATAGAGCTACAGTAAAGTTGAGCAGTTGCCACAAAAACCATATTGACCTCTAACTTAAAAAACTACGCTTTTAGAAAGTGTGCTGGGGCACTAGGGTGGCTCAGTTGGTTAAGCGTCCAACTTTGGTTCAGGTTATGATCTCATGGTTCACGAGTTCAAGCCCCACGTCAGGCTCTGTGCTGACAGCTCAAAGCCTGGAGACTTCTTCAGATTCTGTGTTTCCCTCTTTCTCTGCACGTCTCCAACTTGCACTGTCTCTTTCTCTCTCTCAAAAATAAATAAACATTAAAAAAACAAAAATTGGGGGCATCTGGGTGGCTCAGCCAGTTAAGCATCCGACGTCAGCCCATCATGAACTCATGGTTCATGGGTCTGAGCCCTGTGTCAGGCTCTGTGCTGACAGCTCAGAGCCTGGAGCCTGCTCTGCATTTTGTGTCTTCCTCTCTCTCTCTGCCCCTCTCCCGCTCATGCTCTGTCTCTCAAAAATAAATAAACACTTAAAAAAAATTTTTTTTCAAGTTTGCTGATCTCTGTTCTGGATAATTTATGTTTCTAGAGAAGAGACTTTCACATTAACTTTCACATTAACATAACTGGCTTTTTTTAAAAGGCCAAAAGACACTAAAAAAATATATTCAATACCTAAAATAAATAGAAAAACTACTAAAAAAATGTTCTTTCAAGAAGTACTCTTTTTTCATGACACATCAAGGCAGACAAAGAGTACTGAAAATATGCCTTGATTATAAAGCATGTGTGTTCTAAGAACTCAGAACAACAAAAGATTACTGACCAATTTTATTCCCACTACAAATTGCATTTGATAAATGCTACTTTTTATATTGAAGTTTCTGAGATCAAATTACAAAAGGGAACTTTTAAAAGCTTATTAGCACCTCACACATTTCCTAACATTAAAAAAAAAAAAAAAAAAAGAATCAAAACCTATTTTAATAAGGAGAAATGTTGGGTGGCTCAGTCGGTTGAGCGGCCGACTTCAGCTCAGGTCACGATCTCGTAGTCCGTGAGTTGGAGCCCCGCATCAGGCTCTGTGCTGACAGCTTGGAGCCTGGAGCCTATTTCAGATTCTGTGTCTCCCTCTCTCTGACCCTCCCCCGTTCATGCTCTGTCTCTCTCTGTCTCAAAAATAAATAAACGTTAAAAAAAAAAAAATTAAAAAAAAAAAATAAGGAGAAATGTCTTCCATTAACAAGGATAAATGTTTTCCAAAGAGAAAATTTTAAATGTATAAAAAAAATTGTAAAACTTTATTGACATTAAAACGTTAAGGAAGAAGATTTAAGAAAGGAACTCACTGACAGACATTAATTCAAAGATTTAGACTGATGCATTGGATTTGAAAAGATACACAAATGGGTTTTCATCAAAGAACTGTTTATAAAAATGGAAAAACTGCAAACATCATAAATGTCCAAGTAGTCGTCACTAGAAGATTAAATAAATTGTATCCTTTAACTTTCATCTTTTTTTTTTTAATGTTCATTTATTTATTTTGAGAGACAGAGGGAGAGTGTGAGCAGGGAAGAGGCAGAGAGAGAGAGAGAGAGAGAATGAATTCCAAGCAGGCTCTGTACTGTCAGCACAGAGCCCAACACAAGGCTCAAGCTCACAAACCATGAGATCATGACCCAAGCCAAAATCAAGATTGGATGCTTAACCAAATGAGCCACCCAGGGGCCCCTAAATAAACTGTATCCTAAAAAAGAGAATGCAATACTGTGAAAAATAATGAATCTACACTACTATCCTAAAGACATACCTAAAATATGTCAGCAAGTAGGTTATCAAGAATTACATAAGATGAAATCACATTTCTGTAAAACTGTAACATGGAGGGCATATGTATGTGGGGAAGGGCACTCTGCATGTATCTGAGCACATAAAAAAATGTCTAGGCAGAACAACACAGACAAAAATGGATAATTGTGGTTATTGCTTGGTGATGATATAAAAGGTGGTTTATTCTTTTTCTTATATTTTCTTTCTACATTTTTCTGAATGAGTCTTTATTATTTCCATTATATACTATTTCCATTTTCAGGGGGAAAAAAAAAAATCAAGACTTACCCAACTAAAAGAAGAAGTGCACAAATTACAGCAAATCCCAAAGTATACTTGAATGCTGTTTTAATTTGCTAGATGCCAAGGAGAAAAAGTATACCATTTAGTAAGACTTTTAAAATATAAAATAATCTTGCTACAGTGTAACAGTACTTTCATATCAAATGTACATTTATATTCAACTGCATAAAATTTCCTTGTTGAAAAAAAGAATCTTAAAATTTAATAAAAAACAATATATATGCCACATCATAAGTATCTCTGCAAACCATACTAGATTTTAAAATCTTTTCAATGATTGGACCTTATGAAAATCAGTACTCAAAAACATAATCAATTCTTCAGTGAGCATCATTAGTAAAATTATCAGAATATTTAATAAAATATTCCCCCAAACAGGAAGCAATCAGGATCTATAATACCTCTCCCCCAATTCATTGAAATGGGTTATAATAATAATTGCAATAAATATTTAATATGCATATATGTGTATATACTTTATATATAAAATATGTATTTATATAAAACAAAAATATACAAAACATATATATAAGTTTATAAGACATGTATCATTATCTTTGTTCAAAGACAAAGAAAAATACAAAGCTGGATATTCTAAATACGAAAAGACAAGTTAACCTCAAAGAAAAGGTTAAATTGGTAAAAAAAAAAAAAAAAAATTTTTGTCTCTCAGCCTAATGAAGTCTCTAAAAGTCACTTTTTAAAATTTAAATTCATGCTTCATATAAACGAATTCTTCACAAAGGACTTAAGACAGTCTTTAGGAAAAAAACTAAAGGTTAAGGAGGATCTTAAGATCAACCAAAGAGTTGGGGAAGATGAACTTTAGAACAAGTGAAAAGAGAAAGCATGTATCTCATTCAGTTTTTAACATTAATTTCCTAACCAGCCACTCTACCTTACATATGTTGGGTTTTCAAATAGAGTTACATAGGTATCTGCAAATAATTAATTTTGACTTTCTTTATAAATATTTAAACATCTTATTTTTTCTCTAACAAATTGTACTTTTTACCACTCAGGTAATCAGTTAAAATATTGTTACGTACTTGCTCCTGATCTTAATGCAAATACTTTAAGGTTTTAATAAACCTGATTAAGCATAATTCTGGCTTTTGAGTGAAAACTGCATATATTTTTTTGTGCTTAAATACAAAATATAACCAAGGTATAAAACAAATTCCTGTAACTCAATAAAAAGACAAAAGACATTCCTTTTATGCTGCTTTTTTCCCTTAAATCAGAAAAAAACTATTCAATTTTAACAAATACCTTTCAACATACAATTTCTTTGACCTATTAAATTACTATATATTAATAGGTGTGCTGATTCCAAATTACCCATGTAATCTAGAGATGGGCCCAACTCAGTTATACTATATTAATGTATTTTTAAGATACCTCTGAATTAAATTCGGTAGTATTTCAGTTAAGATTTTTATACCAATATTAAGTGACAATGGTCTGAAATTTGGAACATGCATGTATGTTATATTTATCAGGTTTTTATATGAGTGTTATCCTGGATTAGTAAAAATTGTCTGCAAGTGTTCTTTACGTTCTAGAACAAGGGTCAGCAGACTGTCCTGTGGGCCCCATGTAGCCTGCTTCCTATTTTACTGGATCACATTATGCTCATTAAGTATTGTCTCTGGCTACTTCTACAGTACAAGAGCAAAAGTGAGTAGTTGAGACAGGGACTATATGGCCCACAAAGCCTAAAATGTTTACTCCGTGGCCTTTTAGGGAAAAAGTCTGCCAATCCCTGTTCTAGAACTGCTCTAAACAAGTCACATGTGGCTATTGAGCACTCGATATATGGCTAGTTCAAACTGAGATGTGCTGTAATGTAAAATACATTTTAAATTTCAAAGACTTAGTGTGAAAAAAGAAACTTAATATCTTATTAATAATGTGTTTTGCCTCTATTTGAAATTATAATACTACTTGGAACCTATTACATCAAATACAACATACCATTAAAAATAATTTCAACTGCTCCTTTTTACTTATTTTAATGTCACTATTAGAAAATTTAAAATTTCACACCTGGCTCACATTGTATTTCTATTAGACAACACAACTCTATAATAAACTCAAACAGTCATGTCATTCTGTGAGGAAATAATCTTTTCTCTTCCCCCTAAATTGGGACCTCTAAAACAAACATACTTACAGTGCATTTACTAGTATCATCATCATCCTTTTCTTCATAGTAGAAGTAGACAAAAGGGATCCAGAAGAACACGCAGAATAATATAACAGAATATAAGGCTGTGGAAAGAAATAATAGACTGAGTTCTACAGAATACATTTGAACTTAATAATTGTCATACATATATTCTTATGTGTGTGTATATTAACATACAAATTAACTTAACCAAATTCACATTTACATACCAAATTTGCTCCCCCCATCTGATCTTTAGACCTGTAACTCTATGTTTATATGTAATATCCAAATCAGCCTTTTCTGACCCCTGTCCCAAGAAATCAATAGCACCATCACAATTCAAATTAACTATGGGTCAATTTTCAGCAATAATAATGATAACTGTGCCTATAACAAGTGTGACGGCTAACATTTGAGCTCTTACTATGTACTCACCACAGTGCTAAGAACTTCCTATGAACCACCTCATTTAAGGGAATGTTAACTTTTATATTCCTTCCAACTTAAAATCAAGTAAAGTTGACAAAACATTTGCCAGTCACTCAAGTTAAAGAAACAGCTATAATTGATACTGTTCTTTTGGTACAAATAATTTCCTCAATCTAAGTTTAAAATATGGAGTGTTATAAAACTGATCTTATACAAATCAAAACTGAGAGAGGTTAAGAATGGTAAAACAGTAAAATCAGATTCAAAGTTAACAGATACAAATTACTATTTATCTGCTTTAAAATAATACTAAAGATACTCTGACCCAGTAGCAAAAGTATTTTTTTAATTCAGTCTAAAACTTAAAATTTGAACAGCCAAAGTATATTTAACAACAAAAATAACATAAACAACTTTTAGAGGCTTCATAAACCTAAGAAACGTGTTTTTAAAATTTTCTGTGAATTTACACTTATTTGCATGTACATAAGTTCATGGAAAGAGGGACAATATAATTATATAAGACAATCACAGGATAATAATCATTATACTCCTTTGTAAAAAAAAAAGGATTTGTTAGTAATGTATAATATAACCTCAATTACTTTACCGTTGGAAGGAATGATTATATAAGTTAGAGAATTTTTAAACATGATCTTAATACTTGCTAGCACTATCTCATTTATCTGGAGGCCACTTATGAAACAGCCCCATGAAATGCAGCATAGCTATAAAACTCAGCAAACAGCCCTAAATAATCAATAGAAAAGTAAAAGGTAATTTTTATTGAGCAATCATAAAATAACTGTCAGCAAACTAAATTTGGGCACTACAGATGTTTAGTGAAATACATGCAGTCTTGCCGATCTGGAAAACAGTGTGGAGGTTCCTCAAAAAATTAAAAATACATCTACCCTATGACCCAGCCATAGCACTGCTAGGAATTTACCCAAGGGATATAGGAGTGCTGATGCACAGGGGCACTTGTACCCCAATGTTTATAGCAGCACTTTCAACAATAGCCAAACTATGAAAACAGCCTAAATGTCCATCAACTGATGAATGGATAAAGAAATTGTGGTTTATATACACAATGGAATACTACTTGGCAATGAGAAAGAATGAAATATGGCCTTTTGTAGCAACGTGGATGGAACTGGAGAGTGTTAGGCTAAGTGAAATAAGTCACACAGAGAAAGACAGATACCATATGTTTTCACTCTTATGTGGATCCTGAGAAACTTAACAGAAGACTATGGGGGAAGGGGAGAGAAAAAAAAAGTTAGAGAGGGAGGGAGTCAAACCATAGGAGGCTCTTGAAAACTGAGAACAACCTGAGGGTTGATGGGGGGTGGGTGATGGGTATTAAGGAGAACACCTGTTGGGATGAGCACTGGGTATTATATGGAAACCAATTTAACAATAAATTCATATTAAAAAAAAGAAATATATGCAGTCCTTTAATATTATGAGAAACTATTAATGGCAGTAACTCTTTAAGGGTAATGAACACTGGTGTTTCTATCACAAGACTGAGAATACAGTTAACCCCTGAATAATGTGGGGATTGAGGCACACTCCCTGCAGAGATGAAAATCTGCATATAACTTTTGGCTCCCCTAAATCTTAACTAATAGCCTACTCTTGACTGGAAGCCTTACTGGTAACATAAACAGTCAATTAACACACAGTTTATATGTTACATGTATTATACAACACATTCTTACAATAACACCAGCTAGAGAAAAGAAAATGGTATTAAAATCATAAGGAAGAGAAAATACATTTATAGTACTGTACAGATTTATCAGAAAATATCCACATTAAGTGTAACTAACAGTTCAAACCTGTGTTGGTCAACAATCAGCTGTAGTTATTATTAATATTTCTATTATAAATCTAACAGCCAATGGAAATAACACATATTCCAAATGTAACCAAAATAAGTATTCTAAAAACTTTAAAAAAGTAAAAATAAAAGGGACACAACTACAAATCACACTAAATACTATTCTAATAATTATGATTAAAACAATCAAATAGGGACACCTGGGTGGATCAGTCCGTTAAGTGTTTGGACTCTTGATTTCGGCTCAGGTCATGATATCATGGTTATTGAGATTGAGCCCCTTTTTGAGTTCTGCCCTAATAGCTCAAAGAATCTGCTTGGGATTCTCTCTCTCCCTCTCTCTGCCCCTGCCCCACTCAAATGCTCAGGTGCATACACTATCTCAAAATATAAACAAATAATCAATTAATCAAATAACTTATATAGAATAGGAGGAACCCTAAATTAGCATAACAGAGTTTAGTGGGCTGATAGCCACATCCCCCAAATTTTCATAAATTAACAGGTGCCATAAGGCTTGGCTTCACTCTCAGCATGTTGCTTATGTCTACTACTTGGTGGCTTATGCCTTTAGGTAGCCAAACAGCCTATGGCTATTTCATAAACATTACTTGTATTCCTGAACCCCTGTGATCAATGATCTTGTAGCTACATAAGTTAACATCGTATTCAATTAGCATAACAAACTATAAAATTAATTCCTATAACTGATTAAAATACAAATAACCCATTTTTTAAAATGGACAAAAGACAGACACTTCACCATGGAAGATATACAAAATGGCCAACAAGCACACTTTAAAAGGCCCTCATCGTTAGTCATCAAGAAGATGTCAATTAAACCGACAATGAGATACACATACCCAAAAGAACAGCTAAAATTCAACTGACAATACCAAGTGCTGCCAAGAATGTAAAGCAACTGACATTCTCATACTTTGCTAGAGGCAGGGTACAGTGGCCCAACACTACTGAAAACCGTTTAGTAGTTTCTTACCAGGTTAAACTTACAACTACCACGTGATCCAGCAAGTCTATTCCTCTCTCAATGAAGAGCAGCAAAATATGCAAAGTGTTTCTGCCCAGAGAAGCCTGCTGAGGTTACAGAGTCCAGGACTTTTACTGGGGACTTGTAAAACAGGCACAATACAGAGTACATCCAAGCATTGGGTTCACAGGAGTTAGTCCAGGGTCAGCCACACAAGCAGTCCTTCCTGAAGGTAGGCGATAACTGAACAGACTCAGGTGAACAACAAAAGTGTTCTCAGCAACATTATTCACAGTGGCCAAAAACTGGAAACGATCCAAGTATCCATCAACAGGTAAACAGATAAACAAACTAAGTGGTATTATATTTAAACAAATGACTAGTATATAGTAACAAAAAAGAACAAACTACGGATACACACAAGGAATAAAACAACCCCAGACACAAGAGTACATTTTTTGTGACTGAACTTAAGGAAGTTCTAAAACTGGAAAACTAATTTATTGCAACACAAGTCAAAAAAGTGGTTGTGGTAGCTACTGACTGTAAAGAGACATGAAGATGTACAGCAACTAAAATCTGCATATGTTGCTGACAGGAACATCCCAAAAGAGACAGTTTCTAGGAATCAACACCTGAAGGAAGGAAGTGGGGAAGAGACACACTTCCGAGAAGATTCTATAATATCCCTTCAGCAGTCTGTGATTCAAAATACATGTAGAACAACTGCTCTAAATCTTTGCTTTGCTAACACCACACTCTAAATCAACTATCTTCTGACTATTCTTTTTCAGTGTCCTTCATAAAGATCCCTTCCTTTAGTCCATAAATGTTAATCTGTAAAGAAAAAAAAAAACTAACATTTTTATGTGTTTCAGATTAGTTCTCTAATGTCCAGGTGAGTTTATATACCTGTAAATAAAAAAAAAAGTTGCTGCTACCACTATCATGAAACAGAGAAACTGCTTCTTTTAAAGTTCTACTTCAAACTGATAATTATGTACAAAGGAAAATTATTCTTAACAGTGATGACACTCTGATATCCTTACATCTTTATAAAGTGTGCTTTAATTTGTAAATGTTTTTGTTAAAAGATTGCTACTAGCAAGTAAAAGATAAACAGACTGTTTGGTTTAATAGTCCCACTAACATCAAAGAAAACATATTAACAAATTTTAGAACCTCATGTCCACAAAAATTGGCAAGAATTAAACTCATAAAACAAATTCTTTTTTAAAAAAAACTTAGCAAGAAAGCAGCAAAAACAAATGAACAGAGAGCAATCATGTCATGTCCATCTTAAAAGGATATGGACAAAAACTGGGTCAAAGAATATATGATAATTGTTACGATCATTTCATATACACAAAGCAGACAATCTACCTTTTAAAAAATGTCTATCATTAAATTGCAACTCACAGGAAAATGAATTTGGATAAATTAGGCTTTTTTTTTTTTTTTAGTTCATTTATTTTGAAAAAGAGAGAGGGAGAGTACGCAAGCAGGGAAGGAGCAGAGACAGAGTGGGAGAGAAAGAATCCCAAGCAGGCCCCATGCTGTCAGTCCAAAGCCAACATGGGGCTCGAGCCCATGAACCATGAGATCATGACCTGAAGTGAAATCAAGAGTCAGACGCTTTAACTAACTGAGTCACCCAAGTGCCCCAACTGGGATAAATTAGGCTTTTGAATTTTTAGACATTCTTTGTTCCTCCTAACTACCGATGAAAACACTAAAACAAAGGATAATTTAGTCAATATTGTGAGATATAATTAATCATTACTACAAAGCATTTTGTTTTAGAGGGTCAAAGTATAAAGATATTCTGGGAATTCTAAAAGCCTTCTAAAATTATCCCATTTACCCAGCTGAAAGAATCCGGGGTCAGGACTGCTAGCTGCATATCCAAATACTCATTTTCATTTCAGCTGCTATGCCCCTTTTTGTCTCTCCCCTTTTCTCCAGCTTCCTGCCTGAAATGGATACATGACAACTTAAACTCCAGCCATCATTTTGGACTTTGGTAACTATATAAGATGGAAATCATGTACTAAGGATGGAGAGCAGAGGAAAAAAAAAAAAAAAAAAAAAAACCCCACAAGCTTACGACCCTCATGATGCCATAGTACTGCCATATGATCCCTGAATAGCCCATTTCCAGACTTATTTTAAATGAGACTAAAAAAAAATAAAATAAAATAAGGACAACACTATACTATATATGCCATGTATTTCCAATCTGTTAAACAGCAGACAGGTGTAAGCCCTAAAACAGAATATGACACGAGAAATAGGAGAACCCAAACATTCACTCCTGAACTATCCAGAGCTGTTGGTAGCCTGTGAGTCATGAGTGTAACAGATCTCAATTAACTTTTACCACTGAACATGCTAGCATCATGAGATGCCCCAGAATCCCCTGGGTTTTAGATATACCTCTTGCCTTCACTGTGTAGCAGCAACTCTATTTCCCCTAATAACCAGCATCAATCATTCCAGCCAACATGGTAACTATTATTGCCTGTTCATTTCAATAGAATAAGGAAACCAAATGGTTAGGTGGAAGTAATACCTCTAATTCAATGAAACTATTGTTTCATCCTTACTAGAAGTGCTTCCATCTGGCTATTAAGAATTCTAACCAGCAGAACTCAGTTACTAGAAACAAGTTTTGTGACTAGGTCATTAGAAATAATTGTACAAACTACCACACTCACTTCTATCCCTTAGTTATTAAAGATGGGTACAGATTATGGGACAGAGTCCCATGTAATGCTCACTGGTCCACAGCATTCTCTAAAATAATAATAATAGTAATAATAAAAACACTTCTCAGTTTATTTTATGAAGCTAGCAGGGTTTTCATATGCAAACTTGACAAGAATAATAAGATACAGGAAATTTACAAACCAGTCTCACCTCTCAATTTTTAAGAGAATCCCAAATAAGGTAACAGCAAAACAAGCCCAACAAGAGATTTAAAAACCAAAAAAGCCACCATCATGACCAATCAAGGTTTATCCTAGGAGTGCAAAGTTGGTTGAAGAATAATTTACCTATGTAATAATACATTACTTAAAAGATTAAAAAAAAAAAAAAAACCACCTCACATGATTATCTCCTCTGATAAAATGTATTCAACTCAAATATCTAATGAGTATGTTCCAGTCATCATTATAGGGTTCATGAATATGGCTAAATCAAAGCTCAGAAGTCCCTACTTTCATAAGAAAGATGGGGGGAGTGGAACTCAGTGGGAGGAAAAATAAAATATTTGGAATCACTGTGTGAACAGCTCAGACCACATTAAAAAAATGTCTTAAAACGGTTAGAAAAACACAAACAACCTAACTTTAAAAAAGGTAACTCAAATAGAAAATTGAAAAAGCCAATAAATTTTTTAAAAACATGCAATTTCTTTTTCAAAATAAGAGAAATGAAGATTAAGGACCTATCATTTCACACTTGCCACACTGGCAAAAACTAAAAATACATAGCAGTATACAAGTTTGGCATAGAGAACACCTGAAACTAATGTAACATTGTGTGTCAACTATACTCCAAAAAAAGTACACTATGGATTCTGAAACTACAGCCACAGTCTCGCCGTTCCATATTATCCAAATAATATTAGTCTTGTCAGTAGTATTTAAAAAATTTTTTTTAATGTTTATTCATTTTTCGAGAGACAGAGAGAGACAGAGCATGAGAGGGAAAGGGGCAGAGAGAGGGAGACACAGCATCCAGAGCAGGCTCCAGGCTCTGAGCTGTCAGCACACAGCCCGACGTGGGCCTCAAACTCATTAACTAGGAGATCATGACCTAAGCCAAAGTCAGATGCTCAACTGACTGAGCCACCCAGGCACCCTTTGTCAGTAGTATTTTACAGCAATATTTTAATCTCAGGTTACAGTTTCCTTGCTATTCCAAGAACTCAGATAATGCATGAACACTTTTTTTTAAATGTTTATTTATTTTTGAAAGAGAGAAAGAGAGAAAGGGTGAGGGAGAGAGAGGGGGAGGGGGGGAGAGAGAGAGAGAGAGAGAGAGAGAAAGAGAGAGAAAGTGAATGAACGGGGGAGGGGTAGACAGAGAGGGAGACAGAATCCAAAGCAAGTTCCAGGCTCTGAGCAGTCAGCACAGAGCCCAACACGGGGCTCCAACTCATGAGCCATGAGATCAAGACCTGAGCTGAAGTCAGACACTTAACCAACTGAGCCACCCAGGTGCCCCAATACATGAACACTTTTAAATGTTCTTTTTCTCCCCTTCATTTTGAAGGTAGTATATACTCATTTTGGTAATCTTGCAAAATAAAAATATACACACAAAATAAAACAGTTACACATAATTCAACTACCTAAATGCCACCTAATTTAACCTTTGGGATGTTTTCTTTTAGTTGTTGATTGCACACACAGCTTTTATTTTTATTTTCTATATAACTGTAATAGATCGGGCCAGGGGCCAGGAAACTACAGCCTATAGGCCAAATCTGGCCCACCACCTGCTTTTGTAAATAATGTTCTATCGGAATATAACAGCAAAAACAAAAACACCAACTTTAGGATAGAGAGCAATTGGAAGGATCACACCCTTTTCATGGGAATTAAAGTGGTATAAATACTGAGGAAAATAATTTGTCATTATTTAGAATGTTCAAGATGCACATAACTTATGGTCCATCAATTTTATGTATGTATTTGGCACATATGCAACAGGAAAGGTGTACAAACATGTTCCTCACACAGTTTTTAGTAGCAAAAAATCCAAATGTCCAGACTGATTACCATGTGTTATATTCATACACAATAAACTACACTTTATGCAAGAACACGTAAGAATCTCAGAAACATAAGGCTGAATGAAAACAAGTAATTTCGTATAAAGTTCAAAATGTAAAACCAAAGATACAGCATGGCAGATACAGCAAGGCAAAGCAAGGGATTAACAGACTAAAAAAGTCAGAATAGTGATTACTTCTAAGGGGGTTGGAGGAGAGATGGCACCAGGGAAAGGCACACAAGGGACTTCAAACTTTATATGTTACATGCTTAATAAATATTTTGCAAGTATAAAAGTATTATATGTTGACTAAACATCAAATCTGTCAATATTTGCAACACTATGTCAGCTGCATCTGGATTCTTGACCCAGAGAAACTGTGAGATAATGTTTGTTTTAAACTGCTAAATTTGGGTGTGATTTGGTACACACAACAGGTAACTACTACTGCTGTTAATAGTAACTCACTGATTCAAACAGCAAGGAGCATGATCTGACAGTATACAACTCAGAGAACAAAACTGTTTATAGGCTTTAACTTAGAATATGTAGTCTGAAGAATAGTCATTTTCCTTAAGAGGTTTTTTGGTTTTTTTTTTTTTGGTTGTTTGTTTCCTCTACTATTTCCACTTGGAAACAAATCCTTAGGACACTAAGTCTCATGGAGTCATTATCCAGAGAATGTCTTGAGCAAATGTAATCCAAAGCCATTTAGAAAACTCCCCCAATGATTAAGAATACAGTCTTTTAAGAAGGGGGAAGGAAAGCACAACTATCTCATCAAGAACTTCACAAAACTGAATCAAAAAAAAAAAAAAAAAAAAAAAAAGTCCTCCAATTTAGTCTCAGTCCATCTTACCTAGAAAAGCAATTTAGAGATGTTTTCACAAAAATAAAGAATCAAAAAGATGTGGGGCACCTGGGTGGCTCAGTGGGTTAAGCGTCTAACTTCAGCTCAGGTCACGATCTCATGATTCGTGAGTTCGAGCCCCACGTCGGGCTCTGTGCTGACAGCGCGGAGCCCGGAGCCTGCTTCAGATTCTGCCTTCCTCTCTCTCTGCCCCTCCCCCGCTCCCCCTCTGTCTCTGTTTCTGTTTCAAAAATAAATAAACCTTAAAAAAATATTTTAAAACAAAGAATCAAAAAGATGTAAATCTGATGAGATGTTAGGTCAATTCTTCTAATTTTCCCGTATCATTGCACAGAGGTTTACTTTCCTTGCTCTCTTAGCTGATGTGAATTAAAACAACAACAGATACCAGATACCACATGTCTCATACTCCTCATACCATGAAGTAGATACTACTTTATCACCACTTCACAAGTGGAGTAGTCATAAAGAAGTTAAATGACTTCAAGGTCCCACAGTACTCATCTCAAACTAAGACACTAGGAGGTTGTAAACCCTACGTTCAAAATGCATAGTAAAGACTCCAGGTACAACTTTTCAGGATTTAACCAACAGGGAGTAATGAAAAACTTCATAAATGCCCTCTTAAGTGCTCTTAAGGCATGGCATAGAAAAGGCATGGCATAGAAATAGGAGTTTGAAAGTTTCTTGGTCCATCTTATTCTTCCTTAGTTCTGTAACTTAACCTCATCCAAATATGCATACATCTATTTTCACTAGAGAAACACTGAAGAGCAAAAAGAACTTATTATAACACCTAATAATCTAGGATTCTTTGAATAAGAGCATTCGTATGGTGGACAACAATGCAGTAAATGCTTTTTAAAAAAAATACAGATACACTAGATCCTCAAACCAGTAGTATTTGAAACAGCCCAAAACTATGGCCAACAGGCACATGAAAAGATGCTCAACGTCACTCCTCATCAGGGAAATACAAATCAAAACCACACTCAGATATCACCTCACGCCAATCAGAGTGGCCAAAATGAACAAATCAGGAGACTATAGATGCTGGCGAGGATGTGGAGAAACGGGAACCCTCTTGCACTGTTGGTGAGAATGCAAAGTGGTGCAGCCGCTCTGGAAAACAGTGTGGAGGTTCCTCAAAAAATTAAAAATAGATCTACCCTATGACCCAGCAATAGCACTGCTAGGAATTTACCCAAGGGTTACAGAAGTGCTGATGCATAGGGGCACTTGTACCCCAAAGTTTATAGCAGCACTCTCAACAATAGCCAAATTATGGAAAGAGCCTAAATGTCCATCAACTGATGAATGGATAAAGAAATTGTGGTTTATATACACAATGGAGTACTACGTGGCAATGAGAAAGAATGGAATATGGCCCTTTGTAGCAATGTGGATGGAACTGCAGAGTGTTATGCTAAGTGAAATAAGCCATACAGAGAAAGAGAGATACCATATGTTCTCACTCTTAGGTGGATCCTGAGAGACTTAACAGAAACCCATGGGGGAGGGGAAGGAAAAAAAAAAAAAGGAGGTTAGAGTGGGAGAGAGCCAAAACATAAGAGACTCTTAAAAACTGGGAACTAACTGAGGGTTGATGGGGGGTGGGAGGGAGGAGAGGGTGGGTGATGGGCATTAAGGAGGGCACCTTTTGGGATGAGCACTGGGTGTTGTATGGAAACCAATTTGACAATAAACTTCATATATTGAAAAAAAAAGAAACAACCCAAAACTGAACTCAACTGATCATGAATTTCAGAATAAACAAGCTATGATATGTTAATACAATGGAATATTTATAGCAATGACAATCAACAAAGTAGTTACCTGCAATAATACAGATGAATCTCAAATGCAATGCTAAACACTAAAGAAACGAAACAGAAAACAATATATACTATATAATTCAATTTACATCTACACAAAAAATGACAGCCCAAGAATCAGTGTCAGAAGAAGGAAGGGTCTCTAGGATAAAGTGATAGGACAATTACAGAAGGGCTGAACACACCAGTCTTGAATAATTCCCGCTTTTGGTTTGGGCTCTATTGCTACAACCCCTGAATGCATACAAAATCAAAACAAAAAGTTAGAGAAACTATTAAGTAAAATGAAAATTCACTTAAAAGAAATTAAGGAAAAATCACAAAATCAAAAGGCAACCAACGGAATGGGAAAAGATATATGCAAATAACATATCAGATAAAGGATTAGTATCTAAAATCTATAAAGAACTTACCAAACTCAACATACAAAAAACAAATAATCCAGTGAAGAAATGGGCAGAAGACATGAATAGATGCTTTTCCAAAGAAGACATCCAGATGGTCAACAGACACATGAAAAAATGCTCAACGTCACTCCTCATCAGGGAAATACAAATCAAAACCACACTGAGATACCACCCCACACCGGTCAGAGTGGTTAAAATTAACAACCCAGGAAATAACAGATGCTGGTGAGGATGTGGAGAAACGGGAACCCTCTTGCACTGTGAGTGGGAATGCAAACTGGTGCAGCCACTCTGGAAAACAGTGTTGAGGTTCCTCAAAAAATTAAAAATAGAACTACCCTATGACCCAGGAATGGCACTACTAGGAATTTATCCAAGGGATACAGGAGTGCTGATGCATAGGGGCACGTGTACCCCAATGCTTATAGCAGCACTTTCAACAATAGCCAAATTAAGGAATGAGCCTAAATGCCCATTAACTGATGAATGCATAAAGAAGATGTGGTTTATATATACAATGGAATACTACTTGGCAATGAGAAAGAATGAAATCATGCCATTTGCAACAATGTGGATGGAACTGAAAGGTATTATGCTGAGTGAAATAAGTCAGTCAGAGAAGGACAGATATCATATGTTTTCACTCATATGTGGATCTTGAGAAACTTAACAGAAGACCATGGGGAAGGGAATGGGAAAAAAATAGTTACAGAGAGGGAGGGAGGCAAACCATAAGAGATTCTTAAATACAGAGAACAAACTGAAGGTGGAAGCGGGCGGTGGAGGAGAGGGAAAAATGGGTGATGGGCATTGAGGAGGGCACTTGTTGGGATGAGCACTGTTGCATGTAAGTGATGAACCATGGGATTCTACCCCAAAAACCAAGAGCACACTTTACACACTGTATGTTAGCCAATTTGACAATAAATTGTATTTTAAAAAACTAAAAAATTTTTTAAAAATTAAAAATTTTATAAAAGAAATTAAAGTAGTGAAAGTGTTAAAACTAAAAATTTCAAGAATGGTTAGAGAAAACATTATAGTAAGCTTTACAATAAATTAAAATTAATACAATGTAAAAATTTAAAGATTAAAATAAATTTGAAATGTAAAAATAGAACTCAGATAAAAAGCCTAAACACATACATGAGATAAAAACTTGAACAGGTTCAAACATGAGATTAAAACAGAAGTGAAACAAAAATGTCAGACAAGAGCAGTTTTATAAAAGAAAATATCAAAGAAGTTTAAAGATATAAATCAAGAAATAAAAACATTCAAAAAGGAAAAAAGGACTGAATCCTGAATGTTTCTAGGATAAACAATAGCCTCATATGAGGGGGTCTCTTCTGAGTACAGAATCCCTATGAGTATAGGGCAAAAGAGCAGAAATAAACAACTTTACTCTCTCATCCTTCAACAAGCTCCAGGAGACTCCTTTGCAGGCAGCTTCAGGTACCTGAGGACTATTAATAATCAATCAATAGCTAGGGGAGAACAAGCAGGTAGAAGCAGCAGCTAGTTGGCCTGAATCTCCAGGAAAAAAATACCCCAAGTTCCATTAATATAACAGAAGTATCTCAAAAATACGGTTTCCAGACCCTAGGATTAGCACGGATCATTTCAGGGTATGCAAATATGAAAATTATTTTCATAATATCAAAATGTCATTAGCCATTCCACTAACAGCTACTATTTTTTTAAGTTTATTTATTTTGAGAGAGAGAGAGAGAGAGAGCGAGCGAGCAGGGGAGGGGTGAGAGAGAGAAGGAGAGAGAGAATCCCAAGGGGGCTCCATACTGTCAGCACAAAACCCCACATGGGGCTTGAACTCACAAACTGTGAGACCATGACCTGAGCCGAAATCAAGAGTCAGTCACTTAGTCAACTGAGCCACCAGGCACCTCATAGTTATTATATTTTTCGCCACCAAGCAATCACCAGTGGGGAAAACTTTTATTTAGTTAGGGAAGTCCCTTTTGACACGGTAATAATTCCATTAGATGTCTACCTTTGAGTACCCACCTTTTCAATATCCTGTGAGAAGAGAGGTGCACATAAATTGCCCTTGTGAGAAGCACTCTGGTATTTCACTTGTGAGCTACACTAGGCACTTTTTTTCAAAGAACACCATTTTTCTTGAAAGAACAACTGACAGACAAGCAGTAGTTATCCAGGCTTGAGTATTACATGGACTTTCTCAAAAATGAATAAAGTGGCCTTGTCACTTCAAAGAAAATAAGTAATAGTATTGCTGCCCAATAAAACCTAAGTTTTCAAAAGAAAATTAAGATTTTTGGAATACTTGAATCCACCACCTTGAGTTTTACAACTTTCCAATACATAAACACTTTTCTGATAAGAGCATTGGTGACATTAATGGAACACCAGCATAAACCAGACTCATTCTGGGTGTAATCTAGCATTCCGTATTATTTAAAAGATTCCAGATGATTTTTGGAGCTGCCCTGGGGGTTCAGTGCTATGAAGAATTCCCACAGGTAACATCCCCAGAACCATTTATTAAAAGGCAGCTCATTTAATGCCACAAAGCTCCAGCTTTAGGTTATGCCACTCACTAACAAGGTGATCTTTAATATCGCTAAATATCAATTTCTCCATCTGTAAAAGATAGAAAATACTTCCCAAAAATGACATTCATGAAAATTAAGTAAAACGTTGAATATGAAAGTCTCATACAGTTCTTGGCAAGGTTAGACAATGAAAACATGTTGATATGTTAGAAGAAATTAGATGAACTATGGAATCTCACAGAATGGATACATAAAAATAGTTCTTTGGATAATATCTAGCATTTCTGGAGAAACAGGTGGGCTTGGGAATAGTAACTATTTCAGAAGCTATACAATCCTTTAGGCTCCCGGCGGTAGGTCACCATCTAAGTAAAAGCCAAGAGCCTATTAGCCATAGCTAAGGTGGATATGACTAACTTTATGCCAAAAACGATTAATATTAGTCTTGCTTTGAATCCACAGTCATCAAGAAATCTTCTATCATTATTTGGCTTCTCATGCAAATTTCTTCCCTAGGTCAGTATCTCAACTACACTATCCCAAGGTAGTTATGTTTCCAACTATAACTCAAGTTCTGCCAAAAATCAAACCCTTTATCCTTAAGTCCTCTACTGTTTGTAATGATTAACTTATCTCCCATGCTATGCATTTAAAATAGTAGGGACATATTTCCTTAGGAGAATTGAGAAAAATACACACTAAAATCATTTTAGGTAGATTAATTCTCTCCATAAAACAACTGGAAGGGCTTCATTAACATGTTCATTCAATTAACATTCCTGTATAAAAGTCTTTGTAACCTTGGTTACAATGGATTAATCTGGTAGCCTCTAAGTTCAATGATAAAATCTGGCTCTTCAACCTGGACTGCACCAAGATAAAAGTTGCCTTATCTTGTCATGTGCTCTATTGCACAAATACACTTTAGTGTCACATAGAAGAGAGGCTCCCTTCCCCCAAAACTTTTTTGAAGTGATTTATATACATCCTACCAAAATCTGTACTGAAAAGATAACATTCTGTTTAATACAGCACCATTTCGAAGGTTCTAACAGGTCAAATTTATATTTTATGATTTACATTTAATGTATTCATCAGAAATAATGAATTCTACATTAAAATACCACAAAATATTTCTAAAATACATGCCAGAGGGATAGAATTACATGGGTTCTGAAGATTTTAGATCAGGAGAAAAGGCAAAGGCAGAGCCAAAGCAACTAAGTTAAAATTCAATGAAACCCTTGAAAAAATTATCCCACCAAAAGAAACTATGTTTTTTCAGTTTCCAATTTAGTGTCCTGCTGAATTCTTATTCAACATATTGATTCATTGCTGAAAAAAATTGACATCCCTTCCTTAAATCAACATTAATATTTTTATAAAAACACAAGTCTTATGTATATCCAGAGAGAACATCTGGGAAACATTTAGGTGCTTATAATAAGCTTTTATAATTGAACATTCGGGAAGGAAGAGAGAGGAAAGACCCAATCAACCAGAATCCCTTGGATTAAACTGGATCAGTATAGCACCATAAAGTTGATACTACAAACTCTCCAGTGTACCCTCTACTAGTGTCAATGCTTAGAAAAAAATGTCTAGAAAACAGAGATTTTTTTAACTCAAGAGCGCAACTGGGAAACTGGTAATGTTAACAAAGGACAAGACTTGAGATTTAAAGTAACTTGACTGAAACTCTAAAGAGACATATAAATAAACCCAAATGAAGCAGAGTAGGTTAAAAGTTTCCAGATTAGGGGAATGAATGCTGTATTACTTACTCCTGGTGTTGAAACAATAATCACAAAAGTGATAGCAAAATGTTTACACACAGCTTAATTCTACATTTTGGTTAGCAGCCCAAACAGGAAATGAAACTGAGATACTTACTATAGTAACCATATAATACAGTGTCCTCAATCTGTCTGCTGACATTAGCATTAGCCCAGTCCTGGGATAAAAAGGAAATAGAAATATTAACGAAACATCCATTTGTGTAACAATTACAATTAGGTTTTAATATAACTGAATGTCACTTATAAATACATCATCAACTAAACAAGTATGGCCTGTGCCTTCAATAATTAATTAAGAGACAGATAAGTAAACAAACTTCAACAGGCAAATGCTCAGATGACAACACAGTTCTAGGGAAACACATAAACAGGAGCCACCAAACTCAACCTAAAGATCAGGGATGGCTTCCCAAAATGATTCTAACCCGAAAAATGAAGAAAGAAAGGTCGTTCTCAGAAAATAGGAGAAAAAAAAAAAAAAAAACAGTAGGAAGTACAGAAGATAGGAGGAACATACCTGAAAGTTTGAAAAAACTGCAAGAAGCTAAATGTATAGTTTCATTTGAGCCTTTGGAAAGCTAAGAAAAAGCAGGCGGAGCAAGGGAGGGAAAGAGCCAGGTTTAAGGGACTATGAGTCATGCTAAGTATTTTGGACTTTGTCCTAAGGAAAACAGAAAATAGTGACGAATTATTATACAGAGAGTGAAATACGATTGAATTTTAGAAAGAAGATATTTGAGTACAATATACATTTTTTAAAAATACCTAAAAAAAAGTCAATCTAAACTTCTTTGCCTTCATCCCACACAAGTGTTCTTTAAATTAGTAATTTAAATGTAGTAATTTAACTTAGAAACTAATTCAAATTAATCTTTTCAAATAAAAAAATCTGTATACTAATGAATCAGAACTAAATGCAAATCTTTTTATTAAATGTCCTAAACTTTATGCATATGAAAAATTAAATGTGGAGAGTCTAAGTGACTACTGCTATTAAGTAGTAAGGCTCAAATTGGTATCAAAGGTCATTTCTTTTCTATAAACACTTTAAGAGCTCAAGTGGTATCAATATCCCACTATACTGGCTCTTAAGGAAGGGTATCAGCATTTAAAGTTCCTTCTAAAATAATTTAGGTTTTTCTTTTTTTTTTTCTTTTTCACCTACAAACACTTTGAACAATGAACATCTATGAATTTCTTGCTGACAAATTGGTAAAAGAACAAAAATGTGGAAAATCCAAATTTAGCACCACAAAAGCAAAACCTTGACACACAAAGTAGAATAAAAATAGTATTTTTCCAATAGCAATAAAGACTATAAAAAATTTAATAGGTTAAATACAAATGTTATATTATACAAAGAAAATTAACTTGATTATAGAACTTTTTAAAGATCTAAATAAATGACAGTCACATGTTCCCACACGAAAAGATTGTAAATACCAAATCCCTCCAAATTAATCTATAAAAACTATATATACTGCCAATCCAAATCCCAATATACTAGGAGGTGGAGTATTTTGACATGCTGATTAAAAAAATCATCTGAAAAACATACAGGCAAGAGCTAGGAAATTTTTCGAAAAAGATCAACAATGAGGAATTTACCCAATTATGAGATTTTATTAATAAAACATAAAAATCGGGGCGCCTGGGTGGCTCAGTCAGTTAAGCAGCCGACTTCGGCTCAGGTCATGATCTCACGGTCTGTGAGTTCAAGCCCCGCGTCGGGCTCTGTGCTGACAGCTCAGAGCCTGGAGCCTGTTTCAGATTCTGTGTCTCCCTCTCTCTGACCCTCCCCCGTTCATGCTCTGTCTCTCTCTGTCTCAAAAATAAATAAGCGTTAAAAATAAATAAATAAATAAAAATAAATAAAACATAAAAATCTATTATTATAGTAACTTTTCATTTACCTAGGTGGCAAAATTTAAAACACATTATTAGTGGCAAATGTGGAGACAAAGCCATCTCCTACATGGTAAGTAAAATAGTCTATGATCTAAACATTGTTTGTTGGAATATATCCTAAAAGGATTCACACAAATCAGGACAGGTATCAGTACACAGATATGTTTTAAAGACAAATAGTACTGTCTAATGAATGACCTCAAGAGCTCTTACTGGATTATATGGCAACAAGCTACCAAAATGAAGCCTCCATTTCCCATACAGTAGGAGGAGCTGAACCCCATATTCACAGGACTAAAGGAGCCCAAAGTCTCTAGATGTTCAGCAACTAGAATGTCCAAGCACCTCATGAACAGCTTGTATCAAGCGCACACTACCCGGCACCCAAGTCCATACTGTTTATCTACCTGCAAGGCCATTCTCCTTCTTGCCATATAAGACGAGTGAACAAAAGGAGGAAGAGGTACCTCTGCTAAAGCACCTGCACTTTGGGAAAGGTCATCGTTTTGCAGAATGTCAAGTAGATAAGAACCTGTGTACTTGCTGACCGTTCTCTCCTTAATTCCAGCCTGCACCAAATGTTTATTGATTCTTCACTCAAGAGCTCTTTATCCAACAATATTCAGTGTAGTGTTGTTCAAAAAATTAAAAAACAGTAACAACAACTGGAAATAATCTAAATGCCTGAGGAGAAACTGTATAGACATTAAAAACAATGGAATCTATATAAACTAGCATATATAGATATCCATGAGGGGATAGCACAGAACACATTGCAGCTAATAGTTTTAACACATGCAATCTTTGTCTAAAAAATGAAACACCCACACATATACAAAAAAAAAAAAAATTTTTTTGCAACAGTGTTTACCACATGGCCATGGCAAAGCACTGGGGAGAATTCTGTTCCATGACTGGAAATTTTTTCAATGATTCAAGTATCCAAATTAATATGTACATAATCAAAACTTCAGCTCCTAACAGTTTCTTTAGCTGTTGTGTATGCACAAAACAGAATTTTAAAAAGATTTCTGAATCCTGAAGATTTTTTGAAAAAGAGGATAATTCATCTATCCCTAATACAAACTCCCTTCCAATTTCCAAAATAATCCCACAAGAATTAATGTGGCCATTGAGAATTACTTAAAAGTTAAACTTTAAACAAGACCCCAACCTCAGAAAAAAGTTAAAAGTAGAAAGTATGTTTAGGTAATCTAAAGCCAAAGATTCACTGACATTTAGTACTTTTCATCCTGCAAGGTTCTTTTGTTTAAACAAATCTTATGGCAAGAAGAAAATATTTCTGTTACTATTTTAAAGCTAAAAATATGTGTAAAATATACATCATTCCAGTACTATTAGTGCATATGGCTTTTATACAGTTTTGCCTCCAAGGTATATACTGTCAAAAGAGCTTAGTTTATGAAACCTTCCTTCTTTTACATTTTGAGAACCGCTATGCCCTTGATACATTTTGTAGACCACTGCCTCCCAAGGTAGAGACCAAAAGAAACTACAGAGTCATTGAAGACCCAAGAACTAATACTAGAGAATATTAAAGACCACTTGAGATGAAAAGAAAATAGAAATTCCATAGAACAAAGATATAGTGGATCATGTATGTAAACTTTTCTTTCTATTCTTCAAGATGACACTTTGAAATGATCAGCCCAACCCAAAACTACACAACCCACCTCGATTTTACCTGGTATTCTTACCTTAGGCCAGTAGTTTTTATTCAGGGGTGACTCTGGCTCCCATGGGCATTTGGCAATGGAGACCCAGGGGGTAAAGGGGAGTGTCAGTGTGCTACTGGCATTTGTGTGTAGAAGCAAAGATGTGTTAACTGTCTATGATGCACAGGATAACCCCCACAACAAAGATAAACCAGCACAAAATGTCAATGCCTAAAAAATGCTGACTTGGAGTTCCCTAAAATAATTTGGAGCTGTAAGACAGGAGCTTACTCAACTTACTACCAAATCTAACACCTACCTCCATCTGTATTCAAATGTTAGTCCTTCCTCCAGCCAAGTACCTATAGTCCTATTTATGGCCAATCCTTTCACATTTAGATCTCCAACTCCTCTGCTTTCTCAAGAACACTGTCCCTGCAATGATATCCTATCTTCCCTCTCAAAAATTTCTCCCACTGTACTGAATCCTAAAGTATACCAACTCTAGTAACTTCCATCAAGCACAGAGATAATGCGCATAACCACCACAAATAACACCTCTCTTTTTTTTTTTTTTTTTTTTTTTTTAATTTATTTTTGGGACAGAGAGAGACAGAGCATGAACGGGGGAGGGGCAGAGAGAGAGGGAGACACAGAATCGGAAACAGGCTCCAGGCTCCGAGCCATCGGCCCAGAGCCTGACGCGGGGCTCGAACTCACGGACCGCGAGATCGTGACCTGGCTGAAGTCGGACGCTTAACCGACTGCGCCACCCAGGCGCCCCAATAACACCTCTCTTGATCCCACCTCCTAATCCCTTAGAGAACAAAAGTTCTCAAAAAGTTTTCCTCATTCCCTATCACCACTTCCTCACTTCCCATCCAGAGTTAACCCACTCCAATCTGACCACTCATGTGCTCCACTGAAACTATCTTGTTCCTTGCTTACCACTGACCAAAGCCAGCAGTCACTTCTCTACCCCTCTCCCTACACCTCTCAACAACACTTCCAACTCCTACTTGATACCTCCACTTTTATATATACAATAGGCATTTTGAAGGTAATTTGTCCAAAATACAGTTCTATTTACATGACTTAAGGTCATAAACAATCCACCAGGCCTCGTCTTAATCTCAGCTAGTACCGAAGTGCAACACCACAATACCACAAATAGGCCAAACTCATCTCGAGCTTCTGTATTTGCTGTTTCCTCTCCCCACAGGCTTTTCCCTCTGGTTCTTCACCTGACTGGCTTCTCCTTATCCAGGTCTCATCTCAAGTAATCTGTTCCAGCAATCTGGCCTTCCTGTGCCCCTATCTGAATTACCCACAACTTAAACTTTCACATCAATCTATTGTATTTCCTCACAGAATGTATCAACATGAAATTCACTTGTTTTGACTGTTTACTGTTGGCCTGATCTTACAGAATGTAAGCTGCATGAAAAGAGCAGCTTCATGTGTTTTATTAATCTCTGTGCTGACAGCTTGGAGCCTGGAACCTGCTTCAGATTCTGTGTCTCCCTCTCCCTGCCCCTCTCCTGCTCGTGCTCTCTCTCTCTCTCTCTCTCTCTCTCTCTCTCAATCTCAAAGAATAAACAAACATTTAAAAAAAAATGTTTTAAATAATAATTTGCATAATTGGAAAGGAAATCTGAAATCTTCCAGTCCAACATCCTTCATTTTAAAAATGAAGAACTTGAAGTCTAGAAAACTTAACTAATTTGACCAAAATATAGCCTAGATAGTAGAGTCAAGTCTAGAACTCAGGTCTTGTAACTCCCAGCTAGCTTAGTGGTCTTTTCCATATACCATACTGACTCAAAGTACTCAATGTGAAACAGACTGCAATTGTGATCCACCACTAAAAAAAGCCCTTGTAAATTATTTACTGCATTAATGTAAATCAACTCAAACTTCAAGGGAGCTAGGAGAGATACAAAATAAAACCTACTGCATTACTTAATATATTTTCGGATTAACAAAAGGTATTCTTCACACATGGAGAGTTGTTGAATCAGTACCAGTTCACTTCTAGTCTTCCATGTTGGCTGTCCCATTCTTAGCCTCTGTGCTGCATGTACACCCTCACTGATTCCCAGACACAACAACAGAAGCACAATATATACTGGACTACTAAACTTAAACACTTATTTGCCAAGAATTTGAAAGGGGGAAAAAAAATCACAAGTATGATAGTAATTACCTTAAAGTACGATAGTAATTACCTTAAATGTACCATTTTGATTCTTCATGTAAGAAACCAGAAATATATCCACTGGTAGAAGTGCTGATGTGATAAGTGCAATTGCCAGAGAAAAAATTGCCGTTATGGTGGAGACAACTTCACTTTCCCGCTGACTTTGGTATTTACGAACATATATCCAGCAGAATGCCAAAATAGCCTGAAAGAGAACAAAAAGAAAGGTTTTGCTACTGCACTATGTATTCTCTAACTCTGATTTTAGCGTGTGTTTGAAAGTTTCCAATGGGAAACTATGTCAAATGAAGGTCCTTTTACATGTGTAATGAAGGTCCATTACCTCTTATAACCTTATTCTAGATTTATAATTTTCAAAGCCTATTTCATGAATGCAGTACAATCTCACTTAGATGCAAAGACACACCAAAAAACAAGTTATTGATAACAGTGCTCAGTTACATATATCCTCATTGAATACACTGCAATCATTAATGGTCTCATATGTCATAGTTGTAATTAGCTTTGCATACTTTTTACCTATAGATTTCTCCAGACTAATACAATATAACTTGAATTGAAATTAACTTCTGCCCCATTATGACAGTTCAAGGGTACCATTCAGCTAAAAGACTAACTGCCAATAATCACGATGCAATCGACAAGTTATAATATAATTCAAATTTTAAAGGGCATTAAACAAAGAAAAGTGAACATTAAAAATGAGTACATGTGCACTGCAAGGAACTTTCCAGTGATAAAAGTACACTCAGAGGTACTGAGGATGACATCTCTAATCCACCAGTTATTCTTAATAGCTGTCAATGCCTTTCTAATGACTAACACAGAGCATAGGACTTTGCTCACGATTCTCTGATTTTAGGGAATATCAGAATCATCTGGAGGGGTTGTTATAGTAAAAAATGCTAAGCCCCACCCCCAGAGTTTCAGATTCAGGGGTCTGGAGTGGGCCCAGAAAATGTGCCTTTGTAACAAGTTCCAAGTGAGGCTGCTATTGGTCCAAGAACTACATTTTGAGAAACTCTCCTCTACTCAAATGTAGGGAATTACAGATAGGTACTAAACCAGTGATTCTCAGCCTAGGCTGGGTTAGAATCACCTGGGCAGTTTTTAAATACCTTTATGCTGTCCCCACAAATCAGAGTGAGGTTCCTGCAGGCCACAGCATTTTTAAAAAGCCTGAGGATTCCAATCTGAGCCAAATTTGAGAACCACTGTTATTTTGTTTTTTATTTTATTAAAGTAGTGTTGACATGCAATGTTACATTAGTTTCCAGTGTACAACATAGTGATTCTACAATTCTACTCCCTATGCAATGCTCACAAGTGTAGCTGCCATCTATAACCACACAACTCTATTACAATATCACAGACCTTCCATCCTCATGACTTACTCATTCCATAACTAGAAGCCTGTACCTTCCGCTCCCCTTCACCCATTTTGCTCACCCTCTCCCTTCTGGCAGCCACCAGTTTGTTGTCTGTATTTATGGGTCTGTTTCTGGTTTTTTGTTTTGCTTTTTATATGCCACATACAAGTGAAATCATATGGTATTTGCCTTTATGCCTCTGGCTTATTTCACCCTCTAGGTCCATCCATGTTGTTGCAAATGGCAATGGAATATGACTTAACCATAAGAGAGAACCATTGTTTTAAATAAACTCTATTAAGAGCTCTGGGACAAAAGCGTCGTTTTGTCCTTTCACTCTCTTCAACAGATTCCACTGTTACTTCCTTTCCGGGTATCCTAGTTCAGGAGCCTGAACTGAACTAACACCACCACTCAACTTGTTTCACAGCTTCCAAATTCCCCTACCACAACCAAGATGTAAGAACAGTTCCACCACCACAGAAAAATCCCCTTTGCCCCTGTGTAGTTAACCCCTCTGTCTACTCTCCACCACTGTTACCTGTCCCGATAGCTTCTGCCTTTCTAGAATGTCATAATGTACTATATTATATAGCATGTCATCTGAGTCTGGCTTCTTTCACTTAGCATAATGCATTTGAAATCCATCCAAGTTGTTGCATGTAATTCCTTCATATTACTAATATTTCAGCTGGTGTCAGAACAGCAGAAAAAATAACGTAAGAAGGGAATGTAGACTTTGGAAACTGGATGTTGGAGGAAAAATAAGACCTAGTGTCAAATTCTGGCTATTTATGAATTTATTTTTGTGTTAGGAAAACATTTTTCATTAATTTATATTAATATTTTACCATTTTTGTTTTTAAATGAATTCACAAATATTTAAAACATTCCTCAAATTATTTTGAAGCCACTGCAAGTTGAGCTTTATCATTCTATCCTTAGCAGGACCTGACACAAAGTATTCAGTAATTTTTTTGATGGATTTCAAAAAGATCTGAACTTTACAAAGTTCAAAGTGATAGGTATTACTGCAAAGGAAGATGTTTGCCAAAACCAGACAGACAAGTAGGGAAAGGGCAACTCAAGCAAAATAGTTAAGACAGAGAATACTGAATTTTTTGGTCTCAGGAGATATTTATAGTTTTAAAACTGAGAACCCCAAAGAGCTTTTTGTTTATGTGGGTAAAATCTATCAGTAGTGACTACATTATAAAATAAATCAAATGTCATCATCTACAAAATAGTAATAAGAATATTTCATAGAAGGTTATAAGACTTAAATAAGATGTAAAGACTTAAATAAGATGTAAAGAGTTTAGCACAGTGCCTGGCCACAATAACTGCTTCACAAATAGCAACTGTCATATGAATTGTCATAGGTCACTACATCATATGAAACCAAATGTCATGTGAAATAACATCTTAAGAACATTTCATAAAAGAAATATGCAATTTTGTTAATAATTATAAAGAAAAGTTTAGAGCAGTCTCCAACCCCTCCCAAGAGATTCTAATTTAACTGGTCTGGGCAGTAGACTTTTTTAAAACTCCTTAGTTGACTCTGATGAGAAGTTAAGTTGACAATGACTGGGGGAGAGGCAGGAATGAGAACGGATGAATGTTTCTTAAACTAATGAGCATAGATCCTTTCCGTGTCAGTAAGGCTGGGGTCTTATATTTAGTATATCTAACAAGTTCCCTTGTTAGTATATCTAACAAGGTGATGGTCACTTTGAATAACAAGAATAAACTTACTTTACAGAAACGAAGTCTCTGTCTTATATAGCAAAGGGAAATGCAATTGAGGATCTTGGGGGACTTATATAGAAAGGTTTAGATTTCATATAGTAAACATAGGTAGTTAGATTATAGGCTTGGAGGACTAAATCTAACCATTCCTCATGTGGCAGAAGAAACTGAAGTCCATTCTGTTTGCCCAGGATCACACAAATAAGTCAATCTTACTGTTCGATTCTTCAGTAGATTACTGGCAGCAGCTGTCAAAGTGTGAAGTCCTCCAACCACTGGCAGTCCCAGAACCCTTTCTAAGGATTTGCAAATTGAAAACTATTCTCGTAATACTAAAAAGTCATTTGTCTTTTTCACTATGTTGCTATCTGCACTCATGTTGCGTAAGTCATGGGTAAAAACTGCTGGCAAATTAAGCATGAATCAAGACAACAGCACCAAATTGTGCCAGTAGTTACTATATTCTTCACCTCCAGATACACACCCACAGAGGACAATTTAAGACTGTGCTTAATGAAACAGTAAAAATTAACTTTACTAAACTTCAACCCTTGAATCTTTTTTAATACTCCATGGGGGAAACTGAGAAGATTAGGCTGGAGTTTCTGCTGCTGCACGTTAAGTTAAGGTGTGCTGCCTATCTCTTAGGAGTAACGTAGGAGCTGAAAACCAAGTCAGGCACGGGTTTCAAAGGAATATCGCTTTGACTTGACAGTACGTGTGATTATGGTTATTCAGACTTGGACATTCGGCATATTTTGTTGAAATGAACAGAACCTATCACCTCAAGAGGAAAAAACCAAAACAAAACAAAACCTGACAGTATGTGTTCCCAAAGATAAAATTCGAGAGTTTAAATGAAACTCAGAATTTTGGAAAACTTGTATCCACAACTGTGGGCTTGACAGTTTCTCAGTACTTATTTCTGGAACATTTCTTCTGACAAGATCAGTGGTAATAATAATGAATGTGATATGTTAACATTATATACTGAAATATATCCATATTTGGAATATCTGCATCACTCAGTGAACCAGTATTTTCCAAATAATCAATGCATGATGTTATAAAACCATGCATGGGGCAGAAAGATCCATTCAGGTGCAACAGGGATCAACAAATTTTACTGTAACAGAATGAACTTATTCACAGGGTTTCAGATTCCATTATTTCAACTAACCTTTAGAAAGCTTCTATTTATTGAGTTTTGGTGTCATATTTAAGAATATCCACAATTACCTAAAAAATACTCTTCTGCGAGGTACCACTAAAACGGGATTTTCTTCATACACTTCAACCAAAATAACATTTCAAAGACTGAATGCAAAAGCAGACATAAGAATCTAGCTCTTTTCTCCCAAAGCATAAGAGACTTAAAAACTGAGAACAAACTGAGGGTTGATGGGGGGTGGGAAGGAGGGGAGGGTAGGTGATGGGTATTGAAGAGGGCATCTTTTGGGATGGGCACTGGGTGTTGTATGGAAACCAATTTGACAATAAATTTCATATATTAAAAAAAATTTTTTTAATAAAAATAATTTAAAAAAATCTAGCTCTCTTCTAATAAGCCAGGAATTATAGAAATTTGCAGAAAATTAAACGATAGCCCTTATTACTAATTTTTTCCTGTTCCAACATCTAGTTTCAAACTCCTCAATTCCCTTCTCATTTTATTTTTTTTCCTGGTGTATCATCACCAATTTCAATGACTTCCTTTATTCATCCATCCAATGTCTACCTCAATTCCACTTTCTTTTGATATTACTCTCTGTTCTCTGAAGTGCTATATCATTTATAAAATCATACTTTGGTTTTCAGTACTTACAATACCTATTTTAAGAATTTTTGTTTTCCCACCTATCTTCAGGCCCACTTAAAAGCTACTTTGTTTTGTTTACATCCTCCCACAATTTATAGCACAACTCATATACATTAAATGTTTATTAATTGATAACTGCCAAGATATTCCTGCTAGACTTTGATACTGGTTACATGCTCATTTTTTTGCTTCTAAACCAACTGAATATGATAGTCTGTTCAGGAACTCCTGATCGCGAGGAACTCCGTAAGTACAAGACTGGATGGGCTTTGGAGACATGGCCACCCTCTCTAGTTTCCATTTTCTCCACCAAGAAGAGTAAATAAAGTACGTTCCAGTGTAAAGGCAGTATTATTTTCTGGGAGAGTGAAGGTAGCAAGAGATAATTTTCCATAAGTTTTCACATTTTTTTCTTTGTAGCATTTTTTCTGAAACATTTACCAGCAAAACATACTACCCGGCTTGCAGACATTGTAGTGGAATCTAACAAGTCTTGATTTCCAGAACTGAAGTTAGCAGTTTTAGGGGCTGATTTTTGTTTTCTGTTTTAGTAATTGCAAAGCAGCAAAATACTTTGGGACACAAAGTACCCAACAGGATAAGGAGAGTGAGAATGGGGAGGGTTATGGAGAGAAATAAATTGGACCCCCAAATAAAATAAGCCCAAGGATTTTAATATGAGGCAGTAAAGTGAAAACTAGGCCATTTGGGCTATTTAGGCCCACGTTTGTTTTTTTTTAATTTTTTTTTTTCAACGTTTTTTATTTATTTTTGGAACAGAGAGAGACAGAGCATGAACGGGGGAGGGGCAGAGAGAGAGGGAGGCACAGAAGCGGAAACAGGCTCCAGGCTCTGAGCCATCAGCCCAGAGCCTGACGCGGGGCTCGAACTCACGGACTGGGAGATCGTGACCTGGCTGAAGTCGGACGCTTAACCGACTGCGCCACCCAGGCGCCCCTAGGCCCACGTTTTGATCACTAAACAGGAGTAAGACGACTGGGAAAGGTGGTACCTGAGGTCAGAAACATTTTAGTATATACACACCCTGATAATGGCAGTAAAGAGGGCTACAGCTCTTCCCTACATAGGTTTCTACATCTACCACAAAAGACTGAAAAGGAATGTGAAACCGGGAAGTCAGAAGGAACACCTCACGTCATCAAAGCATCGCACAATCGGTACAGAAGGTTGCAGACATAATAATCCCAAGGGTAGGGAACACGGACAAACAATTTTGGGAAGCAGAGGCCTCCTGCCAGATCAAGGCCAGCGCCTACAGAACTTGCAAAGATCAGGCGCTGCTGCCCCACACCTTGTGCTCCCGTCTCACGTGGGGACCAGGGGTCACTTCTCCCTTCTGAACCCGGAGTGTCTCCTCCGTTCCCAAACTCCACCCGCCCCAGTGCTCTAGTGAGGGATGAGGGTAAGAGTTTCGATAATGGAAACCTACAATACTAGACGTCATCAGGGAAAATACATCAAAAGCAGCCGGAAATCAGTGCCTCCGTACCCACTCCGAGAGCAGGCCCCGCCCCGGAGCAGAGGAGCCCCCAACAGTCCAAACTAAAAGGGGGGTGGGGCGGGACGAGGAGGGTCTCCCAGGCCCTAACAGACCAGCTGCCGGGCCGACCGGCCCCTCCCTCTCTCCCACCAGTCCAAACTCCGGGAAAACTATGAGCACCTCCCCTACCAGTAATAAGAGGCCGAATATGCACCAGCCGATCACCAGCTCCGCTGAAGCCGCGCCAGAAGGCGCCGCAGCCGCCATCTTCACTTCCGGCCCGGAGACTTGGGCACGGGGGGTGGGGAAAGGGGAGGGGGAAAGGGGAAAGAGTGTGAAGGACTCTGCGCCCGTGCACCCTAAAGGTTAAAGGGGCGGAGGAGGCGGAGGGGGCGGGAGGGGCGGAGCAAATGGTTGCCAAGGAGCCCCAGCCCTCTAGCGTCCCCTGGCGCTGAGCCGGGCGGGGGCGGGGCGCGCCCGGGCGCCGTGACGTCACCGCGCTACTCACTCCCGAGGTGAGGTGAAGGCTTTAAGTCAGGGTGTTGTTTTACTGCATCGCAACCTTATTAGAAAAATTGGTTCAGCCCAAGCTGATAGACGGGAAAGAGAGGGAACTCCACAAGGCCTGGATTGGATTTTTCTGGAAATTCAAGCCAACATTAGGAGTTTCAACTTTCTCCTAGAAAGGAAGTTTGTCCCTAGTGTCCAAGACAGAATGGGCCATGCAGTTAGCAGAGCTCACCAGGTTGCAGGAATGGCCGTCTGAAAAAAAAAAAAAAAAAAAAAAGTTTGCCCAATGCCTAAATGACTTTCTAATTTGCTGACATTGGGGCCCCCAGCCTGAGTAACTGTTTCACTGGATATGGGCTTATCACATGGTGCTGTGGCTTTTCGATTTACCTCAATACATGACTGTGAATTTCCATAATGACTTTGTGAACATATTCATAGGGAAGTTGAAAGCTCTCCTAATATTCATAAGTGAACGAAACAGTATGGTAGGCCCTATTGAGACAAGGAGGTAGTTCCTGGGATAGCTCGCCTGGGTCCCCTGCAGTCGGAGTACATATTAAACCACTAAATTGAAGGAGCATAACTTGTAATCAAGACACAATTTATGAATTAAGCCTACCATATCTTTACAATGCATTATGTGGTGGTAAATTATTCCCTACCCCCCTACCTAAGACCTACTTCTAGCTGAATCCAGAAGTAGGGAAGGAGTGGGGACGAAGGGAAGAGAAAAGAAGAAAATAGAGGAGAGAACGGTTTTAACATAAGTTGATACTGTCATAAATTGGCTTTGTGTTTTCTGTACCTGTGAATGTTTGATCATGTCTTTCTTCTGTGCAACATTCACTTTTCTGGAGACATCTTTCCTATATGGTTTCCTTAAAGTGAATAGAGACATCTCTATTCCAAGTGGTCATTTAAATTCCTTCACCAGTTTCCAGACATACTGTGGTATATTTTTGGTTTTGTTTTTGTTTTAAGATTTTATTTTTATATAGTCTCTACAACCAACTGGGTCCCAAACTCATAACCCCAAGATCAAGAGTTGCACCCTCTACAGACTGAGCCAGCCAGGCACCCCTGTGGTACTCTTCTGCTTTTTCCTGCTAGTCTCCTAATCCTCTCCCAGGTGCTCACTTGGCTTGGAGGAAGGGTCTCAAGACAACCCCAGGCCAGTTTTCCCCCTTTCCCTCATGGCTCAAATCCCCTGTATAGGAAATGATCATAAGTACCTTACATAACAACCTTTGGAAGCGCAGGCCAATCTCAGTGTAACTATTCTGCTACTTCTACCATCAAAGCTATCAGCCCTTCTTGGATATCCCAGAGGGAGTCAGCCTACACTCCACAGTCTGCTGTAGTCCTCGCATGCCTGAGTCAGGCACCAGCCCTCCGTATCTCTCAATTGCAGGGACCATATTTCAAATTCTCCAAGTAGCTCCCTTGAGGCCTCACTAGTCTAAGGTTAAATGGAAAAATCCTAACCCAATGTTCCCTCACCCCAAACACACACTCTTTTGGAGTTAAAGGTGGGGATCCACAAACCAACAACAATTCTCATGAAAGAAATCTCTGCAACTTTTCTTCTCCCAACTCTAATCCATTTACTAGTATTTTATCTGGCTGAGGGGTTCAAGAGTTGTAGAAAAAATTCCTTTCACATCCCTTTTTTTTTAGTGTTTATTATTTTGAGAGAGAAGGAGAGAGAGCACGAACACAGGAGCACAACTGGGGAAGAGGCAGAGAGAGGGAAAGATAGAATCGCAAGCAGGCTCTGTCAATGCTGTCAGCGCAGAGCCCCACTCAGGGCTCAATCTCACAAATCATGAGATGACATGAGCTGAAATCAAGAGCGCCAGGCTTAACCAATGAGCCACCTGGGTGCCCCATTTCACATCCCTTTTTAATTCTGCATATAAAGGATAATTTACATAAGGCTAGGAGGGAAACAAAGAGTTAAAGACCATAATCTTCCCTACCACTTTACATTTTATGCGAAATTGGAGCTTTTAGCAAGATCAAACAGCCTATTTCTGTACTGATATGCTGTCCATTGAATTAAGTCCATTTAATAAACTGTTGTCTCTGAATGCCTAAGTACTGGGATCCTGTTGGGCAGTTGTATGATTTTTCAAGTTGGAAAACCTTATAACCTATGTTGCTGACAAGTGTGACTAGGTAGAAGAATAGTAATAGTTTGATTCAGGAAAATTGGGAAAGAAAAGAAAGAGAATGTGAGGCATCTGGACAGGTAGAGATGTGCATATTAACCTGTCTCTCCATTCTTCAGCCTAGTCAGGATGGACTATTTATTTAGCATACAGACTAGGCCAGCAAGGATGAAATAACAGATACTATCTGTTGATACAGGTAATCCTGTCCTGCTCTCCAGGTGCTATAGATTGAATATTTGTCACACACACACACACACACACACACACACACACACACACAAATTCATGTTAAGTCATAAAGCCCAAGGTAATGGTATTTATTGGTAGGGCCTTTAGGAGGTACTTAGGTCATGAAGGTGGAACCTTCATGAATAGTTAGTGCCTTTACAGAAAAGACCCCAGAGAACTCCCTTGCCCCTTCTACCATATGAAATTATAAGAAGCCAGCCACCTATGAACCAGGAGGCAAGCCCTAGCCAGATACTGAATTTGTTGGCACCTTGATCTTGGACTTCCTAGTCTCCAGAACTATATAAAATAAATTTATGTTGTTTATAAATCACCCAGTTTATGGTATTTTTGTTACAGCAGGCTAAAGAGACTAAGATGCATGGAGTTACTAAAGAATACCCTTGCCCTACTCCCCACCAGGAAGGTACCAGAATTTCTGTGGAATCTGCTCCATTTTAAGTTCAAAGTAATGGCCATGTAGAGCCCATCACTCCCAAGGGATTTAATAAGAGGATACCTTGCAGAAAACCTATCAAAACCTAGCCCCCATTACTGTTAAGAGGGCTAGAGACCTCTTGGGGCACCTAGGTGGCTCAGTTGGTTAAGTGTCTGACTTCGGCCTAGGTCATGATCTCACCGGTCCTGAGTTCAAGCCCTGCATTGGGCTCTGTGCTGACAGCTCAGAGTCTGGAGCCTGTTTAAGATTCTGTGTCTCCCTCTCTCTCTCTCTGTTCTCCTCCCCCACTCACACTCTGTCTCTCTCTCAAAAATAAATAAATGTTAAAAAAAAGAGAGAGAGAGAGAGAGAGAGAGAGCTAGAGACCTCTGAGGGGGAAAGCAACATTTGCAAGATAGCAATTATCCTTCTCCCATTCCTCTCTTCTTCAGCTTTTGAGTAGTCCTTCTTCCCTAAAGCCAGTGAGAAGAGGAAACACAGGGAATCACTCATATGGTTAAAGGGTGTGACCTGAATTTTGGGAGAGGCCCAGCATTTTGCTCCAAGTGCTGAGAGGGAGTGACTCACAGAGGTGCCTAGTGCTGAGCTAGCATAGAAACCTGTGCTGGGAGCATCCCTGTGCAGAAAGGGTGTGGATTAGCTCTTCCCCACCCTTCCTCCCAGCTCTGCCCCACAATAGCCCATTAAGTTCACACTGAAGGCTTTGGTAGATGGCCTCTGAGAACCACCCTATCTATGTGCTTATTCCTATGGATGGATTCAGCAACCTGTACTGGAGGAGGCCTTTCTAAGAATTCTGAGAACCAGGAACTTGTGGACAGCAGAAAGTTGAAGAAACAGCCCCAAGTGGGTCAAGCAGTAATAACCTACAAAGGTCACTTTGGTACCAAAACCAGACAAAGATGGAATAAAGAAAACTACAATGATCACAGATGCCAAAACTCCCAGCAAAAGAGTTCATAAAGCAAGGATAATTATTCCTCTCATCTCTGGCCCCTATGGAACCAGTGGTTCCCCTCAAGTGGTTCCCCTCCCTAAGCTGGGGAATTGGGGATGGGTTTGGGAAACAAGAGGCAGGAGAATGGTTTCTCATTCCCTTTACAAAGTGCTTTTGGAAAACCAAAGGTTGGATTATGATCATGCTAGGAAGTAAAATTTATAAAAACAATCTTACATAGGAATTGGTAGAAACAGCAAAAAGAAAACTGAAAGTTTCAATTAATTAAGAAGAAGAAGTAACAGGCTGGAGGAAAAATTGATGTCAAGGGGACACCAAGGGAGTAGAGAATGAAGAAATTAAGTAGGATTTAGAGGCCTAACAAAGGCCTGGATCTAGAGGGTAGAAGAGAGGATGAGTCAGGACACATAAGGATCAGGACCCAGCAGAGGGATCAGCAGTCCAAAAAAGTTCCATAGTCAAACTAATCACACAATGGGAACTATATGAGTTGATATGGCTTGTACTATGAAATTACATTTAGACAATAACAAAGTCTAGTTAAGGATCCAAATTAACTATGTATTATACAATCAGATCAGATATTAACATGCTGTTGTTTTCTTTTTAAAACAGCTGATTTTTATACATCATTTTTTTATTTTGTTACTTTGTTGAAAATGTAAAACATTGGACTTTCTGTCCAAATAAGACACTTACTTGAAAAGCCTCAAAATTTCTCTTTCTGTCATATTGTCTGTGCTTCTGTTGCTAACCAATAATCCTTCTGATTGACAAATTCTTTCTTTAGCTTGTTTAATACCTTCAGTCAGGTTACAGTTAAGCCTTGCTGGCCTCAGATCCTAGTGATTTTGCACATGTCTATCCTGATCCATTATTTGTTGATTTAGAATTTAGCTCTCTTTTGTGCTCCATGTACTGCCTACACTAAATCTTCTGTCAAAAAGATTTAACAGTGATCCTGAGTGAACATTACTGTGGGCCTGAGAAGGTTGGAGTAAACCTTTTTCTCCCATCACTACATTATCTCCTTTCCCATGTAATCCTTCCACTGTCATCCAACTGAATTTGTCATCACAACCCTCAGAAGTTTCTTCTTTTCTTTGTAAAGGGCTGAAAGTGTGTTTATGAGGGAATTGGCACAAATGGTGGAGAGGCCAATTTGGTTCTGCTAGAACATTTGCTCATTTGTATATAATTCTATGGGGAGCCAGAGGTTTTTGCACAAGAGCCAACCCAAGAAAAATTAAATGTTTATGGTCTACATTTTTTCATTTAAAATCAAAATAGCTTCATTGAGCCCCAAAGTATAAGGTATATTCAAAAGTATAGTTCATCTGTTTCATTGTATAGAAAATGGCACTGAAATGTTAATATCTGAGTGTTTCTGATTTGTGGAAACAGAGGCAAATTTCCAATTTGTCATCCTAAAATTAGATTGCACATAGTATCCTAATGTAAATTGTAAAATCCACATTTCCATATTTCTGCAATTATAAACTCTTAATGGATACCATTTATATACTTCTAGTGGGACAAACATTCCCACATGAACTTGTGGTGCATGTTCATTTTCTTCTTAAGATTTTTCTTCTGGCTGTGAAAGAAATTATTTAAACATAGTCTAGACATGCTAAAATATCACTTAATACATCCAAATGTTTTTCATGGTGTCAATTCCTAAACCTGGTATTTATGTACTTTAAGGTATAAACTAAGTTTGCATATACAACTCAAACATAAGGGAATGTCAAAATCATTTCTGATTAGAAATTACAATAAAAACTGATTCTAAATTTATATTTAAAATGATCCATAGCATACTCAATAATTTTAATAAATGATGCATTTTTTATTTGTAACTTGTGTTGTGCTTTTTTCTAACGATAGGATTCCTCTCCTGACTCCAACATCTATTCTTGTTCATTGTGTAGTTCTGCTTCCTTCATTTTCTGGACACAGCTCTCAGCTTATATTTGAAATCAAAATGTAACTTTTGGTGTTAAATTCCCACATGTTAATAATTTATAAATCATAAAATTTTGTAAAAACCAATTGTTCTCGTTAGAATTTATGGAGCTAAAGTAGCTCAGGTCTAGATATTGTAGCACAATATGAAAGAATTTTAAGTCGATCTTTAAGTTTTTAAATGATTAAAGACATTTATCCTTATGTTTTTATTTGTTGCCAATAGATACTGTAAATTCTTCTGTTGTTTTTTAATGATATAAAGTAGGGAATTTCAACCACCAAGTCCAAATCCTTTTTTAAAAAAATGCTTTAATTAAAAATATGAAATATATTCATTGAGGTTTAGAAATGCTTCCAGGAGGAGGCAACATTGGGCTAGGTTTTATTTATTTATTTTTATTTATTTATTTTTTCAACGTTTATTTTATTTTTTGGGACAGAGAGAGACAGAGCATGAACGGGGGAGGGACAGAGAGAGAGGGAGACACAGAATCGGAAACAGGCTCCAGGCTCCAAGCCATCAGCCCAGAGCCTGACGCGGGGCTCGAACTCACAGACCGCGAGATCGTGACCTGGCTGAAGTCGGACGCTTAACCGACTGCGCCACCCAGGCGCCCCTGGGCTAGGTTTTAAAGGATGAAAATGAGTTTATCAACACAGACACACAGGGAGAACACCATGTGAAGACAAAGGCAGAGATTGAATTAATGTGTCTATAAGCCAAGGAACACCAAGGATTGCTAGCAACCACCATACACTGGGAGAGAGGCAAGGGACAGAACCTTCCCCCACGCCCCTAACCGCAGCCTTGGAGGGAGCATGACCTTGCTGCGACTTTGATTTTGGAATTCTAGATTCCAGAATCATAAGAGACTAATTTTTGTAAGAGTTTATCAAATAGGCTAGGAAAAGAATGTGAATGCTGAGTTGGAGCTGGAGAATACTTGCAGCAGAGTTTATTTCAGTTAAGATGCTGTCACTACAGTCAAGGCAAGAGATGATAACAGCTAAGCAAGCTGTCAACATGAAAGAAGAAGACAAATTTATGAGATCGTAATAAAGATTCATTTTCAAGACATGGTGTCTAAGTGTGAAAGGTGAAGAGAGAGAGAAATTTATAGCAAGGAATTGGTTTATGCAATTATGGGGGCTGGCTAGGCAAGTCTGCATGCCATAGAGCAGGCCATGAGAAAATGCAGGCTGAAAACTCTAAGGTAGGAGCTGACAATGGCAGAAATTCCACAGGCAGAATTTCTGCTTTCTCTGGGAAACCTCAATCATGCCCTTAAGGCCTTTTAACTGATTGGATCAAACCAATCCAGATTATAGAAAATAATCTCATTTACTTAACCATAGTCGTTACATAGCAACACTGTTGCCAGTTCTCAATCTAGAGCTGTGGAGAATGACAGTGACACTAATTGAGATAGGGAACACATTAGGAAAAACAGATTAGGAAGGAGGAATGACAAAAATTTACTGTATTTCATAGATTCTGGGTTTTTTTTAATTTTTATTTAAATTTCAATTGGTTAACATACAATGCAATGTTGGTTAAGTAGTAGAGTTCAGTGATTCATCACTTAACATACAACACCTAGTGCTCATCACAAGTGGTCTCCTTAATGCTATCACCTATTTAGCTCACCCCCTTCCCACCTCCCTCCTTCAACCTTTTTTGTTGATTTTTAGTTTGTTCTCTATTATTAAAAGTCTCTTGTGGTTTATTTCCTTCTATTCTCCACCCCCCCCCCCACCATATGTTCATCTATTTGGTTTCTTAAATTCCACATATGAGTGAAATCATTTGGTATTTGTCTTTCTGTGATCGACTTATTTTGCTTACTATAATACATTCTAGCTCCATCCACATGGAACCTATAAATGGCAGGATTTCATTATTTTTGATGGCTGAGTAATATTGCATTTTATATATATATATATATATATATATGACATTTTTTTAAATTTTTTTTAACATTTATTCATTTTTTGAGAGACCAAGAGAGAGCACAAGCAGGGGAGGGGCAGAGAGAGAGGGAGACACAGAATCAGAAGCAGGCTCCAGGCTCTGAGCTGTCAGCACAGAGCCCGACGCCGGGCTCGAACTCACGGACTGCGAGATCATGACCTGAGCTGAAGTCAGACGCTTAGCCAACTGAGCCACCCAGGCACCCCTATACTACATCGTTTTTATCCATTCATCAGTTGATGGACATTTGGGCTCTCTCCATACTTTGGCTATTGTTGATAATGCTGCTATAAACATTGGGGTGCATAAACCCCTTGGAATCTATATTTTTTACCCTTTGGATAAGTACCTAACTGCAATTGCTGGATCGTTGAAGTAGTTCTATTTTTAGTTTTTTAGGAACCTCCATAGTATTCCCCAGAGTGGCTGCACCAGTTTGCATTCCCATCAGCAAGGCAAGGCAGATCCCATTTCTCCACATCTTCTCCAGCATCTATAGTCTCCTGATTCATTCATTTTAGCCATTCTGACTGGGAATGAAGTAGTCAGGTGAGAGGAAGGAGATGAGTCAATCAGCCAGGATTCTGGTAAAAAAAAAAAAAAAAAAAAAAAAACAGAGAGTATAGCCAAAAGGGGTTAATCAAGAGAGTTTAATGACTGGACTATTTACAAAAGTGTGAGCAGGGAAAAAAGAAACTCATCCTAAAATTGGTAATAGCAGGAAGCCAGTACCACTACTAAAAGGACAAAACAAGAAGTTACTGAAATCTGGCAAGACCTATAAACTTAGGTAAGAGCCACCTAGTAACCATTGTCAACCCAACATCTCTTAGAGAGAGAGAGCCAAGGGGATAAGTGCCCTGAATTCTCTCTTCTCCCATCCTCTTAACTCCTGCCAGTGCCTCCTTTGGATAAACTCACAAAGCCAAAGGGTAAGGGAATCCATTTGATGCACAGCATAATAGTTAGCCTCCCTGGGTACACAACAGGGTAGAGAATGGTGGAGAACGAATTTGGAGGAGTAAATGGAAGACAATTAACAGAAAAGGAAAGGTTTGTCCAAAAGGAAATTAAGACCCAAGACAATGGAACTCCTGGTGAAGACAAAGAGGGCATTTCCTACAGATTCTGTGATTTACTCTAGGAGTAGTGACAACAAAGACTATTCTAATTTTTGCCTAGTTAATGAGAAACTGATATTTCTAAATGAGAAAAGGCCCAACATCCTTGTCTTAATTAATATTCATTGTGCATTTCATATTGTACATAATCAAAACAACCAATGATATGTATGGTTTAAAACAGATTCTAATTCTATGCAGAATAACAAAGCTATTGACATGTTTTGTCTTTTTACATAAAAACAGCTTTATAATTAAGAGGACTCTTCTTTTTTCAAAAATTTGAATAAATTGATGTTTAAAAAAATAACTGCTACTGATAACTTTAGCCCTGAAAAAAATGAACAATGTTAAAACTTTCTTTAGGTCTTTGTGTACATTTTTGTGCCAGTACCATACTGTTTTGATTACTACAGCTTTGAATAGCTTGAAATCTGGGATTGTGATACCTCCAGTTTTGTTTGTCTTTTTTAAGATTGCTTTGGCTATTCAGGGTCTTTTGTGGTTCCATACAAATTTTAGGATTGTTTGTTCTAGTTCTGTGAAAAATGCTGGTGATATTTTGATAGAGATTGCATTAAATAGATTTTGCATTAAACAGAATTGAGAGCCCAGAAATAAACCCATGGTTGTATGGTCAATTAATCTTTGAGAAAGAAGGCAAGAATATGCAATAGGAAAAGGGGAGTCTTCAATAAGTGTGGTTGGGAAAACTGGACAGCTACATGGAGAAGAATGAAACAGCACCACTTTCTTAAACCATATGCAAAAATAAACTCAAAATGGATTAAGGACCAAATGTGAGATCTGAAACCATAAAAATCCTAGAAGAGTGTTGTAGGATTTTTTACCGCAATACCCGGGATTGGTTGTCTCACCACTTCAAAGAATGAAAAGGTGAACACAAAATGAGCACCAGGCAAAAGTTGGTTAGAATATAAGATTAGAAAAAAAGAATAGCAGGAAAGCTCTCTTTACATAGAAGGGACATTCAAAAATGAATACTGAGGATTCTAGGTGAGAGTCCTTGCTTTTTGTTTTATTTATTTATTTATTTATTTATTTATTTATTTATTTAATGAAATTTATTGTCAAATTGGTTTCCATACAACACCCAGTGCTCATCCCAACAGGTGCCCTCCTCAATGCCCATCACCCATTTCCCCCTCTCCCCCACCCCCCATCAACCCTCAGTTTATTTTCAGCATTTAAGAGTCTCAAGAGTCTCTTATGGTTTGCCTCCTTCCCTCTCTAACTTTTTCTTTTTTTTATCCCTCTTCCTCTCCCCCTGGTCTTCTGTTGAGTTTCTCAGGATCCACATATGAGTGAAAACATATGGTATCTGTCTTTCTCTGCCTGACTTATTTCACTTAGCATAACACTCTCCAGTTCCATCCACATTGCTATAAATGGCCACATTTCATTCTTTCTCATTGCCAAGTAGTATTCCATTGTACATATAAACCACATCTTCTTTACCCATTCGTCAGTTGATGGACATTTAGGCTCTTTCTGTAATTTGTCTATTGTTGAAAGTGCTGCTATAAACATTGGGAGACACGTGCCCCTATGCATCAGCACTCCTGTATCCCTTGGGTAAATTCCTAACAGTGCTATTGCTGGGTCAAAGGGTAGATGTATTTTTAATTTTTTGAGGAAGCTCCACACCGGTTTCCAGAGCGGCTGCACCAGTTTGCATTTCCACCAACAGTGCAAGAGGAGGGTCCTTGTTTTATAAGGTTCTAGACAACCCTTTCCTTGTTCCTTCTCAGAGTCTACCCCTTTTGGCTTGATAATTCTAGGTGCTGGGTTGTCCATATCTGATTGGCTTGTTTCCATTGTATGAGGGGTGGTCTATGGCCATACCAGTTCCCTGTGGGTATTAGGTCTTATGGTCTATTTATTTTTAGTCAGGTCTTTTGTCAAATTCCTGAAGGAAACCTGAGGGGGAGTCACCTGAAGGGGTTTTCTATGGTCAGACATTCCCAGCATTGTTCTAAAATATGTCTTTCCCTGCCCAGGGACCTCAGGTCCTAATCCTTTCCCTCTCTGCCCATTTTATCCTATTTTTTTCTTATCATAAGAGCACAGGCAGTAATTTCTCTGACATAGCAACATTTTTCTAGACATGTTTCCTGAGACAAGGGAAACAAAAGCAAAAATAAACTATTGGGACTATATCAAAATAAAAATGCTTCTGCACAGCAAGAGAAACAATCAACAAAACTAAAAGATGACCTACTGACCAGAAGAAGATTTGCAAATGATATATCTCATAAAGGGTTAGTTTTCAAAATACATAAAGAATTTATACAACAACTGGTGGGAATGCAAACTGGTGCCGCCACTCTGGAAAACAGTATGGAGATTTTTCAAAAAATGAAAAATAGAACCACCATATGCTCCAGTAATTCCACTACTGGGTATTTACCCCCAAAATGCAAAAACACTAATTCAAAAGGTTATATGCACCCCTATGTTTATGAGGCATTATTTCCAATAGTCAAAATATGGAAGCAGCCCTAGTGTGCATCTATAGATGAAGGGATAAATAAGATGTAGTGTATATATATATATATATATATATATATATGTGTGTGTGTGTGTGTGTATGTGTGTATATGCATATTGAAATATCATTTGGCCATAAAAAAAGAATGAAATCTTGCTATTTGTTACAACATAGGTAGATTTAGAGAGTATAATTCTCAGCAAAATAAGCCAATCAGAGAAAGACAAATACCATATGATTTCACTTATATGTGGCATTTAAGAAATAAAACAAATGAAGAAAGGCAAAAAAAAAAAAAAAAAAAAGACAAACCAAAATACAGACTAAACTATAGAGAACAAATTGATGGTTACCAGAGAGGAGGTGGTTGGGGGTATGGGTGAAATAGGTAAAGAGGATTAAGAGTGCACTTATCTTTTTAATTTTTTTAATGTTTTATTTATTTTTGAGGAATGGACAGTGTATGAGTAGGGGAGGGGCAGAGATAGAGGGAGAAACAGAATCTGAAACAGGCTCCAGGCTCTGAGCTGTTGGCACAGAGCACTAAGAGGGGCTGGAACTCGTGAACCACAGGATCATGCTCTGAGCTGAAGCTGGATACTTAATCAACTGAGCCACCCAGGTGCCCCAAGAGGACACTTATCTTATCTTGATGAATACTTAGTAATATATAAAATTTTTAAATCATTATATTGTACACCTGAAACTAATATAACACTGTGTTAACTATCCTGCATTAAAAAAAAAAAAAAAGAAACTTTCTGTAGGTCTTATAGATCAAGTGACCCTGGTAATATTGATTCCATATCTATTTCCTTTCTAGAATCAATTATAGATAATCTTTAACTAGCGGACAGTTTAAGAATTGTGTAAAATAAAAAGCCAGGGCTATTTCTACATATATAAGACCTTCGAGAAAAAGAACCTAGAAACAATAGGTATCAAATTTTTAAATTATTCTCATCAATACATAAATGTGTCCACATGCACACTTTCTGGATTGATACCTCATTGTCATTCAGAGAAGCCTTTTCTCATGTTGAAATGGAAGAGGGGTGCCTGGGTGGCTCAGTCAGTTCAGTGTCCTGCTTTGGCTGAGTTGGAACCCACATCAGGCTACCTGCTGTTAGCACAGAGCCTGCTTTGGATCCTCTGTCCCCTCTCTCTGCTCCTCCCCTGCTCTCTTTCTCTCTCTCTCTCTCTCTCCCTCTTTCTCATAAATAAATAAATACGTACATACATACATACATACATACATACATAAATAAAAGACAGCTGGGGCGCCTGGGTGGCTCAGTCGGTTAAGCGTCCGACTTCGGCTCAGGTCATGATCTCACAGTTCGTGAGTTCGGGCCCCGCGTCAGGCTCTGTGCTGACAGCTCAGAGCCTGGAGCCTGCTTCGGGTTCTGTGTCTCCCTCTCTCTCTGCCCCTCCCCCACTTGTGCTCTGTCTCTCTCTGCCTCTCAAAAATAATGAAAACTAATTTAAAAAAATAAATAAATAAATAAATAAATAAAAGACAGCTTTGATAATAAATTTGATAGAAACCTTTAAGAAATTTCCTTTTCATAACTTTTAAACAAACAAAAAACAAAAACACTAAGCCATTACAGCAATTAACATCTGACCAATTCTAGAATATGCCTAATTTTGAAGGGCAAATGGAGCTCTATAGAAATTTTCCCACGTCAGATGTTCACAACTCATTTTTTCCTTAGGCCAGATTTGTTTTCTGATAAATACTTGCAAATTCAAGTTTTCACAACTTTTTTTGAAAACCATTTGGTCTTGGGGCGCCTGGGTGGCTCAGTCGATTAAGCATCTGACTTCGGCTCAGGTCATGATCTTGCGGTTCGTGAGTTCAAGCCCCGTGTCGGGCTCTGTGCTGACAGCTCAGAACCTGGAGCCTGTTTCAGATTCTGTGTCTCCCTCTCTCTCTCTGACCCTCCCCAGTTCATGCTCTGTCTCTCTCTGTCTCAAAAATAAATAAACCTTAAAAAAAAAGAAAAGAAAAGAAAACCATTTGGTCTTTACCTTTACCATCTACCAAAGTCAACTATCTGTTTACTATTATCTAATTATCTCATAACCTGTATGATTCTGGGGCTACTTATAATACAGTCTGGAGTCACATTCAAGGAATTGTTCCATACGGGCATAAAAATATAATTAGAAGCAAGTGAAATCTTTACTCTGTCTCTTTAGAAAACACCAAAGGATAATTAGGGTAATTAAGCTTCTTTAAAATCCTCTTTAGACCTCACTCTCATTTCCTCTCACATGTCTGCAGGGTCAGATTTACAGTGACACTAATGAAACTTAAACTTCAATGACTCACTTGCATAGGAATTTTCCACGGTCTCTGAAAGAGGGCCTAGAAATGTGTTCACATGCTTTTGTGTTTTTTTGTAAAATATTTTTAGAATAGGAGTGCTTGGCTTGCTCAGTTGGTGAGGCATGCAACTTTAGATGTTGGGGTTGTAAGTTCAAGCCCCAAACTGGGTGTAGAGATTACTTAAAAATTAAAAAAAAAAAAGAAGAAAAAAAAAAACATCTAAAGAAAGAAAGAAAGAAAGAAAGAAAGAAAGAAAGAAAGAAAGAAAGGTAAGCCTTTAAAAAAATTTAGGGGTGCCTGGGTGGCTTACTCAGTTGAGCATCCAACTCTTGATTTCAGCTCAGGTCATGATCTTGAGGTCCGTGAGATTGAGCCCTGCATCAGGCTCTGAACATACCATGGAGTTTGCTTAGGATTCTCTCTCTCCCTCTCTGCCCTTCCTCCACTCGTTCTGTCTGTCTGTCTCTCTCTCTCAAAATAAATATACAAATATAAAAAAAAATAGAGTAATGTATTTTCTCTTTAATCTTTTGATATCACTGTCTCTTTCCATTTACATTATCTATCACAATTCCCCTCCTATGTATGAGTGTCTTTTGAGTGACCAGAGGCATTCTGAGGATCCACCTCTGAGCAAATAGGGTTAAGTTTCCATTTAGTGTGGGTTTAATGGAATGTATTTGTGTGGCTCATAGTTATAATCCTATATAGTTAAGTTATTGCTAGGTGTCCAGCTACAGGAATGGCTTCTAGGAATGCTTTTATGGCTTACTATTCCACTTGTGATATAAGAAATGTATTTGTTTTTTGTTCCTGATTTCTGACATGGAGCTTCTAAAACCCTTGGGATTTCCTGAGTAATAAGAGTGTCTTTTTTTTTTTTAAGTTTGTTTGTTTGTTTGTTTTGAGAGAGAGAGTGTGTGTGAGTGGGGGGAGAAAGAGAGAGAGAGAGAGAGAGAGACAGAGGAAGAGAGGGAAAATCCCAAGCAGGCTCCACGCTTTCATCACAAAGCCCAACATGGGGCTCAATCCCATGAACTGCAAGATCATGACCTGAGTCAAAACCAAGAGTGGAATGCTTAACCCACTGAGCCACCCAGACACCCCAGTAGTGTCTTCTGTTATTATAATGAGTCCCTTTTGATCACACTGAAACTGATGCTAATGAGGTAACTTAGGGTGGGGTCCCTAGACAATCTCAGGGTGGAACTAGTCACAGTAAAGACTCAGCGATTAGAGGTTTAGAATTTTCGGCCTCACTCACCAACCTCTGAGAAGGGAAGGATTGGGGGTTGGAGATTAAGCACTATGAAAACTCTTGAATGACTGGATGAGCTTCCAGAGTGTAAGCCAATATATTGAGGTGCTGGGTGGGTGGTATGCTGGACAGCACAAAAGTTCCAAGGACTCCTATTCCTTGTACTTTGTTCTGTGCATCTCCTCTATTTGGCTGTTCCTGAGCTGTGTCCTTTTGAATAAACTGGTAAATATAAGTAAAGTGCTTTTCTAACTTTTGTGTGACATTCTAGCTAATTGTGGAACCTAGCAAATCACAGAGGGAATTGTGGGAAACCCAGATTTATTGCCAATCAGAAGTATGGATTACCTAGTACCTTATATTGGTATTTCAAGTGGAGGCAGTCTTGTGGTACTGAACCCTTTAACTTGTGGGATCTGATACCAGCTCCAGGTAGATTGTTTTAGATTTGAATTGAATTGTTGGACACCCAGCTTGTGTCAGGAGAATTGAAAATTGTTTGTTGGTGTTGGTAAATATCCCACAACTTAATAAATGCTATGACACAAAGGCCAAGACAGAGTCCTGTATTGTGATAGGAAGACAAATCTCATAGTGCCCAACAGCAGAAGTTTGTGGGTGATGGAGACAAAACTTTTGAAAAGTATAGAGCCAGAGGACTTTTTTGTTGTTGTTGTATTTTTATGTCTGTGATATTTGTCAGCTATTAAAATTTTCTAATTTGTTTTTTTCTTGTTCTAAATGAAAATACACTTTTGAGTTTGACTTTGTATTCACAATTTTGTATTCTTTTATGTGAAAGGGACCCCCTCCCCAAAGTTTCTGCCTTGTAGTTGAGAAAAAAATTCTCCTCTCTCTCTCCCTCTGGCTTCTCTGTAGAAACTTTGCTAAAGGCCAGACTGGCTAACATTTTTGTGCTAAGTGCTACTCCTTCTTTAGCAGTATCCCTCCCTCTCCTGTCCCCCTATTGAATTTTTTTTTGTACACTGTTCCCACCTCATAAAACTGCTAAGTATCTGGGTTTTATTACTCTGACCCCCTCTTCTGGCTACTCATTTCTAAGAAGTAGGTCTCTGCTTTGGAATTAAAAGTGAATAAAATTCTCCATATTTTACATGATTAGCCAGTATTTCCCAAACTTGAATGATATATGGGTGGATCTTCTCAAAGAGGGAAACATTTTGGGGAATCCCCAATGTCAATTTAAATTATTTTTTGTGATGCTATTTAAATATGTAAAAATATAAAACTATAAATACCTTGAACTTATAGACCTTTTATAACTTTAAAACAAATTAAAAAATAAAATCTAACCAAAAATTTAAAAGAAGATAAACTTCATGTTGATAACATTATTTTAATATGATGCATGATGATGTTTTGCTGAAACAAAATCACCCAGTGGTGAGTTTAATAGTAGAAAGATGTAGGCTTATGTCTGCTATATAATTAATCTGTTTTGGAATTCTGATTTCAGTAACACAAATGTAGAAAATGTCTGTGCCCAGAGTACTTAATAACTTCAAATCTTTGTTTGCTAACTAAGTTTATTCAGACTTTATGTTTAACTGAGTCTGTGCTAGTGAGTTATCCTTGAGTGTCAGTTTAAAGTGGAGCCACTTGATAATTGTATGAATTTTTTTCTTCCCTTGCAAATAATGTATTGGCACTATTGGCACATACTGAAGTATGCATTAAATGGTTTTTGTAATTCAATTATTATTGGAATTGGGAATAGAACAATTTATTATTATGCATTTTCTGCTAATGAAGTATTACAAAGTGGGACATACACAGATAGAATTTCTTCAAATCACTTGTTCATTATGTGAATATAACATCAACTAACCGAAGAGGTTATTTTAAATTTGGTAAGCCTGCATTATCTTGTGCCACGAGATCATTCAATTCTACCATCACATTTTTCTATTTCAACCAATGAACTACTTTCATACATTCAATTTGATATGTTTGTCATCTGATTTTCACTTGTTGCCAACAGGACAGGAAATACCAACTGCAAGATAGTATTCAGTTACCAGGTGTTTCAAATGATTTGTATATGCTCAAATTCATATATGATTGCAAGATTTTTGTGAAAAAAAACCCAAAATATGAAAAATAAATTGACCTAAAAAACTCTCAATGTTATTTTGCTTTACTAATAAGATAATCATAAAAATATTTCTTAGCAATTTACTACTAAAATTATGACTGTCAGTTTAGTCTTTTGTTATAGTTATGTTTGAATATCTTATAGGTTTCCCAATTATTTATATATTTATCAATGTGTGGTATGCATATAAAATCAGACAGTTGAAGAAAGTTTCTGATTAATCAAAAACTGTAACACTAAAATTCACATAAGAAACTGTGACTTTGGGGTACCTCGCTGGCTCAGTTGGAAGAGCATGCAATTCTTGAACTCAGGGTCATGAGTTTGAACCTCATGTGGGGTGTAGAGATTACTTAAATAAAAAACTTAAAAAATCTGTGGCTTCAAGTAGAGAGCTTGGAACCTGTAAGATAAAAGCCTCAAAGCTTTTAGGCATCACCTTTTAAGGGTATCATGACACCTCTTGTACAATTATATATCCAATAGAGTTTTGTAATTGGTAACTTGAATGTTGTATAAGTAGTTCACAAATTATTAGAAGTATTGAAATTGATCTTTGTCTTAGGCAAACCTCACCTTGAAATGCCTCTTATGCCCATTGGCCCTTTGAAGGTGAACCTGCCCGTAACCCTTTGTTGCAAAAAAGTATTAGGACACTTTAGTGGCCATTTTATGCCCTGATTCTGATTTCATGCCAGATGACAATACTGGAGATGAAGAGGGGACCTGGTCTAAAAACTGGACAGGAGAAAATAAGAGGAGGATGCTGGCTAATTATGCCTAACAGTGACAATGGGGATAAACTGACTACAAGCACAGGAAGTTTTGAAATCAAGAAAAGAGAAAGGGAGAGTGTTGACCAGATAACAGAGCAAAAGGAAAAAGGTAGAGAGAGAAAGCAGAAGCCGTCACCTGGCAATAAAAGTTACAGGCCAGAAGCAGCGAGTTGCCAAATACCAGGAGAAGGTAGAAAGAAACATAAGCTATAGCTCAGAAAGGAGATAAATGAAAAATTAAATGAGCAGTGGCATGTAAGGTAAAGAATTTTAAAATTTACATCATGGAGGAATTGATGATGGCATAGATTGAATCCTGAATGACTGTCCACATTCCTGCAGTTCAGGAAACCCAGCTTTACCAAAAAGATTTCAATCCTTCCCATGGGGACTGGATTGGGGGCATTTCCTGGAATCCCAGGAGGCCAGGACACATGAGTGAGATTTCTCTTTTTCTTATTTCCACATGAAGCCTTCTAATAAACACCATATGACTAAAGTCCTTCTGAGGGAAGTTCTGCCATTGCAACAACAAAGAAGGCCTAATTAATACAACCTTTTTATAATTGCAGAACACGGTACTCATTAGCTAGCATATGCACTTACTATGTTGTATTAAAATGGTCTGTCTACTTATCGATTTTTTTCTCCACTTGAGTCTCTAGCTTTGGGGCTATTTTTGTTATCTACGTCTTCAGTTTTGGCACATAGGAAGTGATCCATAAATTTTTATCAAATGAATAAATAAAACAGCCATTCTAAAAAGGTACAAACACATAAACTAGTCCTTAATCGTTTCTATGCATTACACATTTCATTTGTGCAAAATATAGTGTCTGATATGGCGGATACATTAGACATACACACATAAACACACACATTTTAATAAGAGAAGTTACTTCTGTTTCTGTTTCTTTCTTACAGAAAGGCAAAATGTAAAGTCACAATAAGCAGCTATTTTTTCTAGGAAGAATCACTGAGAATCTCCTTCTCTTAAACAATAGCAGGGATATAAGACTTACTAGTGATGGGCAAGGGAAAAGTGCAATAGAACCTTTTATCATTTGATTAATGATGTCCCTCACTAAAGGTCCTGTACGCAAAAGCTGATTACCCTGGAGGAGAATCTAAGGCTTTCCGGAAGGAAAGAAAATCAACCCCCAAATCCTGTTCTCTGAGACATGACGTTGAGAATCTGAGCTGTGTAAACTGCCATACCAGTTTCCACTAAGTCTTAGACTTCAAGAAAAAGCAAGAAACTTTTGAGGTAAAATCATCATGGGAAAATTTTGTCCCTGAAATCACATTGCTCACGTTGGTCCCCAAGCATCATGTGAGGATTTACGCTGACAAGGTCTAAAGGTGCCTCCTGACTCTGCCACAGTTGTTAGGCTTTGGAGAATAAGAGCTGATCAAGGGAATGTGAATGAAAAAGAGAAGCCACATTGGCTCCCAATGAAGGGCACCACTGTGACCTTGAACACAGCTCTGAAACAGCAAGAGCATCCCTGAGATGATGGATAAGACTTTGGAGCTACCCCAAACCAGTCTCCAACCTAACACTGCATGACAGGGATAAACAATGGAGTTGTGTACTGCATCACTCTGTGGGCCCGGCTCTCCTTGGTTAAAAAGAGTACTGAATCCCTCAGAATGAGCATGCCCTGGGCTTATTGATGATGAGTGTGTGGGGTAAAGAGAAATGCCTCAGGAAGGTAAGACTCAACTTCTCCTAACAGATATATTGTAGGTCAAATGATTCATTTGAGCAATAAAATACGTCTGTATTCTACTCCAATTTTGTGGAGCATTTTAGATATATTTCTTTGTACATGTTTTGCCTCTTTATGAATATATTTGGTCTTTTCTTTTCCCCGCAGTCTCTTTTGCTCTTGTTCTCTTCTTCCTGAACCTATTTGTAAAAGGGAATACTATCTCTCCTCTTTGGGATATGCTTTCCAGCTTGTTACTCCCACACGTGCTGGGTCCGGGCCAGCCAGCAGCCTCACCGCCCATTTCCCACTGCACCCTCCTACTTCTCTCCATGCCCATCTGCTCCATTTTGCCTTTCCTGAGGGTACCCCAGCTGCTCCTTTTTTTAATTCTCTGAGCCGTATGCCATCTTCCAGGCATACTTACCTGACCTCCCTGCTTTACCCAGTGGCTGTAAGGACAGGCTGGGAGTCTCCAAATTCCAAACTCCAAAACATTTTGATCATTGCCTTTGTTTGGAGTTATGTTCATCTATCCCATATTCCACCTCTGAGCATGGCACAAGTGCTGTTTGCCTCCAAACAGGTCCAAATGTTAGTGTTCCACATCAAATATCCAGGTTTTCCTTGGTGAAACATCATAGATATATTAATATTCTGTAGTTCAATCTTGTGAACAAGCTTAGTTTTGTTAAATGAAAAATATTTACTACTTTATGATGGCATCGAATTTTTGCTATTGACTCCCTACTGTTGGTATTAGTTTTAACACATAATTCAAATATCTATTTCATTTATTTTAGAGTGTGCTAGTTTCATATCACCACTGTTCTTAGGACTGGCTGCATAATTTTCAGGGAAAAATGAAAATGAGGGACTCCTTATTATAAAAGCAGAAAAAAAGTGCTATTAAAGGTAGTAAAATATATAGTTTTTTTTTAATATACAGCTTTTTAAATTTCTTCCATTTCCTCCATTTCCCCACTTCACTTACAAAATTTGAAAATACAATTTTTTTTTTTGAGAGAGAGAGTGCATGTACACATGCAAGTGTGCAGAGAGAGGGGCAGAGAGAGGAGAGAGAGAGAATCTCAAGCAGGGTCCACACCCAGCACGGAGCCTCATTTGAGGCTCTATCCCATGATCCTGGGATCATGCCCTGAGCCAAAATCAAGAGTTGGATGCTTAACTAACTGAGCTACCCAGGCATCCGAAAAATGTAAAATTTTTAAGTTTATTTATTTAGTTTTGAGAGAGGCAGAGACAGTGTGAGTGGCAGAGGGGCAGAGAAAGAAGGAGAGAGAGAATCCCAAGCAAGCTCTGTGCTGTCAGCATGAAGCCTAACGCAGAGCTCGAACTCACGAAACCGTTAGATCATGACCTGAGCTGAAACTAACGGTTGGATGCTTAAGTGACTGTGCTACCCAGGTGCCCCAATACAATTTTTGAATTCAAGTTCACATAAGTAAAGCAAATGTAATTATTATGAATTTCAAGGCAGTGATAGTGATAGTACATTAAACCAAGCATGGGGTCTATCCGAATGTGATTGAATTCCCATGAAGCTGATCCTGACTATAACCTTTAGTTGCATTTTGTCTACCTGTTCATCTTTCTTACAGAAGTATTCATTTCCAAAAAGTTACCAGTCTCTCTAATCAAAACAGATTAACAGACAAAATATGTTGTCATCTAGGAATTCTATCCATCCAACACCAAAGGTCAAGTAGATAGTTCCACGAATGGCTTCCCTGTGCCAACGATATTTGGGAATCATTCCACTATATGCCTGTCATGACCTGGAAGGTTTGTATCCTCTCAAAATGCACATGTTGGAATCCTAATGCCTAATGTAGTGGAATTAGAAAGTGCAGCCTTTGGGAGAAGATTAGGTCATGATAGTGGACCTCTCAAAAGTGGGATCATGATTGTGCTCTTATAAAGGAGTTCCCACAGAGCCCCTGCCCCTTCCACTGTGTGGGAGAACAATAAGAAGTCTTTGACCTAGAAGGGGGCCCTCACCAACCATACAGAATCTTGAATATCCAGCCTCCAGAACTTTGAGAAATAAATGTTTATTGATTATAAACTACTAAGTCTGTGGTATTCTGTTATAGCCGCCCAAGCAGACTAAGAAAATGCCACACCCTCATATCTCAATGATGGTTCCAGGTACAAAGATCAAAGATGGCACCAGTTTTCTCTCCTGTCAGAGTAGCAACCTGCTCTCCAGCATCCTATAGACAGTATTCCCAGCCACATATCTCCTCTATGTTGCTAAACATCTATTTACATAAGTGGCATAGAACCACAAGCAATAAAGACATTCTGTTATGTGTATGCATGATTATATAAAAAGAAAGTTCTTTCATCTACAGGTCTTTTTTCCCCACCCATGTGTAGCCAGTCCAAGTAAAAATTTCAGGGCAAAGTACCAGAAAGAACACCAGCTTTAGAATCAAATAGCATACAGCCCTCTCGCAGCAGGCTTGTGCACAAATAACTAAAACCTTCAGAGGCTCAGTTCACCATTTGTGGTCTTGTACTGTGTTGACTTTATTAGACTAGAATTATAGCTCCTAGAATCCTCTAACCTTTATAGTTCTAGATTAGTGTTGGCCACAAAAGACGTTTTGCAAGAAGGCAGAAGTGAAAGAGCAGCCATGTGTTTTACTCATTGAAGTACACTGCAGGGCACCAAGTACTGTGGAACATAGTGCCAATCTCTTCAAGAGTTTCCATGGCCTTCTACACATATATTGTGGGATATTCTATTTGGAACATCTCAAGACATATATGAATCTGAACTCATCTTCTCTCAGAAATCTGTTCCTTATTCTCAATAACTTGATGGCATTACTATTCACTCATTCACAAATAATGCTATGATGAATAACCTCATATATGTGTAAGTATATATAGGATCAAATTAATCTTCACAGTAAATTCCAAAAGTGGGAATTTGGGGTCAAAAAATAAATTCATAAATATTCTCCCTTAAATAATAACAATTTCCCCTTCAGAGGGAATGTACCATTTTGCTCTCCTATTAGCAATGAATGAGTGCTTCATAAACACAATTATCAAGCTTTTTAATGTTTGCAAACCTGATATGTAAGAAATGTATCAAGTAGTTTTCATTAACATTTCTCTTAGTATGACAGAGGTTAAATCTTCTTTTCATATGTTAGAGACATTGTAATTCTTTCCTGAGATTTGTTTTTGTTTTTTTGGCACCCATTTTCTATTGGTTTTGGCCTTTTTTCCCCATTGATTTTTTTTAAATTGAGATATACTAGAACATATAACATTGTATTAGTTCTACGAGTATAACATAATGATTTGATACAGGTATATATTGCAAAAGGATTACCACAATAAGTTTAGTTAGCACCCATTGATTTTTAAAAGTTCTTTATATATTTAGAAAATTAGCAAAACTGCAATATATGTGCAATAGTTTTCTCCTAGGCTGTTATTTGTCTTTGGTCTCAATTATTGTGCCTTTTGTCAAGTAAATTTTATAAAATGTTATGTAGTTAAATTAATTTGTTTGTTTGCTTGTTTGTTTCTTTTAGAAAGTTGAAAATCCCACCCCACAGCCTGTTTATAAAAGAAGTCACCCATGTTTTACTCTAGCATTTGTATGGCTTTAGTTTTTACATTTAGATCCCAGAATCTTTTGTAGTTTATTCTTGTATGTGGTGTGAGCTATAAGTTCAATTTTGCCTTTTTCCAAATGGTCAGTTGTTACAGTATCATTTATTAACAAGGCCATTGTTTCCTTTGTGACTTGAAATCCCATCTTTTATCACACATTAAATTTTCTTATGTACTTTGGTTTATTTCTATACTTACTATTCTTCTATTTATGTCTCTCTACTTATATCAATATCACACTGACTATATTTTTAATAATATACAATGATAGCAGCCATGGTAGTTTCCATTTGCAATGGGTTGAATTGTGTCTCTTCAAAATTTATATGTTGAAGTCCTAATCCCCAGGACCTCAGAATGTTACCTTATTTGGAGATAGGGTCTTCAGAGAGGTATCAAGTTAAAATGATGTCAGTAGTGTGGCGATCAATCCAATATGACTGGTGTCTATCCTTATAGAAATGGGAAATTTGGCCACAAAGATGTGCATAGAGGACAAGCGATGTGAAGAGACACAGGAAGACAATAGCCAACTACAAGCCAATAAGAGACACCTAAACAGATTGTTCTCTCACAATCTTCAGAAAGAATTAACCCTACTGACATCTAGATTTTGGACTTCTAGACTCCAAAACTGTGAAATGAGGAATTTCTATTGCTTAAACCACCCAGTTTGTGGTACTTTTGGTTATGGCAGTTTCAAGAAACTACCATAAGACTGGAATCTTAATGATCTCCTTTTGCAGGATTATTCTAAAAATTCTTGCATGTTGTTTTGTATATAAATTTTAAAATTGATGCCTTAAATTTGACTTCAGAAAATAAAACTGGTACGTAAGTATATAAACGTGATATTTCTATAGGTTCAAGCTTCAAGTTTACTTTTATATATTTTAGTAATGTTTTCAGTTTTACTCATATAGGGTTTTGCATTTTTCTTGTTGAGTTTACTTCTAAATATTTTTATCTTCCTTTGTTTTGATTTTACATAGGGTTTTCTCTTACATTATATATTCTAACTGGTTATTGTATATATATTTTAAGACAATTAATTTTATGCTTCATGAAAATAATTTGGAAGTTTTCTCTATTTTTTAATTTATGAAATAATAGAAGTATCACTCAGTTATTAATTTCAAAGATTCATAGAATTCCCTGTAACATTTTTCATAGGTAATTATTCTGTAAGAATTTAGTCTTAAGGTACATGCATGTGTAGCTTTAGTGAAGACTGCTAAAAGAACTTTTCTGTCATGGAGACTAGTGTGTAAAAGCTTTCTATATCAATTCTGGCAATTCTGGTTAATTGCATTTTCCTAGAAAATTACCCATTTAAACTGTACTTTAAAATTTATTACAAAGATTTGTTATTCGTGTAAAGTGGTCTCATTTTCTAAATTTCTCTCTTTCAGTGGTTATTTTCCTCTAGTTATTTTTATTCTGTGTTCTCAGTATTTGTCTATTTTGCTGACTTTTAAAAAAGCAGTATTTTGATTTATTAGTTTTATTGTCTTTCCATTTCATTAATTTCTGAGTCTATCTTTATTATTTCTTTCTATAAGACATATTTTTAACATTATAATTTTTGTCTCAAATAGCTATTTTAATTGTACCCCGAAGATTCTTTTATATAATGTATTTATTATTATTATTATTTATCATTTTATTTTATTTTTTTAGAGATAGTGCATGCAAATTGGGGAGAGGGGAAGGGGGTAAAGGGGAGAGAAAGAGAATCTCAAGCAGGCTCCATGTTCAGCATGGAGCCTAACTGGGGCTCAATCCCATGACCCTGGGATCATGACATGAGCCGAAATCAAGAGTCAGATATTCAACTGACTGAGCCACCCAGATGCCCCTCATTATTATTATTTTAGAAATTCTGTAGTTCTATTTACATTTTCCCTTTTATCTCAGAGTTTATCCTTTTTCATTGCTATGTAATATCTACAGTACAGTGCACGAACTTTATGTTAACGAATTTTTACTTAAGTATACCCCTGTAGCCACCACCCAAATTAAGCTGTAGAACATATATGGTGCTTCATAAAGCATCCTTATGGTCTCTATCAATCAACAACTACCCATGTCCTCATCACATGGCACTTATTATGATGACCACAATCACCACTGATTAATTTTTCCTATTTTTGACCTTTATATATAAAGATCCACATAGTATACATGGCTAATAACTTATGAAAGGATGCTCAAACTGTTTAGTAATCATAGAAATACAAATTAAGCCAACAATTGAGAAACTACTCACACCCACCTATGGGGAAAAAATGTAAAGGCTGAAAATATGAAATGTTGGCAAGGATGTAAAGCAATGACAACTGTTCTAGAGGTATCTTGGAAAATCTGACCATCTTGGGAAATAATATGGCATTATTATGTAAAGCTGAGCATGCACATATCATATAACCCAGTATTTCAACTTTTAGATTTATACCTAAGAGAAATCCTTGCCCGGGTTCACCAGAAGGCGCATATAAGAATGTTTTAGCAGCATTTTTTAATAATAGGAAAAATTATAGAAACAACCCAAATGTTTCTCCCTTCACATAAATTGGAAATAATATATGCAATGATAAAAATAAGCTACTATCATGCATCACTTTGAAAAGATCTCAGAAATTAATGTGGAAAAAAGCAACTTGTCATAGAATTCATACAGTGTAATTCTATTAATATACTACTTTAAAATGGGCAAAATTATGCAATATATTGTTTAGAGATACAAATGTGGTACAGCTATAAAAAAGGCAAAGGCATCATAAACATAAAATAATGCTTTCTTCTGTTGTGGAAAAAGGAAAATGTGAGAGGTGGCACACAGGAAGATTTTTGCTTTTTTAAAATTTTATTTTAGAGATTGATATCATGAGCGGAGGAAAGGGGCAGAGGGAGAGAGAGAATCTCAACCGGGCTCCACACACCACACAGAGCCTGAAATGGGGCCTGATGCCATGACCCTGGGATCATGACCTGAGCCAAAATGAAGAGTCCTTTGCTCAACCAGGTGCCTCTTCAAAGATTTTTAACCTTTATTTCGTAGGCTCAGTGATGTTTGGGTGTTCATTTTATTATCATTCTTTAAAATATATTTAGACATTGGGGCACCTGAGTCACTCAGTTGAGTGCCAGACTTTTGATTTTGGCTCTGGTCATGATCCCAGGGTCATGGGATCAAGGCTCCATGCTCAGCATAGAGTCTGCTTAAGATTCTCTCTCTCTCTCTCTCTCTCTCTCTCTCTCAGTCTCTCTTTCTCTCTCTCCCTCTGTCTCCCTTCCCTACTCATGCTCACTCTCTGTAAAAAAAAAAAAAGATATGTATTTGGACATTACATATACATAAATATTTCATATATACTTCCTAATTATAAAATAGTTTTTAAAAAATACAAAGTGCCTATTGAAGCAATAAAAACAACTATGTGAACACATAAATAACATTATCAGTTATGCTAGAAGGGCCAAATATTATATACATGTGATTAAAATGTTGTAAGATTTTGGTATTATTTGTAAAGAGAATAAAAATATCACTGTTAGATTTTGAGAAGTAACGCATATTGTATTTCTAGGGTAATTTTGAAAAGAAAAAGCAGATTATATAATTTTCAAACAAGTACTAAAAAAATGAAATGCTAAAAATAATTTTAAAAAAACAAGAAAAAATAAACATGAACTAGGTGACCAAAAAAAGGCAGAAAATAAGATGGAAGGATTAAAACTCACCTATACTAATATTTACATTATAAGTACATGGACCGAATGCTTTAATACATGACAAATATTGCCAGACTGGATCGTAAAAAATTCTAATTATATGCTTTTTACAACAGATACATATAGGGATGACTGGGTGGCTCAGTCGGTTAAGCATCTGATTTTGGCTCAGGTCATGATCTCATGGTTCGTGGGCTTGAGCCCCACGTTGGGCTCTGTGCTGACAGCTCAAAGCCAGAGTCTGCTTTGGATTCTGTGTCTCCTTCTCCCTCTGCCCTTCCCCCACTTGTGCTCTCTCTCTCTCTCTCTCAAAGATAAGTAAATATAAAAAAACAAAACAAACAAGAAAAACCAGACACATAGAAAAACTAAAGATGCAGATAGGTTTAAATTAAAAAATGAAGGAGAAAACCCTCAATCAGGCGATCCTAAATGAAAGAGAACTACTTATATCAGATATTTAATATGCATAATATATATAATACTTATATGTAATACATTTTATATAACTAATATAATTAATACTGTATATTAATACAAAAGAGACTTAAATTTCAAAATATTTACTAAGGATAAAGAAAGTGGCTTCATAATGATAAAGTTCAACTTCTAAACAAGATACCAAATATTAAATTTATAAACACTTAATAATAGAGTTTAAAATTTATAAGTCAAAAACTGGCAGAATCACAAGGAGATATAAATATTATCTAAAATCATGGAATCACTCTAAGAAATTGTTATAAAATGCAAGCAAGAAATCAGTAAAGAATACAGAAAGTTTAAGGAATGTAATTAACACATTTGACCAACTTATATATGCAGACTATGACAACCAAAGAACACAAAATATGTATCTTTCTAAACACATAGGGAATATTTACAAAGTCATCTTTTCTTAGAACTCCTAGCATTCTATTCATCTCAAGAATGTTCAGCTTTATCTCAATGAGAATTGTTATAATTGCTACTGTAAGGTTTTGCCTGATAATTCCAACATTTAGATCATCTTGGTGTTGTCTGTTGATTGCTGTTGATTGTCTGGTAACTGTCTTTTTCTTTGAAAATTCATCGTGTGTATGGTATGTCAAACAATTTTGCATTTTATCCCGCACATTTTGAACATCACGTTGCAAAACTGTGGATCCTGTTAATATTCTCTGAAGGATGTTGATTTTTGTTTGTTTTCACGGACAATCAAAGTTCTGACTCATCTGCTGTATTGTTGGAGATCATCAAGAGGACATGACCACTTGCTAACCCTTAAGGTGGTCCTGGATACTTGGGAATCTCCCTACCCTCCTCTTGTCCTTAGATTTTGTTTCACCTGCCATTTTTAGAGCTGGAGCCATTTCAAAGAAGCAGCCTTGAGAGAGTAATGTGTTGTTGAGACTATCTGGACTGAGTACATGATTGAACCCCATTAAATCCACTGTATAAACTTTTAAGATTCTAGTGCACAGATGCTGATATCTGTTCATCTGCCCGAGACAAGCCTTATAAGTAAGTTAATTTACTTATTAAAACTGCCACTTACCAATCTGGGGTAGTTTGCCTTTTTCTTCATCTTTCCTTGCCCTCTGTCTACAGGGACCAGTTTCAGATTTCACAAGGGGGAGCTCCTGAGTTTTAAATCAATAGGTATGCGATGTGTGTTCAGTTCCAAAGATTTTGCTGTGCTCCGTGTTGGCCCTGTGTCTGAGCTACTCAGGTTAATCTGGGATGTGGATGATAGTTTATCTCATAATGTAGTCTCAAATCCTTTGCTACTCTTCTTTGGTTATGTTCTGTGTCTGCTCAGGTTGGGAGTAAGCCTGCCAATTATATCAGTGTAGCTTTATGCTCTCTGGAATCTATCCCACATTCTCTAGCTCTCAGAAACCCCTGGTTCCTCTGGCCAAATATTTTGGGTTCTATCAGAGTTTTAGTTCCCCTGCGCTATTGTGCAATTCTGTGCGATTGGGGTGCCCTCAATGTGAGGTTCCAAGAGAATAGAAAAATAGTAACTAGGATTTCCACCCTCTGTTCTTTATACAGCAGGTGACTCTTTTGCTTTTCTCTAAGTTCCTCCACCCAAATTATCAGGGTTTTAGGTGCCTGCCATCACCACAGATATATTACTTCATAGTGATGTGTTCTTCATTTTCATAGATTCCACAGTAATGGCAAGTCTGTTCTGCAACTAGCCAGGCTCAGGAGGGCTGGAGGGAAACAGGAGACACAAAAAAATAGGGATTTTTTTCCCCCACACTCTTTGGCTCACAGGTTTTCTGGCCCTCTGGGTAAAAAGAGGGTTTCTTTTGGTTTTTACTTTTGTTTCCACCTGATTCTGCCCATCCCTGGACAAAGCAAGCAAATAAAGGAGTTTAAAGAAAGAAAGAAAACAAGGCAACTTATCTCCCCTATATTACCCATTCTTCAGTTTGGACTTTTTTCTCCATTCTGCTTGCTATTCAAGTGGTTTCTTTTTATTTTTTTGTCCAAGTTCTGGTTACAATCAGTGAGAGAAGTGTAGTGGGCTACCCCATCTGGGTTGGCGCTGGAAGTCTGGCACAGGATCTGAAGCAATACCTCCCTCCTGGACTATGCTAGAGAATGCCATACTCCCAAGGACACTGGTAAACACTGCAACCTGGAGCCGTTTGGAGCTGATGGAGGTATACAGGTGTGATAAATCCCCAGGGGCCATGGCACTGAGTGGTGAGAGACAAACTGAATACTTCCAGGGGTTTATTTCCTCTTGCTCTAGTGGCTTATCAGATAGCAGACCCTGCAGGCCAGAGTTAGTGCAAAGTTTAAAAGTTTGCGCTAGCCTCTGATACTAGCCCCTGGATTCCAGATGTTATCCTACTCTAACAAGAACTCTTGTTCAAACAGGAGCTTCTACTGTTACATGATTGCGTGTACCTCTACCCTACAAATGTGTAGAAAATTGAGGGGGACAGTCTCATCTGGACTATTAGGCATGGTTCGTGCAACTATGCCTGGCCTAAGCCATGAGATGATGAAAGCTCTGTGGTTTATGTGCTCTCTACTACTTCTTATCTGTAAGTTTTCCCCTAATAAATCCCGTTTTATATCTGTACACGTGACATAGGTGGTAGGTATTTGTGACCCCTTTGCATAAGCCAGACCAAAATGATAGCGATCTTTAATCTTCTATGAAGATACTTCTTTTTTCTAATATTGTTTCTAAGACTGTATAAATTAGATTTCAGAGTGCTATCAAGTTCCTAATATCTAACCATCATTCTCTCTGTTTCAGCTTAATTAATTAATTATTCCTTGAGTTACTCCAGTGGAAATATTTACTCATTATCAGAGAATATATCTGCATATATCTGCATATATCCAGAAATAGTAAAATCCCTTGACAGCCTCCTAATCTGCAGGCTAAATTTCAGACACATTTCTTAAAATACTTAAATATAAAAAACATAATTTCTTTTGACATTTTTGCATTTCAAAACTCAATGTAATTAACTTGTACGTGTTGACTTTTTTTCAAATAAAGCTTTTCTTTGATAACATTGCATTGTAGTTGATCTATTATGCATATTATGGAGCCTCGAGTATCATATCCATACTGAACTATCAAAATGCTTCTGAAGGGAACTTAAGTACGGCACTTCTTCTAATGGGATATTGATTTCTGTGTCTCATAGTTCATATCCTTTTATGTTAACACAATAAATGCCACTAACACTGTAGTATTTAATTAATAAATATTAAATAATTTGATTTTTTAGAAACAATTCAGATTCATTCTTTTCTTTTTTAATGTTTGTTAATTTTGAGAGGGAGAGAGTGAGCACAAGCAGTGGAGGGACAGAGAGAAGGAGAGAGAGAGAATCCCAAGCAGGCTCTGTGCTGTCAGTGCAGAACCTGATGGGGGGCTCAATCTTACAAACTGTGAGATCATGATTTGAGCCAAAATCAAGAGTCGGATGCTTTAGTGACTGAGCCACCCAGGTGCCCCCAGATTCGTTCTTAATATAAACCAAGTGCATATATCCAAATTATTATAGTAAAGGTAGGAAAATCCAGGATACAAAAGCAAAGCAGACGTTTAAATATCTATTTACTTCCCTTAAACTAATTCAATGAAATCAATTATTTATTAAATTCCACCTGTGTGACAAGCATGTCACGAAAGATTTTTAAACCTAGAAATTCCAAGCCTCTACTCCTACAGATTTTCTTCAGAAAGTAGACTGGGCCCCTGAAACACAAATTTTAACAAGCACCCGGGGATTTCAAATGCAAGTGATAGGGACTACCGTCTCTCATTTCTGGTATGAATAGTGGAACATCAAGTCAAAAGGTAGGGTGAGGGAATGTGGTCAAGGTATCAGGAAAGATTTTATACTGAATTTGGTAAACTATGGGGATAAACTTGGGGTTAGAAGTAGGAAATTGACATGATTATCCCTATACTTTCAGAATCAATGTTGTCACAGTATATAGCAAGCCTTTGAGGTAACAGATCCCATGGAAAACTATTGTAATAGTTTGAGCAAACTGTGCCTGAACTGAAAAGTAGCTTTGGAATGAACAGGAGAGGGAAGATACCCATATCATTTTAAAAGCAAAATATATTATACTAGGCAACATAGTCTAATACAAGGGAGTTAAGGGAGATAGAAAAAACCCTGAGCTTTCATGTTTAATGGAGTGATATCATTTACAAAATATTTTTTTAAAAATTGGGCAAGTAAGATTTCCTTCTTTTTTATTTCTGAGAATTGACGGTATGGGAATAAAGAATAATTTTTGGAAATTTTTCATTGGATGTTCTCTCAAACTACTCAGGCAACTCAAACTATAAATTTAGAAATTAGGAAATAAGTTGGGGCTAGAAATAAGATCTGGAGTTCATCCTTATAGTGGAAATGGTAGGGTACATGAGATGAGATAAGGTCATCAACAAAAAGGGTCTCTGAGGAGGAAAAAGAAGAACAAAAGACAATTCCTTGGGACAGGTCTATCTTTTAGGATATTGGAAAACAATAGCAACAAATGAATAAATAGAAAAACAGTCAGGTGGGGCAAATAGGAAAATGGAAACCAAAGAAGAGAGTTGCACATTTAAAGTTGTGTCCATCTTTGGAGCCCAGGGTTGCATAAAACACAGATCAATGTGTCTCACAGGGACTTGTGAAACTTAATGGCTTCACATGGGCTCCCCAACAGGCACAATCCTAGGACCCAAACCTAAAATTAACTAAATACCTGATTGTCATGCAATGTCTTCTCCAGCTCCATTCCAATTTGAGCTCCCACTCCACATTCCCAGATAAATAGGTGGGCTCTTATCAGAAAGACAAGTGAGGAACTTTTGGAGTTCCATTCAATATTTGTGACTTTTACTTGTCTGCACGAACTCTCATTAGCTCAGTAAAAGTTTCAGAATGCCCCATGCACCAAAGTTTCTGCATTCCAACTGTACCACTTAAGATGAATGTCCACATTTCAAAGCAAGAGGAGCAACAAGGTCACAAAAACCATCCACAGAAATAAAGAAAATACCATCAAAGTTCATTCTTATCAGAACCTGTAAAAAGAGAAAGCAGATATGCTCCAGGTGGTACTATTTTCAGAGGAGAAATTTCAGTATGTTAGAAAAAGTGTTAGCCATTATAATACATCTAACAAAGAGAACACAAGGGTGCCATGAAATGCAGACCAAGGCAAGATAAAAATTTCAAATTCTATCTGATTCTGCCCCATCAAAGCCTACTTAACAAGTGACTATGATGAAGAATTATGAAGAAATGGGAAAATATGATTACCTGATAATTATATGTAAATTTATAAATAAACATATATACATTTTAAAATATAATATTATTTAAAGTTTATTTATTTATTTTGAGAGAGAGAAAGCATCAGTGGGGGAGGAGCAGAGAGAGAGGGAGAGAGAGAGAGAACCCATGTAGGCTCCATACTGCCAGCATAGAGTCCGATGCAGGGTTCGAACCCACTAACCTGAGCTGAAATAGGATGCTTAACTGACTGAGCCACCCAGGTGCCTCAATATATATACATTTTAAATTAATTGCATGAACTCCATCTCAGTCTTCCTGGCCTAAATTATATTTCTGTAAAATATTAAATAATATCCTTAATATTTGAGGACATTTTATATTCAGAAAAAATAAGTTTTGGGGTGCCTGGGTGGCTCTATCGGTTAAGTGTCCGACTCTTGATCTTGGCTTAGGTCATGAACTCATGGTTCGTGGGTTTGAGCCTTGTGCTGGGCTCTCTCTCTCTCACTGCTCCTCCCCCACTTGCTCTCTCACTCTCAAAAGAAATAAAACTTTTAAAAAAGTTTTAATTTCATATTGAAAGTGTAATATTTTCCCAAACAATTTACACTCTTAATATTGACACTATTATTCAATGAACACTTTATCATCTTTTCCTGGAGACACTCAAAAAAAAGTTGAATCAAATTTTTTGGTTCCATATAAGGTACACTACACATTTGGTTTTTACTTTATCTACCACCAGCCCAGAAACTCAAATTTTTAAAAAGGAAATATTATTTTAGCACATCTTATTTGACTCATTGATTCATTTAGTATTTAGTACACTGTCTTCCCAAAGTTCATAATTCCTCTGTTTAATGATCCAAATGGACTTTTTTTCCCCCAGGAAGTAAGGTCTACCTGTAGTTATTTTCAAGAGTCACTTAAAAAGTTTTTTAAATTAAGACTTCCTTTTGGAGCAGTTTTAGGTTTATAACAAAATTGAGAGGGTACAGAGATTTCTTATCTACTTGCTGTTCTCACACATGCAAAGCCTTCCCCATTATCAACATCCCTCACCAGAGTGGTACATTTGTTACAACTGATGAACCTACATCAACATCAATATCACCCCAAGTCCATACATTAGAGTTCACTCTTGTTGTTGTGTATTCTATAAGTGGACAAAGGTATAATAGCATATACCCATCATCATGGTGTCACAAACAGTATTTCCATTGCCCTAAACATCCTATGTGCCCTACCTTTTCATCCATTCCACCCAACCCTCTACCAACTCCTGATCTTTTTACTGTTGCCATAATTTTGCCTTTCCCTGAATGTGATATAGTTGGAATTTTACAGTAGCCTTTTCAAATTAGTTTCTTTCACTTAGTAATAGCACTTAAGGTTCTTCTGTGTCTTTTCATAGCTTTATAGATCATTTCTTTTTAGTGTTGGATAATATTCCATTGTCTAGATGTCCCACATTCACCTTCTGAAAGACATATTGGTTGCTTCCAAGTTTTGACAATTATGGGTAAAGCAGGTTTTTGTGTGAACAAGAGTTTTCAACTCCTTTGGGTAAATACCGAGGATCACAATTACTGAATTTTATGGTAAGAGTACACTTAATTTTTTAAGAAATTTCCAAACTCTTCCAAAGTGCCTGTACTATTTTGCATTCTCATCAGCAACAAATGAGCATTCCTGTTGCCCACATCTTGCCAGCATTGGTATTGTCAATGTTCTGGATTTTAGCCATTCTAATAGGTGTATAGTGATAACTCATGTTTGTTTTAATTTGCATTTCCCTGATGACATATGGTGTGACACATATTTTAATATGCTTATTTGCCATCTGTTTATCTTCCTTGGTGAGGTGTCTGCTAAGGACTTTGATCCATTTTTTAATCAGGTTGTTTGTTTTCTTACTGTTGAACTTTAAGGGTTCTTTATGTATTTTTGAATAGCAGTCCTTTATTAGATGTGTCTTTTACAAATATTTTCTCCCTATCTTCGGCTTGTCTTTTCATTCTCTTGATATCTGTTATTTTTTAATCTACTTTTTAAACTCTTAAATGATTTATCTATTTTTCTTTTTTAAAAATTGAGGCTATATTTACTCATCTCTGTTCTGCAGCACACACATTTCCTGTGATCCCTAAAATATGATAATAAAACTTCCAAGATTTATTTATGAGGTAGTTTTTCGATCCTCGTCTTGTTTTCTTTAGTCATCTTGATGCCACACAATTTTTAAAATAAGTGTTTAAAAAAATTTTAATGTTTATTTATTTTTGAGAGACAGAGCAAGTATGAGCAGGGAGGGGCAGAGAGAGAGGAAGACACAGAATCCAAAGCAGGCTCCAGGCTCTGAGCTGTCAGCACAGAGCCCAACACAGGGCTTGAACTCACAAACGAGATCATGACCTGAGCCGAAGTCAGATGTTTAACTGACTGAGCCACCCTCGTGCCTCTTAAAATCAGTATTAATCTATATCCTAAAAAGTCAGTTTTTATAGTTAAGGCAGGAAATTTTCTTATCTAGGGCTTTGGAATAGCCTTGTTTCCTATCTCAAGAATCTGATTGTGCTGTTATAACTTCTGTGCTTCTCTGAGACCACTGTGCTATCAGTTACCCTTGGAAATATGAAATCCTTATATTCTCTACTCAGATCTGGATTATCAGGCTGGTTTTCCACCTTCATACCTATATAGTAATCCTTAGCTATCTTAGTTCTCTTGTTATGCCAACTAATACAGCCTCTTGAGACATCACCTTGATCCCAAAGTCAGTGGTTGTGGTCTCATCGACTCTGCTAGTTACTGTTAAATCCTTACTCCCCAGGAAGTGTCAAGGGGCAGGGCTTCTGCTACCTTCTGAATTGGACAACTAACTAGATTCCCTTGCTACTTAGCCCTGCATTTGAAATTATATTGTCTGGTATTGATGCTTGCTTGAGTCTTGCTTAATTCCATTTTGAACACTTGCTCCTCTCATTGGGGCTAATCTTTGCAGTCAGGCTGACTTCCACCAGTCTTCAAATCATGTATGCATATGTTCAGCTTTTGACTCACTCCTTGTTCTTAACTTCTTTACCCCACCCTGCATTTTCAAGGACTGAATCTGTTTTATACATTTTTAAAAATGTATTTATTTATTTTGAGAGAGAGAGAGAGAGCAGGAGAGTGGCAGAGAGAGAGGAAGAGAGAGAATCCCAAGCAGGCTCTGCACTGTCAGTGCAGAGCCCAGCTTGAGGTTTGATCTCACAAATGCGAGATCATGACCTGTGTCGAAATCAAGAGTCAGACACCTAACCAACTGAGCCATGCAGGCGCCACCCCTGTTTTATACACAAACCTGCCTTATTATTGACATAATTCACTTATCTGGACCTTTTATTTGACACATGTAAGAATTAGATGGTTTCTTACTTCCTCACCTATGTTTGATTAAATTGTCATTTAAAACTTTCTGTTTGACTCTTTCAAAGGGGGAAAATAATGCAAAATTCACACTGAACATTTTGTGAAAGGAGTTGCCTTTAGTCAAAGTCAGTGCTCTATCAGACACCCATACCACTGTGAATTTTCATGAGGGAAACATATGTCCAGGGAGCAAAGTGAAGCAAATCCATAAATGTGGAACAGAGCTATCCTTGGGCATCTGCTTTGACCTTGTCATTCTCTTTATGTATAAACTTTATGGTGCTCTTAGAAATAACCATCCCTCTCCATAGTCTTTTAATTCTTCAAGCCCTTCATATTACTCCAAGGGATTGGCCACTTAATTCCCCAAAGCCTTTTCTTCAATGGGTATTTCATCTCAAGTAACCTAGTAAATAATTTGATGCTTTGAGTTTCTGAAGTTCCATCAATTAATATAAGCTGGATTTTCATTGCTCTCAATTCCAAGGCCCTTCTTTCTCATGATGAATTGTGGTCTGTAACCAAGCCTCTTAATTTACTCTGTCTTTCAGCAGGTGAAACTAACTCTGCTCGATTTAGGCAGAAAATGGTTTTGTTAAACAGATACTGGGTAACTCACCAAACTTTTTCAAGTTACACAAGGAATAATGACCAAACCATACCACAGAATTAGTCTGGTGAAAACACCACTGCCACTGCCATTATGTACTTGGCTGGGAAAAAGACAATCTCATATTTTCAGCTTTTACAGTGGGAGAAGAGTTTAGTCTCATATGGTAGGAATTTCTCAAACATGGAAAAGGAATTCATGTGTTGGACAGCCAAAAAATATAAAAATATCCACTACACTATCTTCAGCTCATACTGAGGCAGACAAAAGAAAGTATAGTTAGGCTACTTTCTTTAATAGTGTATATTAAAAAAGATAGTGTATATTAGTATATATACTAATTTTGAATGAGTTCTATCTTATCTAATAATTGACAGAAAATTCCATCTGATGTGTATACATTTATAACAGAACAAAATGAGGAATGTAGTCTCTAACATAGCTTTAAAATGATATCATAGAGAGGCACCTGGGTGGCTTAGTTGGTTGAGTGTTGGACTCTTGATTTGGGCTCAGGTCATGATCCCATGGTCATAGGATTAAGCTCTGCATCAGGCTCTGTGCTGAACATGAAGCATGCTTAACATTCTCCCCACCACCCCCCTCCTTCTGCCCCTCTCTCCCACTCACGCTGTCTCTCTAAAACATATTTTTTTTAAAGAGAAAAATCATTTAAAAAATATATCATAGAAATAATACGGGATTTCAATCATTCTTTTTGTCACTGTTAGGTTGGCCTAAATTCTGGAACCACAGAACATTTCAATAGATACAAGGGAATATAAATGAAAGAAGAATTACATTTCACTTGATAGATTTGACTTTTTCCATTCACATCAGTGTTTGGGTTTACTTTTCATGTACCATTGAATTTTTTTCATGGCAAATATAAATATAATAGGGAAAATGTTTGATCAAATACTATAGGTCTGTCCTTGCCACCTATTCTAGGTGATGGGGACAAATACAAACCAATGGGAAACTGATAGTACAACTATGGGCTGTTGGATTTCTCAAGTGGGGTGAGATGATGTATCTTATCCTGCTATGCCAATATTCCACCCATTCTTTCAGCAATGACTTGCTGCTTAGATTGGCCACCACATCCCTTAGAACTCCGTACTCTAGTCAGTTACTCCTTTCCATTCTTATCTCTTCCTATTCTCACTGTCTGGTCACATTCTGATAGCAAATCAACACCAAATGACAAGATTCCACATAATTCAAGACTTGAATGGTTATATTATTATAAAATTCACACATCTATCACAAAACATCTTTAGTTTCAAGATGTCATTGTCAATTAATTGACATTTTTACTAATAGAAAGTTTCTGCCCTAGGAGAAATTTAGGATCAGATCAAAACGCTTTTCAGCAATAACCACAAACATGGTCCAACTTATAAAATACAAGACAAAAGGAAGAAGTTCTCAAAACATAATACTTGTTTTAGGATTCTATTGAGTCAGGTGTTATAAGTATTCACCATAATCTTAACAATTTTAGATACTTAATCAAAGTTCCCTGTTGTACGCTTGGTTCTCTACTAATGTATTCTTGTTGCCTGATTGCCAACTGCTGCAGACATTTCAGAAAGATCAGAGTTCCCCCCCCCCCCCCCAAATCCCTTGTAGAAGACTTTTCTCTTTAACTTTTTGGATTTCTACTGATTCTGAGAGATACACTCTTTTGGATCACTCATTACACAGGTGAACTATAGCATTGTTCATGCATTATTTTTGAATTTTCTATCTGCATGAATACAAATTTAAAATGATAGTTGTTAGGTAGTTATCTTTTCAAAAACAGTTCATGAACTGCAGTAAAACATAAGATAAGAGCAATTCTGTTTCAGAGAAAAGAATATTTACAAATTAAATTATATTTTCAAAAATAATGGATAATTCTTTTCAAAGTAAGACATATGTTCATATTTATAAAGTGGTTAGCAGATAGGTTTAGTCCTTGATATTTCAAATATTTGCTCTAAGTTCCAAAAAAACAATTTGAAATAAAAATGTGACTATATCTGCCAATTTCATTCAGATATCCAAAATGATCCAACTCAATTTTGACACATTTGGTCATTCCACATTTTGTCTCAGCTTTGTCTAGAAAAGACGAAACTCTCTCAGTTTTGTCTTATCTAAAAAGCCGGTGATTTGACCATTTTCCTCTTATCTGTCCCCTTGAATTTGCTTCCTGATTGTCTGGTATGTGTATTTTTTTTTTTCAACTCAAAACTGACTCAATAATACTTGCTTTGGATTAAATCCTAAGCAACATTTGGAAGAAGGTTGGAAATATGGTTTCTATGGAAACTAACAACGTGACATGAACTTGAAGGGTTAGCACCTGAATAAAGGTGATTTTTTCTTTTAAAGAATAACTGACCAATGTGTTGAATCCTCTTCAGAGTTGTGTTTGGGTCAGGTGGCTTGGAACCAATTCATCAGAGTGTTGTAGAAGGGACTACACTGAAGAGGGGTTTATTTTGCCTCTGATCAGGTTCAGTTTTACCTGATTGTGTTTTAGCTTCTGAGAAGCTTCAAAGTTGCATAGCTTGAATACGAGGACTTCTCCAAATATCCACCCTGGAATCAGGTAGTTAAATATTTTCCTGGAGTAAAAAACACATTTTAACTGCAATAACAAAAAATGATGTCCCAGAAGTTTAATTAATCATAGATAGTATAACTGAAGAATAGAAAAGATAAAGGTTAAAGCAGTCTCTCACATAAAGTGTATTGTTCTGTCAGAGAAATTACCCTCCTCTGTAAATAAGTGACTTATTAAATGGTGTTTTGAGATACCACACTGCTATATAAATTTAAAGTGTTGTGATTTGGAAGCACTGAAGACTTGTCATAATTTTTTTTTCTATGTGAACCTTTCGAAAGAGTTTTGTCAGACTATAGGTGTTTATCTTCATTGTAGCTAATGAATTGGTTTTTTTTTTTTTTTTTTTTGTTTGTTTTGTTTTGTTTTGTTTTTTAGTTAAAAAAAAAAACCTGTTTATAACTGCTGTCTTGCCTCCAGGTCTCCTGCACTGGAAACAGGAAACTCCATCTTACTCCATGTTCCCCTCTGCTAACATCTTTTTGTTTTTAAATACATATATTTTTTTGTCAAATTGGCTAACATACAGTGTGTAAAGTGTGCTCTTGGTTTTTGGGGTAGATTCCTGTGGTTCATTGCTTACATACCCACCCAATGCTCCTCCCAACAAGTGCCCTCCTCAGTGTCCATCACCCATTTCCCCTCTCCTCCACCCCCCACTTCCACCCTCAGTTTGTTCTCAGTATTTAAGAATCTCTTATGGTTTGCTTCCCTCCCTCTCTGTTTGTAACTATTTTTTTCCCCTTCCCTTCCCCCATGGTCTTCTGTTAAGTTTCTCAAGATCCACATATGAGTGAAAACATGGTATCTGTCTTTCTCTGACTGATTTATTTCACTTAGCATAATACCTTCCAGTTCTATCCACACTGCTGCAAATGGCAGGATCTCATTCTCATTGCCAAGTAGTATTCTATCGTATATACAAATCACATTTTCTTTATCCATTCATCAGTTGATGGGTATTTAGGCTCTTTCCATAATTTGGCTATTGTTGAAAGTGCTGCTATAAACATTGGGGTACATGTGCCCCTATGAATCAGCACTCCTGAATCCTTTGGGTAAATTCCTAGTAGTGCTAGTGCCGGGTCATAGGGTAGTTCTATTTTTAATATTTTAAAAGCTTAAGTAGAAATATAACACGAGTATCATGGTGAGTTACCAAACACAAAGGGTATCTTTTATAAATGGAATTCATATTAACTAAATCAATCTGTATTCTCACTCTTTTAAAAATCTTTCTTTTTCTTTTTTTTTTTTTTTTACATTTATTTCTTTTTGAGAGACAGAGTGAGACAAAGTGAGAGCGGGGGAGGGTCAGAGAGAGAAGGAGACACAGAATCTGAAGCAGGCTCCAGGCTCTGAGCCATCAGCACAGAGCCCGATGCGGGGCTTGAACTCACGGACCGCAAGATCATGACCTGAGCCAAAGTCGTCGGCCGCTCAACCGACTGAGCCACCCAGGCGCCCCTTAAAAATCTTTCTTGTAAAAATTTTGTTCAATTTCTTTCAGTTATTTCTAACTAGTTATATATGCACAATAAACCCAACTGAAGGAGTATTTCAGCTTATTTAAATGGATAGCATATATTGTTAGCTGGCATATATAATGTAATCTCTAAGCCAAGGAAAAATGAAGACAGCAAGAGCATTCTCTGTTTTAAAATGTTTTCAGAGAATCATAACTTAATTTTTCACTCAAGGTTAAAATATACTTTTGAAATCAAAACAGTTGGGTTAAGTGAAGTCTTGTTCTTTTTCTAAAATACTGCTTTTACTAAAACTTTGATTGTTTCTAAAATACACTTGAGCTCATACACCAAGTTTACACTCACTATAAATTTATGCACTGATCTATGAGCTCTGGAAAAAAAATTTCATAATGGAAGCACTGACATTGTCTTAAATATACATAAATCTTTGATATTATGATCTGTTTATATCTCATATTTACCTATGGATCATTTATTTTTCATGAGAAACTCTAAGATATCAAATGAACAGCAGCTGTTGCAAACAAAGCATGCTTATCTTTCTGAGGGAATAAGGAATCAATGGCTGTCAGTTAGAATTTTAATAATTAAGAAATTTAAAACACTGAAGAGTAAGTGTCCGTGTCTCGCTTCCCCAGAGAATTTGCTTCATATGCCTCAGGGAATCAGAAGACTCCGTTGCAGTTCTAGTAGCCAAAACTAGATGGTGCTCTACAGTCATCAGTGCTTCAAATCTATTTCCAGCGTCTTAGAGTAGTTGGAATTAAGGGCTTAACTAAGGATGTATTTTATGATTTAACTAAAGATAAGTTTCAGATTTGACCCCATCCTTTTCTTCTTTCTTAGACCTTTTTGGGTAGTAGAAGACATGCTTTTTCCCTGTTTATTCCTTTAGTTATTCCTTGCCCCTCTTCCTAGCTTTTATCTAACACCTGTAAAATAATCAGACGTATTAGTGTTAGATAAAGAAACTAAGTCCTAGAGTAATATTTAAGGGCAATATTTAGTGTTGCACAGCTAGACAAACTCTTGGCTAGAATTAACACTCTGATCTTGTCCTATTAAGACAAGTCACCTTACCCAACAAGATGAGAAAGTACAGGCAGGAAGACTAAATTCCCTTCTTGAAAGGAGTTGGAAGAGCCAGGAATGGAATCTGGTCATTTCTGTTCCTTCTATTATAGTCACTTTGGCCCCCCTCCCTAAATAACCTCATTGTCCCATCCTCCACTCCGGGGATCTGCTGAGAGAAGAGTACAAGGAGCAACAAGAAGGAAGAGGACTAGGAAAATCTCACAGAAAAGCATATTCTATGTGCCAGGCACTGTTTTACACGTGACATGTATTTCCTTGTTTATTTTTTGAAGCAATCAAAGGAGGTTGTGAATGAATGATCTCTCTTTTGTATATGAGGAATCTAACACTCAAGTGAATAACTCCCCAAGGTCAGTAAGTGGCAGATTAAGGATTTGGCCTGAACTCTAATTCCATTACAAATGGGATATTCTATGACTGTGATTAATGCAAGAAAACTGGTTGTTTTCTCTTTCCTGGTATCTGTCTGTAGTGAACTTGCTATAATTCCAGATTAATACTGTAAAATGTGCAATCCTCTCTATTATCTCATTTAATATAATAGCCAGCTCTATTGTACTATGAATAAAAAATGAAATTTCCAACCTCAAATATTCAGTCAGTGCCAATGACAGATAAGAATGTAAGTCTCTTGACAATAAATTTCAGTTTTAAGATAAAACTTAAGCACATGAAAATGGTCGATTCATACATCTTTGCTATTTGCTTTATTTCTTATAATTGATAGAAACTATCTTGTTTCACAATTTTGCTAGTTAATGAGCAATCTACAGTATGTGTTATGACCATAAAGTAATTTCTCAAGAATACAAATAAAAGTCTTACAATTAAATGTTAATGATAATCTATAATTATATTTATTATGCTATATACATAATAAAGAATACAAAGAAAAAAAAGACATAATTTCTTCCTTTATGTTCTTAATAACTTACTAGGTAAGATATGTATAAAGATTTATTTACTGACAACTATGTGCAAAATAGGCTTGGCCCTTGTTGGGGGTGGAAGAATGACAGTCAGAGCCCCTGAGCAAAAGGACCTTGGAACAAGAACCTGTCCAGGTACTGACACACCCTGTCAGGGATGCATTTGTCTGAACACAATCACTTACAAGGTGGAAGAAATGTCATTGGCCTTGGGATAAGACTTTCATTTCCTGCCTGGTTTATAAGAAACCCATATCTGCACAGAGACCCTTAAAATTGCTTACTCACCAGATGTAAAGCTGTGTTCCTTCCCTCCTCAACCTTTCACCCACTCCTGCCTGTGTTGTCACAATCGTTACGCATTTGGAGACTCCAACAAAGTGTTTATTGTCAAAGTGTAATCCACTGTTCATTATACTGCATAGCTGAATGTCTTTAATTTCTCCATTGATTTCTGAATACTATTACTTTTTTTTAAGTTTTTTTTATGTATTTTGAGAGAGAGAGTGCATGTGTGCACACATGCTTGAGCGAGTGGGGAAAGGCAGAGAGAGAGAGAGAGAGAGAGAAAGAGAGAGAGAAAATCCTAAGTGGGATCCACACTGTCAGCACAGATCCCAACATGGGGATTAATCCTCCTAATCGAAAGATCATAACCTAATCCAAAATCAAGAGCCAGAGGCTTAAAGGACTGACACACCCAGGCACCCCAGTATTCACTTTCTGATTCACAATAATTCAGAACCTTAGCAGGACCTTTATGTGACCTTGGTTACACTCAGTGAGACCTTTTCAGATGGCCAATTATTCGGATGGCCTTACTCTGAACCAAACTCTCTTTTCTGCTTCTTGAATTTGTCTCACTAAAATTAATTTCACAGTTGACATTTTGTAGTATTTCATTAGCTTTCCCTAGCATTTAATTACAGTATTATCACATAACTGGGAATGGTGCACATACTGAAACGAAAGGTTTTGTCAGTGTGCAACTTTTGTCAGAGATGTAATTTTTAATATTTTCATTCTCCACGGTAGAGGCAGCTTTGTTATCCTGATGGGTTAGGATCAATTTTACTTTCACTTAGTACCAGACCAATCTGGAATGTGCTCCCAGAGGCAAAGAGGCAGTGAGCATGGTGTGTAGGTAGGTTACCATCATATATGCACATTTGATTTCTGATACCAAAACTTCTCAACCATCCTGGTCCATTATTAGTCCTTTTAGATTACAAAGATCATGTCACACACTTCATCTCACGACGTCCTCATGACACTGCTATGAGATTTGTTTTTGTTTTTGTTTTTGTTTTTAACCTCTAATTTACCCCTGAAGAAATCAAGGATCATTAAGTAAAGGTATTTTTTCAGAGCATACAGCAAGTCCCATGATACTAGAATGAAAAATTAAGTCTAACTCTAAACTGAGCAAAAATAGTTCACATTTATTTTGCATATATTATGATCCAAGTATGGCTCTAAGCACATTACACATATTCACTAACTTAAACCTCACAACAACCCTTGAAGGGAGGTACTATTTATGTCCTATTTTACAGATGGGTAAACTGAGGTACAAAGAGGGTAAGTGAACTCCCACAGCTATTAAGTGGCAGAATCTGGCTACAAACTTGGGCTGAAACTCTAATCTGCTGACTCTTTGTAAGACATGATAAATTTGATAACAACTTTCATATCACACAGAGGTATAGTTAGGATTTAATAGGATAAAATGTACATGGCTCTTTGGAAACTGTAAGGAATCAGAGTCGATCCAGATAGCTGAGGAGAATTTTGAGGTCAGAAATGAAGTGCACATATATTATATTGGTGAGGCACATTCCAGCAGGTAAAGACATGAATATAAGACTGTGTAATCAACAGATAGAATCAGAACATGTGTTAACAGCAGCTTTCCCTTCATTTACCATCCTCCTCTTTGGAATTTCCTTAAATGGTTAAGGAATCAAGATCAGAAAAGTAAGGGCATGAAATGCAAATAATTGGTCATGGGTCTATTCCATATTATTGTTAATCTATTCTAATTCTGCTCCCGTTTTTGTTTCTAAATTATCACCTTCTCATCAAGACTACCTTTACAATTTTCCTACTTGTAAATTGAGGAATCTTATAGTGAAATTTTTTTAAAAAACATTTTCCTATTCAGTTTCCACAGATCTTAAAATTTCACCAAGAGATTCATTTTTGTCTTTATGTTAGATGTTTTTGGCATCACTGCAACTTTAACAATACTCGTATCAAGTTTTTTGGATATTTAGTTCTGGTCAACTCCCATTCTAAATTCCTAAGTTTCAGTCCCATGGTAGAAAACACTTATTTTTGTCAATGATTTATGCCCATTTATCTTCTGAGACTCCTATGATACAAATGGTACTACGTTTTAAGAAGCCACTGAGTTCCCTAAGTCTACCTTTGTGATCCAATATCTTTACTTCCCTCTTCTTTCCAGCTTCATTATTTTCCATAATTTTATCAGCTATACCACTGATTCATTCTTCTGTTTCAACCATCCTTGCTGTCATAACTTATGGCCATTTATAATTCCAAGCTGCCTATGTAACTAGGTGATTATCCAGTGAATCTGGTCAATATAAACAACCGAAGTAGATAATAAAGGCTGAAATAACTTTTAAAAATTACACTTTTATTGCTCAGTCTGTCCAGATCACTGTCTGTCTTCAGCACTTGTTTTCTCTATGGATGGAGTTTAAGGGCTCTTAATAAATGACCTCAGAGAAATCTTCTCTTTTTCTTATTGTAGCTTGGAATACTTCTAGGCTATGCTTTGTTTGTATATAACCTTTCTACACAGATGTTAGCTGCTGTGTTTTATGAACATGGCATCTCTCAGAAGAGCCCACCAAATCTCACCAGGCCAATGAAACACCTCAATCCATATTCAAAACCGACTGCATTTTCTTGCACTTCCTGCTTCTAGTTGCTCTGAAATATTCAGGATTTGGACTCAACTGTTTTTCACAAGAAACTATATTTTGATATCTATTAATAAGGAATATTTGCTATTGACATAGTGAGCATACATCATGATTATTCCATCTATTTCCAGTATAGATTGTATTCTCCAAGTGCTGATAGTAAAGTTGGGTAATGCTGATATAAGAAATAAAAGGAAAAAAAAAAGACCCTTAGAAATCTTAGAACTGTTAAAAGGGTAAATCATAAGTAGATTTTCTTTCTGATCCCAGCAGTATACCTTAAAGGATAAAGATTTATGGTCGCTGTAATTTTATCTTAAGTGCATAACTGCTAGTTCTATTCTTAGCTAAATCAATGTGTTATCATTTTTTCACTCTTGCAAAACTAGCCAGTGCATTCCACCTATGTTTTAAGAATTAAGTGGCAAGAGAGGTGCTTAAAGTTGCTTTTCCTGACTTTTAGGTGTTTTTTCTTATCATGGTCACTTAATATTTTGTTTTTGTTTATTTAATTTTTTATAGATTTATTTTGCATTAAAATTTTTTTCATCCCCAGCACAAATCTCAATTTCTCTTGGTACTACAATAAACTTAGCTGAGAGTACATGACCAAATGTATATTACATTGGAAAATTGCCCTGTCTCCTGGGAAAGGTGATGTTATAAATATATTTGACATAACTATCAGACTAGCATGGTATCCCCTCATTGGAATACAAGGTGAGTTCTCCAATGGCTCTCAAATCAAGAAGTTCTGCTTACTCTAATTAAATTGAGTTGCATAATAACCTTTTACAATGAAGGGGAAGAGATTCCTCTTCCTGAGTAGTTATAGAGACCCTTTACAGGTAGGAGCAAAATTTTAACTCTAATGCAGTGGTTTTTAAATGTTAGTGAGTATCAGAATCACCCATAGAGTGTATCAAACCACCTAATGCTGGACCCATCTTCAGAGTTTCTGATTCAGTAAGTCTGGGGTGGGGCAAGATAATTTTCATTTCTAACAAGGCTCTAACTAACAATTGTTGTTGCTGTTGCTTTGGGGACTACACTTCAAGAACCACTGCTCTCATGAATGCAAAGAGGGTTATTTATTTACTTGCTTGCTTTTGATCAAAATTTATATAGACAACTGAATAATATATATTGAAGTTCCTGATTTTTTTTTTTTTTTGCTTTTCTTGGTAAGAAAGTGTGTTTTAAAAAATCAAGACGTTAAAAATTAAAAAAAAAAACAATTAGTGGAGATATCTCATGTGGTTTTGATTTGCATTTCCCTGATGATTAGTGATATTAACCACATTTTCATGTATTTATCAGCACTTTGGATGTCCTCTTTAGAAAAATATCTATTCAGTTCTTTTGCTCACTTTTTTGTTTATTTTGTTTTGTTTTGTTTTGTTTTGTTTTTAAGTAGGCTTTATGCCCATTATGGAACCCAATTCTGAGCTTGAACTCAGGACCTTGAGATCAAGACCTGAGATGAGATCAAGAGTCAGATGTTTGACTGAGCTACCTAGGCACCCTTTTCTGCCAATTTTTTACTAGAGTTTTGATGTTGTTATTGAGTTGAGTTATTGAGTTCTCTCTATTTTGGATATCAATCCCTTATCATATATATGATCTGCAAATATTTTCTTCCATTCTGTAGGCTGCCTTTTCATTTCATTGATTATTTCTTTTGCTGTGCAAATGTTTTCAACCTGATATAGTCCCACTTGCTCATATTTGCTTTTGTGGCTTGCTTTTGGTGTCATATCCAAAAAATCATTGTCAAATTCAAAGTCAAGAAACTTCTTCACTATATTTTATTGTGGGAGTTTCAGAGCATCAGGTCTTATGTCTTATGTTTAAGTTTTAATTCATTTAAGTTAACTTTTGTGAGTGGTGTAAGTTAGGAGTATAATTTCATTTTTCTTCATGTGATTATCCTGTCTTCCCAACACCATTTGTTGTAGAGACAATTCTTTCCCCATTGAATGTCCTTGTCCTTGGTTCCCTAGTCAACTATTAGTTGACTGTATATGTGAGGGTATATTTCAGGGCTCTTTATTCTGCTCCATTGTTTTACGTATCTATTTTTATACCAGTACCATACTGTTTTAAATTACTATAGCTTTGTAATATAGTTTGAAATCAGGAAGTGTGATGCCTTCAGCTTTGTTCTTCTTTCTGAGGACTCCTTTCACTATTCAGGGTCTTTTGTGGTTTCATATAAATTTTAGGGTTGTTTTTTCTATCTCTGTGGAGAAAAAATGGCATTGGAATTTTAATAGTATTGCACTGAACCTATAAATGGATTTGGGTAGATGTTTTAACAATATTAATTCTTCTAGTCCATAAGCATGTATTAGATTTCCATTTGTTTGCATCTTCTTCAATTTCTCTCATCAAAGTCTTGTAGTTTTCATAGTACCTATCTTTTCCTTCCTTAGTTAAATTTATTCCTAAGTATTTTTTAATCAATATTGATGCTATTGTGAATGGGATAGTATCTTTTATTTCTTTGCAGATACTTCATTATTAGTGTATAGAGAGGCAACTGATTTCTATATGTTGATTTTATATCCTACAGTTTTACTAAATTCATTAATAAGGTCTAGCAGATTTTTTACTTGCACATGCAAAGCTTCATTATTTCTTTTCTTTCTCATAATCATTCTGATAGACATTGTCTTTCCTTTTATATAGTGGAATGATTGCTATATACTATGCACATGTATTTTACAGGTGAGAAAATTGAGGCACGGAAAGATTAAGTAACATGCCCGAGTCCTATGGTTGGAAAGTAGCAAATATGACATGTGAACTCAAGTCAGTCTGACTCTAGACTTGGTCCTCAATGTGCTTTATTAACCTTTGGTTTTTGAATGGCATCACAATTATTTTTTTTTTAATTTTTTTAACGTTTATTTATTTTTGAGACAGAGACAGAGCATGAATAGGGGAGGGGCAGAGAGAGAGGGAGACACAGAATCTGAAACAGGCTCCAGGCTCTGAGCTGTCAGCACAGAGCCCGATGCGGGGCTCGAACTCACGGACCATGAGATCATGACCTGAGCCGAAGTCGGACGCTTAACTGACCAAGCCACCCAGGCGCCCCAGGCATCACAATTATTTATATAACCTTTTGAATAGCTAGCAATACACATTTAGCTGTTCAAATAGTCAATTTTGGAAAATGTTTTTGAGATTAATGGTTAGATTAGAATACATGTTGCAAAAAATTTCTGTAGTTGTCAGTTGCCTAAAAAAAAAAAAACACAAACATGACATTCTTATAAGGCCTGACTTCTAACAATTTTCTAGACTCATCTGCACCACTCTCTATACTTCATTTGACATCAATCTGTCACTAGCCCCTGAAACTACTGTGCACTTCATTATTTCTCAGTCTTTTCTTACGTGGTATTTTTAAACCAGTTTAAAACATTTTTCTCCTGGTCCCCAAAGGGAAAGTTAACTGTTTCTCTATTCAATATTCACACTGTTCTAGCTAACATTTATATCTCTCTATTTGAACCAGAAAGCTCTTGTCACATTTGTCCATTCTTTTTGAATCTAAGCTCCCTGAGGGCAAAGTTGGACCTCACTCGTGCAGTGTCCCTTTTCTCATTCCTCCCACTCCTGATTGTGCCTGGATCAGAACTGAGGAAATACAGCCTGACATGTATATTACTGTATGACCCTAGACATTACATAACTTACCTATGGTCACTCAGCTATTTTGGTTTTGGGACCAAGAAAACTGGGACCAAGTTTTCTAAGTTCCCATCAGATCTGGGATCTTTCCATAGAATAGTTTTGGTGACACCTGTGCTCTAAAGCTCTTCATTGTGTTGCCACCTATTTTCACTAGGATGGATTCTTCCCCATGTCTCCCCTGTATTTGTAGCTATTTCCATAATGTAAGCAGGCTGCCGCATCCAGTCTGGTGCTAATACTTGGTGTTTCTTCCACTCTCTTGACTTTTTTAGCACCAGCCAGGCTCTGGATTAGTTAAAATTTAACCTGCTATTTACAGAACTACCTCTTTTCTAGTATCAGCTTTTTAAATATATCCAAAACATTACTATCCTTCTACACATTGACTTTGAATGCATGTGCTTTAAACTTTTCCATATACCCTAAAAGTTCATATTTGAGGTATTCTAGCTCACTCTTTTCTCAATCAGTAGTTTCATTAAAGGGACGTCCTAGTATGTTTTTTCCATTCTAACTAAGGACCAATGTTTAAAGGTATTGCAAAATCACTTTCTACTGATTCATCTAAAACATGTCAGTTCCATTTATTGCTTTGATACATGGAAAGAAATATGGAAAATAATTGGGCCGAGGCAGTCATCTCTAATAGAAATATTTGCTTAGATTTCTAAGGTCGAACACAAGAAAGTTTTGTTTTCATATTCTTTATTAGTCAGTTTTTTTCTGTAGTACCTTTTTCTCTTCCCTATATGTGTCATTTACACCTTTCAATCTTAAAAGAAAATTGCTAAAAGAAATTGCTAAAAGAAATTTGCTAAAGAAATTTGCTAAAGAAAATTGTTAAAAGAAAAGTGTCGTCTTAATTCTCTTGCTTGAATTTCTTCTTAGATTTGTTGTCTTTATTTCTTTACTCTTATTTTTCAATCATTTTCTATATTTTCATCTGTGAGTAGCAGATGCGTGTAGGCTCAGTTATGCTAAAACAAGAATTAGGTACCAAAGTATAATTATTCACCCTATGTTGCTATGCTTGATTTAGGGAAATAGATGATGTTATTTGCAAGGTTCATGAGTCAACAAGAATATGAACTTGAATTTTAAAATGTCATATTACAAATGGCAATATGGATTCAGCATGCAGTATCCTTGTATAGTGGGAATTGGCAATATCAATTGAAAAAAAGGATAATGGAAAGAAATTAAAATATGAAATAGGTGAGGAAAAAGGTTAAAGATCAGCATTTTGTACCCATTTAATAAGTAGGTATTGAATTGATATTATCTATAATCACTAAAGGAGATATTAAAGGTATAGAAACCTAAATGGAACCTGCCCTCCCAGAGCTCATAGTCATATTGAATTTATGTATTACTGCCATCACATGGATGTGGAAAAAATATTATAGAAGATATTAGTGGATTTTAAACAGGATAGAAAAAAGATATTAAGTTCAGGTAGCTTATTTTCTTGTGGCTATTATGCATTAGCATAGGACATATGTTTTAGAATTGTTTACCCCAGAGGTGTCTGTTTGGCTGTAGTCCTCTGAGAATCCATAGCATGTTAGATCTGGAAAAGCTCAGATTTTATCTATCATTTTACAGTTTAGGAAACTGAGGCCCAGAGAGCTTAGATGGTTTATCCAATGTTAGTAACATATAAGCGACAGGTCCAAGGGACTCTTCATTTTTGGTTCACCTTTCAAAATACCTATCCATGCCTTTAACAAATATTCAAGTAGATCTGATAATACAAAATATTGGGAATTCAAAATAAATAAATTAACATTTCTTCTCAAAGTGGCTCTTGTATAAGAACCCTAAAACGGATGGGATAATATTACAAAAGAAATGAAACACAATGCCAAAAGGGGACAAAGGCAAAGGGGTAGTCAAATGTGATGGGGAAATACCCAGATCCATGCTCCTTATGCATTGCCAAGTAACTTCCTCTAAGTCACATGCAAAAACTTACAGTAGACAAATAATAATAATAATAATAATAATGAAATAAAATAAAATAAAATAAAAAATTGCTGTCACCAACATTTTAGACCAGCAGATAAAGAATTTCACTTTACACTTATGATAAAAGTGTGAGTGAAGAAACAAATTTCTCTTGAAATGTTTTGTTTCTTGGGGTACCTAAGTGTCTCAGTCGGTTAGGCATCCGAATTCAGCTCAGGTCATGATCTCATGGTTCATGAGTTCAAATCCCGTGTGTGGCTCTGTGCTGACAGCTTGAAGCCTGGAGCATGCTTTGGATTCTGTGTCTCCCTCTCTCTCTCTTTGCCCCTCCCCAGCTTGCTCTCTCTCTCTCTCTCTCTCTCCCAAAAATAAATAAAAATATTACAAATTAAAAAACAATAAAAATAAATTTAAATTTAAAAAATGTTTTGTTTCTTTAAAAAAAATTTCTTTAACGTTTATTCAGTTTTGAGAGACAGAGAGAGACAGAGCATGAGCGGGGAAGGGGCAGAGAGAGACAGAGACACAGAATCTGAAGCAGGCCCCAGGCTCTGAGCTGTCAGCACAGAGCCGGGTGCGGGGCTCGAACCCACGAACTGGGAGATCATGACCTAAGCCGAAGTAGGACACTCAACCGACTGAGCCACCCAGGCACCCCATGTTTTGTTTCTTTTAACATTTTGGCTTGAATAAAAAACAATAGGGCAGATTTATTTGTATTAAAAGCTTCAGGATGGTGTTTAATACAAGCACACACACACACACACACAAATACACACACAAAATCCATAAAAACAAAACGCTATATTTTATTATGTTTTCAAAAATTTTTTTTTCTTTTAAGGAACGCTTACATTTGGAGGTAGACTTACTCTTGCTGCTTCAAAGGAGTATAACTTGTAAGTCACAAAGGGTTGTTTATATCAATTATTCACAAAAAGAAAGTTCAACTCTGATAGTCAATTTTCATTAAAAAAAAGATATGAAACGGGGTGTCTCGGTGACTCAGTCGGTTATGCGTCCGACTTTGGCTCAGATTAAGATCTCAAGTTCTTGAGTTTGAGCCCCGCGTCGGGCTCAGTGCTGACAGCTCAGAGCCTGGAGACCGTTTTAGATTCTGTGTCCCCCTCTCTCTCTGCCCCTCCGCCCACACAGTCTGTCTCTCTCTCCTCCAAAAATAAATAAAAACATTTAAAAAATTAAAAAAACAAGACATGAAGCTATTGTTTATCATATATTGCTAACTAAATTACATGGAGTGAAAGGAAAGCAGTGTGTTGCTTTTTAAATGAATTCATACACTCAGTGTTTAGTTCGTATGTATATTTATAGTCCAAATATTTATATATTTCTTGAAATAATAAAAGTCTGAGTTTCAAACTTGGTGTATTTTTATAGGGTTAGTTAGTTTCTTCATATTAAAATTTGGATGACAGCATACTCAGTTTCCATTTTATTAAAACTTTGATTCATTTTGTTATCTTTCAAAAGTATAAATAGCAATAAGGAGCTGTGAAAATTTTCTATTTTTGTTCCTAATGACACTACACAGAATTGTTATGCACATAGCAGACTTTGGGACAGGTCTAGCATTCTAATTTTCAAAACCATGTAGATAGTTTAATACATGATGTACGTGTTGCAATTATATGGTGAATGCATTGAGCCTGTTAAAAAAATTGTAGTAATGATACAATTATACTAATTCTCACCCTCTAAAAATCCCAAAGGTAGAAAGCATAATTGTTTCTGTCTCTCTCCTCCAAAGCATAGTGTATTTTTAAGCTAAATATGAGTATTTCCAAGACCCTCCAGAACCCTAAAATTTTCCTAATAGTTTTGTCTGTGATCTGGATGCCCCATATGTCTTTATGGTTTTATTATTTAAAATGAGAATCTTTACTTTTGCAGAACTTACAGAAACCCCAAAGTAGTCAATTTTTATAATGACTAAAGTCTGATGTGGCTGTTCAAAGTTAATAAGCTGGCCTGTAATCTTCTAGGAATATATAAAATATAAATTAAATATATATAATATATTATATTAGCATATATTATATATACATTTTATATTATATATAAATATATCTGCTAAGAATATATAAAAATATATACATATATATAAACATATCTGCTAGGAATATAAAAAACACTCTAGAATAAAATTTTAAAATAATTTGTAAGCAAATACTATTAAAGCTTTTCAAGTCATCAATCAGCCTTCCATCATATATTTTAAATGTAATTTCTATTTTCTTATCTTATTCAAAATATTATAATTGATTATGCCTGCTAATGTTGGAATTTTTATCCCTAACATGCATTTATATTTGAAGTAGCAAAAAATTATTGCGTTTTGGCACTTGAAATGAGATGACTGACAGAGGTGTACATGTAATTTCTGGTCAAATTGTTACTGCTTGCATTTTTTTGTTTGGTTTGCTTGCTTTTGTTTGTTATATATGCACAATCTGCAAGGCACTATTCTCTACCCAATTACAATAATATCTGTTGAGAGATAATAAGAAGAAACTTTATTTTTCTTACATGCATCAATAGCATATAAAATATTTCTGAATAAGTCTAGCTTTAGTCCTCTGGAAAGAATTTAAATAAAGTGTAAGAGACAGATAAATTCTTGTCAATAGGGTGATATAAAGTAGAAACTTTACAGTCTATATTATTCAGCAGTCTTTTTGTTTACAAATAACAAAATTTAAATTCACATTAACTAAAACACAAAGATAATTCATTGACTGTCTTCATGGAAAACTCAAGGGTTAGGTCCTTCTCTAGGAATTGCTAAATTCAGATGCTCAAGAGATTTCTCTTTCATTTCCCACCTATAATGGGCTTTGTGTTGATCATACTTGTTAATTATCTAGCGAGGGTGACCTCAGGTACTGCTAGCTATTCAAGTGGAAAGGAGGTTCTCTTTTCAATCATTCCAATAAAATCCCAACACTAATAAGTATCATTGGATGACTTGGATCATGCACACTTCTTTAAAGCAAAGGAGGGGGCATATGCTCATTATGCAAGATTAGGTCACATGCCCACTCCTGTATTGGAGAGCTACTGTCCTCTCTAGCCAACCTGCACAACTGAAAGTGGGGAAGAGCTGGTTCCTGTAAAGAAAATCATATAATATTAACAGAAGAAAAAAGTTGGATAGGAAAAAGCAATAATTATCCACCTTACCCTCAACTGCAGCTCATTTTTTGTCTACTTACTGCTAGATGATTTCTATTGACTCATTATCTTTTCCACATATGATACTTGATTTGAGTTATAAATGACTAACATTAAGAATGTAAGTTCATCTTGATTTTTATGGTATCAGAATGAAGGACAGATAGAGCCTTTGGAAGCAAATTTACAAGGAATTATCTCTTGCCTCACACTGACTTGAAGAAAACAAGGATCTTAAGAACCTTAATTCATTATTTTAAGGCATACTTTAAGTTCTATTATTCTAGTATTTCTGTGACACCCCTTTTCTCATTTTGTCTTTGCATACTTTACAGGTATACTATATTTTAAAGTGAATTCCTGATTTTCCCCCTTATGGGTGAGCTGGTTTTTTTCTCCCAATATGAAGCTTACCATTATAGTTTCAGACAAAGAGGCAGGGGAGAGGAGATGACTTTTCTGGAAGGAAGAGGCTTTGGTGTAGTGAAAAACCTGCCTCCTTTGTCCAGGCAGTTGTGTAGAGAACTGGGGAGTCAAAAGCAGGACAGGGATCTTTGGTACAAGATTAGAGAGACCTGGTCAGCTGGAAGAAGCCAATGGATCCTAACTAAGCTAAGATGGAATAGACAAGGGATTTATCAGCATCAGACATTAGCTAGCAGCAGGTGCAGAGATGTGATTCATCCAGCACGCATAGTATGAATGTACTGGTTGTTTATAGCAAGTGTCTGTAGTGTTAGCTTCTCATGTTGTACTGGTTTTTAAAAAGATTTTTACTATCACAATCAATAAATGACAACCAAACTTTAGTGTTTGGTCAATCAGTGCATATACAGATAAACATCAGCATGAGACTAGTGTTCCTCTTTTCCCCAATGCCATGGGGTGGTTTATACTTCTCTCTTTCACATCCAAATGCCATCCTTGAAGAGAAATCGAGGAAAGAGAATGAAAGATTGTTGCAGTGTTACTAATAGAAATTTCAGATGATTGTATTGACTAATATTTGAGTCATGTTGGGTTAAATTTATTATTTCAACCCTACTTCCTGGTAAGTGGGGTCATAAAGATTAGATCTGTTATAGAGAAATGAAGAAGTTATATTATACGCACAACCAAACTATGGTATATGTAAATTTGCAACCCTGATACACTTATAAGTAAATTAGTTTGAATGTAAATTTATACTACTCATACTAATTAATACACTCATAGACATTTGCCTGGGATCTCTGTGTGATGTTAAACTATATAAAGGTGAACTTGAACGTCATAAACTCTACTATGACAGAACTGAAGAATGATATCTTCATAATGGAAAGGAGCACTCTGAAAACACTTTCAGGTCATTGTCTAAAATAAGAAAAAAAAGAGGAAAATCTACTGTCATAAGAACGATTGCTTGCCTTTTCTTCTAGGTTGATTTAGTAAAGAATGTAATTTTTTTATAAGTATATTATTTTGTGATGGACATAGTAGAGATTAAAGAAGAAAGCAGAAGAAAAGGTTAGCAAATATAGCAGATACAGAAATTATATCCTACTTATAGAAGATAGATCAAATGATCAATTGATCAATAGATAAAAAGAACACATAGGGTAAAAAACACTAACTGTGGAAAATATCTGTTTAATTTTTGCAATTAAAGATAAAGTACATAAATAATTTATATAAATAAAAATACCTATGATTTAATTATTATGTGGAATTTAAGAAAAAACAAAGGAACAAAAAAGAGAGACAAACCAAAAAACAGACCCTTACCTATATGGAACAGATGGTTACCAGAGGGGAGGTGGCTGGGGGATGGGCAAAATAGGTGAAAGGGATTAAGAGTGCACTTATCATGATGAGCAATGAGTAATGTATGGAATTGTTGGACCACTATATTATACACCTGAAACTAACATATCACTGTATGTTAACTATACCGGAATTAAAATTTTTTAAAAATGGCCCTTTCTCACTATTGAAATAGCATGTTTTATATTGCTGATGATATTGTAAACTTTTTAGTAATTTAGCAATATATATCAAGAGTCATAAGAAGGTGGAAATTTGGGGGACCATAGCTTAAGGAAGTAATCTCAAATGTGGAAAACTCTAGATTTACAAATATGTTCATCATGTTTTTAGTAGATAAAAAGAGGAAACCACCTAAGCATCCTAAGGTAGGATAATGATTAACTATACCTAATTTTTGGACTATTATACAGGTCTTATAGAATTATTAGAACCAGAATAAAATGTCTGTTCTAAGCTTAAAGCAAAAAAAGTTATTATATTTAATAAAAATATATATTAAAAACAAGATTATGTCAGAAGAAGGGGAGTATCCAGCATTATTTTTTTGTTTTATGAATGTAGATATGTAGATATGAATGTAGATATGAATTTTCATTAATGGCTGAAATGTATAAAGAAAAAAATCACCATTCTGGGTATAAAAAACCCTAGCTTCTCTCTTACCCATGACTTTAACCATGTTTGTGACTGTGGGGATAGAATTGAACATCTCTGGACATTAGTTTTCTTCACTGCAGACATCACCCAGTGCAATCTGTTTAAATCTTTCAAACTGTAACATTCTATGACCTATGGTTTACAAATAATGAGCATAAAGAGAGATTTAGTTTTAGATTTCTTTCAAAATATTGTTGCAAAGATTATATGGAAATAAAACATTGTTATCTGGCAGGTGAGCTCATAAACAAGGCTATAAAAATGCATTTTAAAAGTTTTTTGCATGCTGAAAATATTTTAAGAGTTATGAAAGAGTGATAGAAAAAAGAAAGGGTCAATGAAAAAGAGCAAAAGATAAAATAACTAACATTCACCAAATTTATTTTTCTTCTTTTTTTAAAAAATGTTTTTTCTTTTAATGTTTGTTTATTTTTGAGAGAGAGAGAGCACAAGCAGGGGAGGGGCAGAGAGGAAAAGGGAGATACAGAATCCTAAACAGTCTCCAGGCTCCAAGTTCCAAGTGCAGTGCCTGACACAGGGCTGGAACCCACAAACCATGAGATCATGACCTGAGCCAAAATCCGATGCTTAACAACTGACAGAGCCACCCAGGCAGCCCAAACAAACTTAACAGTATACATTTTGTGCAAAGCACTGTGTAGTAAAAAATATAGAGAATCTATAGAGTGATAAAATTTTTAAATAAAATGGTACATTATAAATATAAAGCAAAGTTCATACATTTTTTAATTAGTGTAATTTTTGTGTGCTCTATTTAAAATGTTTGCTCTTATCATCAGGGGACTTAATATTTTGCTATATTATCTTTAAAAATGTTTATTTTTATGTGTATCTATAATCTATAATTAAGTTGGAATTGAATTACAAAAATATATAGTGTTGGGGCATCTGGGTGCACCAGTTGGTTAAACTTCTGACTCTTGATTTTGGCTCAGGTTATGATCTTGCAGTTCTTGAGATGCAGCCTTGTGTAGGGCTCTCACTTACAGTGTGGAGCCTGCTTGGGATTCTCTCTCTCCCTCTCTCTCTCTCTCTGTCCCTCTTTCACTTGCTCTCTCTCTCTCTCTCTCTCTCTCTCAAAATAAATAAATAAATGAACATTCTTCAGGGACTCTACATGTATGTTAGATGTTTCATTTCATCCAGATAACTTTCTGGCTATTCTCTATTCATTGATCTTCATTCTTCCATCTGCTTATTTCTAATGACTTTTCTTCCAGTTTCATCAATCTTCTCTTCCACTATGTCTAATTTACTGTTAAACCCATTTATTGAGCTAACTCAAATTATTGTGGGGTTTTTCTTCTAGAATTTTCACTTGACTAATTTTCATATAATTAAGTTTCCATTAAAAATTTTCTCTTTTAGGGTTCATGGGTGGATCAGTCAGTTGTGCATCTGACTCTTGATTTGGGCTCAGATCATGATCCCAGGGTTGTGGGACTGAGCTCCACATCAGGCTCTGCACTGAGCTTGGGATTCTCTCTCTCTCCCTTTTCCCCTCTCCCATGCTTGTGCTCTCTCTCTCTCTCTCTAAAATAATTTTTTAAATTCTTCATCTTTTCATCTAATTTCTTGGACATGTTATTTGTAATTATTTTAAAGTTCATGTCTGTTAACTTGAATATCTTCCAGTCCCACCTCTAATTCTAACAACTTTTCTCACACTGGACAGTATAAAGTCTTATGTCACTACTTCTCATCTATCAAATAAAGAGATCTGTTATTGTAATAAACAAAACTACTTTGTTCATACTACTTGAAGCATCACCTTACAATATTGAGCTATGCTTAGTCACAAACTTTTATTTAAAAGATAAGGGATTTATACAGGATTATCTCTAGGTTCTTTCTTAATTCTACAAGACTAAGTCTATGGCTATTCTGGAATATTCTCAATGTGTGGTCCTGTGCTACATACTGAGGGGATATCTTTTCTAAATTTAGTATTCAAGGCAATACTACACCTTAATGGCAATTCTGTCTTTTTCACTGCTCTTTGTCTTCTAGCATAGTCCCTGGTGCAAAGCATGTGCTGATAAGCATTGGGTGAATGAATAAAAAAGTGCTTTAGTTCATTGTATTAGAAACACAGATAAAGGGACAGAACTTATGGTCTTGCTATTGAACAGTTAATACAAAATGGTGAATGGTTGAACATAGGAACCGGGAAAATAGGGGGGAGTAAAGAAATGATATTAACTATGTTCCATTGAGCATTTATTATATATTATATACTGTTCTCAATGTTTCATATACATTATATCAGATAATAGTTAGTTTTTCTGTGAGGTAGGCATCTAGAGTGAGGTTAGTCTCCCTATATGAGAGTGGCAAAGGTGGAGTTCAAGTTCAAGTCTAGCTGACCTCAAAAGCTTTAACCATTACTCTATGCTGCCTAAGGTTTTAAGCATAAGAACTGAAAAAATGTCTTTTCATGGACAATTGAAAATCAGTAAACTCAATTATACAACTATATATAGATAGCTTTGGATATACATATATACATACATGCATAAGTACATACATAATATATAAATGAGAAATACTCCTTGCTTGTGGAGGTTTAATTTTTTCCTCTTCTTTGGCACTTTTCTTAATCCTATAAGAAAATATCCAATCTCTTCCCAATCGACCCATAACCTACCTGCCAATAAGTAGAGAATTTTTGTAGACCTAATACAATTTGAGACAGGGTTAGGTTCTTCATGTGCTAAGAATAGTTTTTTTTAAAAATACTGATATACATATTACATATACGCAGTTACACACACATACAGGAGAGAGAATGTTTCTCCCTCACATAACAGATTGGCTAGAAAATCTTCACTTGTCTAGCAACTAAACATATCATGATTTCCAGAAATGGAATGAATGTCCTTGGGTTTTTTTTTTTTTTCATAAATTCTCCTTTGAAAGACACTTCAGCGAATAGATGCTGTATCATTTGCCAAAAAATAAATTTAAAAAAATCTCAGCAAAGTGAAGTTATTTCAGAAATCTTATTTTACACACATAGCCTGAGTATGACACATTTTTATCACCAGGATGAGAAATAAAAAGTCTGTAAAGAATTTAATAGGATAAATAGACTAAAATAGAGTAGAGCTGTTTCTTCTAAATGTCCAATATTCTTCAAATGAACACCCCTTTCAGCTGCTGTGTACCTTCCACAGTAGACTGCCATGCAGCAATTACCAGAGGCAGCCCCGTCTCTCAGATGCCACCGCCTACTTCTCTCCCCGTTGTTGCTTTATTTCAGCATCACTGGCATTTGTGGTGTTCCCTGAACTCGTAAAGCATATTCCCAACTAAGGACCTTTGCACTAACTTTTCCGTTTGTCTGAAAACGTCTTCCCCCTCACCAGGTGTCTCCATAATTCACTCCCTTACTTCTTTCAGGTCTCCACTCAAATGTTACCTTTCCAGAGAGGCCTCTGGCACTCTTTATAACATAGTAACCCTCACCATCCACCCTGGCACTATCTCCTTCCTGGCTTTATTTTCCCCCGTTGCCGTTGCCATGTGTCACCATCTGACATAGTATATGTTATTCACTTATTTCTCTAGTTACTGTTCATCTCTTTCCTTGGGAGACAAGTGGTAAGGGAGAAGACAATTCATTTTGTTCACTCTTGTTTCTAAACGACGACAACAGTTACTGGCACATGGTGGCACTCTAAATATTTGTTGAATGAATAAATGCTGAATGCATAACAAGAAAGCATTTTGAGGAGGTTTTCAACTTCTCTAAGCCTTGAGGAGATCATTATTCATAGAAAATTATTCACAAATACTATCTCACCTAGAAGAATCTTATATTGCAACTGGTTAAACTAGAAGTATTGATGGAAATATTTGTAGCCATCTTCATCTAATTAACTTTTCCATCACAGTTCTGTAAAGAACGTGAAATCTTGTCTGTCCTGTCGATGATTGTTTCCCAAGAGGTTAAAACAGTGCAAGGAACTCAATATGTATTTGTTGTGTAGAATATATATTTGTGTGTTTATATATGTATATATTTTGTATCTATCCTATTGTGTAGAAAGCTTTATGTATTTGAACCTCTTGATTATTTGATGAAGAAAGATTCTATTTTTTCTTGCATCTCCAAATAAAACACAAAACCAAATGCTCCAAACTTGTAAATTACCAAGGTATTAACGAAAGCCAGCTGCAACTTATAAATGCCCCTTTTTTACAAGAAGACAATTTGGGCATGTGTTCTCCTTAGTATTACATAGCATTTGATCTCTCTTACTCATGTCATCCAATTTTTTTTATAGTACACAATCTATCTTTATGAGAATTCCTTAGGGCCAACCATGCATTCAACATTCTCTGAAGAACACACGTGGGCAACACGCATACACACACACACACACACACACACACACATATTCATGTCGACATAATATATAGGATTGGGGTTTTTATTTTATTTATAAAAATATACCTGTTATGCTAATATAGTTATTTATATAGGTGCCAATACAAAACAATGAAGAAATTGGACAACAGTATTAGGAACTATAACCTTATTTTATTTAAATATGCAACAAACAAGTGTTAGAACAGGAGGTTCCATTTTTCTCCAAGCACAAGTCATGCTCTGGTAAAAGGTGCTCAGAGAAGCATGTTAACTCTTGTGAACATCCAGAGAGTTACTTTAGCACTATGCGATACACGGCACAATAGCACAGACACTGAGGGAGGCTTAGGCCAAGGAAATAAGGTGACAAAGTAACGAAACTTGTGCAGAAGTTTACAATATTGGAGAAAGTGGGGGCTTTTGTCAATCCCAGTGTGATTCCTGAAAGTAAATTCTAAACATAAAGGTAACTACACTAGGCCCTTCCCCTCTGGGGACATTTTGTTGGTTTATTATATGCTCCAAATCTAGGGCTATCACATGGGCATTTATACCTGTTTTCTTGTTATACTAGTCATAGAGCCTCCTTTCACCCTTGAAAGTGTGCCCATTTGGAAAGAAATGATATGGTCACCGCACTTAAACCCACTTGTAAACAATGAAGAGGCAGGAGACATTCCCACTCTTTCTGGGACCACACACCACACCCTTGAGAGATTCATTAAGAGGAGAGGCACCGAAAGGCTTTGGAATTGATTTTCTTTTGATCATTTAAAGAACACATCCTGCTGTTTGTAAATTATTTCAAAATTATGTTTTCATGTGATTATATAAATCATGTTAAAATATGAGTAATTTTTACTTTAAATTCACTTTTGCCTGTATGAACCTAGACTCCTAGAACTTAGACTCCACTCCAAAAAAAATATTACTTGAACACTAGTTTTTCATAACAAGGTTATTATTCCCTTCTCCTTTCCCTAAGTTAACTCACACCCTCCAAAATATTGGAGGGTCCTCATTTTTTTCACAGAGCTGAAACTCCCGGGGCTGACAGAAGATGTTGCCTTGAGTAGTGACACAGGCCTCTGCCACTCCCCTAGTAAACCTCCTTGCTCTCTCAGGGAGCTGTGTGAGTGCAGGCGGTCATTTATATAACCTAAAGAAAAAAACCAAGATTTAAGATTTGAATCACTGGATTATTAAAATAGTATTTTTTGCCAAGACTTAGGCAAGGAGTTTAAGTCCAAGAGAAACCTGAACACTAGATCAACACAGATTTTTAACGTTTGATTTCACCAAGTCTATAAAACACAATATAGTGTTTAATTTTCCCTTTCACTTCTGTACATCTGCACACATCTTCGTGTTATAATGATGATTCAGGAAAAGCAAAGAAGTCTGCTACCTAAGTTCTCTCTCTGGAATCCTATTCTCCTTTCCCCGCTGTCTCCTTTTCTCAGTTTATCTAAGGTGGTTGGGCAGCAGTCATCCAGGGCTATCTCAACTCCAGGTCAGGTTCAAGGACCTGAAAGAGCTGTTAATTATCATACCTTCTTTGGGGAAAAAAATCTGGTTTCATCTGCAGCTCTTGCTACTAAAGTCTTGGAGAAGCTCATGTGATTCTAGGTTACTCCTTCTTTCCCCTGTTCCTCTTTCCACGATGTGACAGGCAATCACTTGGGAGTGCTTATAGCCTTCCTGAGCACTCAAGTACAAATTGCTACACGTGAGCTTGTCTATCATTTATACAGAAATTTCTCCCTTTTCCCTAAAGGACAAGCATTTGAAAACCAAGCAACTTTTTAGTTGATTTTTATTGATTAAAATGAGCATAAAAACATGATTGGTCCAAATGATTGTTAAGGTCTTGTGTGTTCCTAAAATACAGGCTTGCTCTGTGCTTCTTTGTTTTTCTGGGCCCCTACATCCAGCTCTTTAGCAAGTCTTGTCAAGTTCTCCTCTAACATATGTCTTGAGGGACACCTGGGTGGCTCAGTCGGTGAAGCATTGACTCTTGATCTCAGCTCAGGTCATGATCTTATGGTTTGTAAGATCAAGCCCTGTGATGACGGGCTATGCTGACTGGGCCAAGCCTGCTTGGGATTCTTTCTGTCTGTTGCTTTCTGCCGCTCTCTCTCTCTCTCTCTCTCTCTCTCTCAAAATAATAAAAATTTTAGAATAAAATAAAAGTTTTGATTTTTTTACTTCTTTCCTTCTACAACTACCACCCTCAATGAAGCCACCATCATCTTGCCTGCAATACAACACCCTCCAAACTGGTCTCATTTTTTTCTACTCTTGCCTTTCTACAGTCCTATTCTCCACAGGCAAACCAGAGTGATCCTTTAAACACAAAAAATTAGTTCATCTCATTCCCTGCTCAAACCCTCCAATACTTTCTTACTTTTACATATAAAATATAAAGTTTTTACGAGGGCTTAAAAGGCCCTGCAGTATCTGGTCTTGTACAACATCATCTTTTACCACACTTTCTTTGGTTCACCCTCTTCCTGGAGTGAAGGCCTTTCGAAGTTCATTGAACAGGTCCAGATCTGCCTACCCAGAGCCTCTGCACCAGCTGTTCCCTTTCTCTGATCTTTGCAGAGCTGGCTCCTTGTGGGCATTAAGGTCTCAGCTCTAACACCACCACCTTAAAGAGGCTTTCTATGGCTATCCCATCTAAAGTTGTCCCTTTCTCCCTCCCCGAGTAACTTAAAAAAATTTTTTTTAAGTTTATTTATTTTGAGAGAAAGAGAGAGAGAGAGAGAGAGAAAGTGAGCAGGGGAGGGGCAGAGAGAGAAAGGGAGGCAGAGAGAATCTGTGAAACATAAAAAAATATGTGAAACATAAAAAAGCTATAGTGATGGTGGAAAAATATATAGTACAAAATGTATTTACTATAAAAGAGGAAATATAAAAGTAAATGTTTCATCTTATATAATAATAAAAAGAACAATAAATACACCAAAATAAAATAGTAGAAGGGAAGTAATATAATCACTAAACTGATGAAACAGAAATTTTTTTTTAGTTTTAATCATTTGTTTTGAGAAAGACAGACAGCATGAGTGGGGGGAGGGGAAGAGACAGAGGGAGACAGACAATCGCAAGCAGAGTCTGCATCCTCAGCACAGACACTAATGCAGGGCTCGAACTCATGAAACCGTGAGATCATGACCTGAGCTGAAGTCAAGAGTCAGACACCTAACCAACTGAGCCACTCAGGCACACATCCACAAGTAACTTTTCAATCTTATCACCTACCCATTATTATAGAGACAAGCAAACAGGAAAAACAAACAAGCAAACAAAAAGGCGAGGTGCAAAAGAAGAAAGATTCTGGTAAGTTAGCTTCCTAGGCCCCTCATGATTCAAAAAACATTCTACTGGCTTGGTAGTCTTTGTTACCAGCAAAGTAGTGGGAGCTACAAAAGAAAGAGTTCGTCCAGAAGAGAGAGAATGAAGAGCTGCCGAAGAGTCTCTTATTAGTCAACCTCAATCTATCTCCTCTGAGGTGTGGTGACTTTCTAAAAACTGATGAGAAGATTCATTTCTTCCCTTAAGATTTCTGAATTCAGAAAGTTTGCTGGATTCCCTTGCATCAGCAGGACATATGGAAACTACTGCCTAGGCTTTCTAAGGAAATGTACACATCTCACTTCTCTACACCCCTGGGGGAGAGAGAAGTGAAGAATCTCTTCAGTTTCCTTTCCCAAGTGAGAGGGGCTGGAATTAGCTGAGGGATAAGACCTGTCAAGCTGCACTGGCAGTTGCTTACTGGCAGTTCTAGGGGCAACAGGTATCTAGAGAAGGATATAGGACTTACCCACCAGTGGGGTTGAATGAAGATGCTCTTTGTGTATTCTCCTAACCATAGGAAATTACCAGTGGCTCCATTTCTTCACTCTCTTATATCTGTGCTCATAACAATGTGATTTTGAGGCTTCTCCCTTCAAGAGATGGAGATTTTGACTCTGACCTGGCCTTGGGACTTGCTTCGGTCAGTAGAATGTGATAGAAGTGACCACGTGCCAGTTCTGGGCCCAAGCTCAAGATAACTTGTGGGCTTCCACTTTGTTTTGAATCCTGTGGTCTCCTGGATTAGGCTAGTCTTTTTGAGGATGAGAGATCATGTAGAGGCTAGGTAACTTGTCCCAAATGAACCACCTTACTACCAGCCAATCTTCTGGCCTGCTAGCTGATGGCAGACCCATAAGAGAACCCAACTGAGATCAGCCAAACCCAGCCTAGACCAGAAGAACTTCATTCAGCAGACCTATGAGCAGTAATAAATGGTTATTTTTTTCAGCCACTGAGTTTTGGGATAGTATATTATGCAGCAATAACCTGAATATAACATGGAGTAAAGAAGCCAAACACTGCCTGAGAATACCACTAGGGTCACTTCCTATGAGAATGTCATTCTAACAGAAACCATTGGCATAAGACTGACCTTGATGGAGAAAACAGACCCTTCCTCTGCTTCAGATGGCACCTTGCTCCTGATGTAGCTAGCATCCTCAAGGTTGGGGTCAAAACTGAGTGATGGCCCCACAGCAGAACCAGCTGAGCAGTGACCCTGGTTAGGGATAGGATTAGCAAGAGAGTATCTGTCTGGCAGCCAGTGCGACCAAGTCTTTAGATAAGAGATAGTGGATTTCAATACGGCTATCAAAGCACTAAAGGTTATTATGAAGTTTTTGTTAAAAATGAAGAACTTTTCTACATAAGAAAAAAAATATTCTGTAGTTTTTGGTTAACACCCAAAGTACTTAAAAATAAGAATAGATTTACGAACTATCACTATTTCCCTCACTAGCTATGTTTTATGACTTATAGTTACTTGAAAGGGGTTTTATAAACTTAGAAGTTTACATTTAAAATGAACAGAAGGGGCGCCTGGGTGGCGCAGTCGGTTAAGCGTCCGACTTCAGCCAGGTCACGATCTCGCGGTCCGTGAGTTCGAGCCCCGCGTCAGGCTCTGGGCCGATGGCTCGGAGCCTGGAGCCTGTTTCCGATTCTATGTCTCCCTCTCTCTGCCCCTCCCCCGTTCATGCTCTGTCTCTCTCTGTCCCAAAAATAAAAAAAATAAAAAATGTTGAAAAAAAAAAAAAATTTAAAAAAATAAAATGGATAAAAATGGGTTTATGGTAAAATAATTTGACAGCAAGAATGTCCTTGAGTATTAGAAAAATAAGGAAATCTGTCACCTTTGATAGAGAACAGAGTCTGGTCAAATTTATCTTACCTTGCCTTAGTTGAACAGTTAGCTAAGCAAAGTGCTTTGCCTAGTTTTCTGTCTTGGAATTCTTTTAAATGTTTATTTATTTTTGAGAGGGAGCACACAAGCAGGGGAGGGGCAGAGAGGGAGACACAGAATCTGAAGCAGGATCCAGGCTCAGAGCTGTCAGCCCAGCGCCTGACAGATGAGGGCCTTGAACCCATGAACCACAAGAGCATGATCGGAGCAGAAGCTTAACCAACTGAGCCACTGGGCACCCTGGAATTTTTTTTTCTTTTAATTTAACACAGAATAAAGCATGTTGCTGCACATTGTCTGAATAAATAAAATACTTTTAAGTTCAACTAATTTAATTCATGGTTTTCTCTTAATTAAAATACCTTTCTTAAAACAGAGACTTAAAAGGTTTATGTAATTTTGTCTTTTACATATTATCTTGCTTTTTCATTTTTATTTTTTATTATTTTTTATTTAGAAAGAGAGAGAGATCACACAACCTGGGGAGAAGTGCAGAGAGAGATAGAGAGAGAGAGAGAGGGAGAGACCGTTAAGCAGGCTCCATGCTCGGTGCAGACCCCAATGCAGGCTCCATCCCATGACCCTGGGATCATGACCCGAGCTGAAATCAAGAGATAGTCGCTCAACCCATTGATCTCCTGGGCACTGTCCACATTATCTTGTAAGGGAAATTGTTGCCACATAACTTTGAGGCCTGTGCTTTGCCTTGAGCGCCCATTCAGCCAGTCTGTTGGATGGTGTAGGGTAGCAAAATGTTCGTTGAAAAATAATTAAAGACGATGTGCCAGAGCATGGTGGATAAGAGCCTGGACATTGGAATGAGACAGACTGGGGTGCAAGTCAAGCTCAGCTTGGTCCTAAGCTGCGAAAATAGGACAATATGGTTGTTGAAGGATTTCAGAAAGATGAAATATGTAAAGCACTTAGCACCAGGCCTAGCAAATGATTTTTTAAGAAATGATTTCATGAGAATCACTGAATAAGCTAAATAACTTTTTAAGTTGAAAATAAATGCTTCAAAAGAGGTTACAATGAAAAGAATTATAATTGTATAACCTGACATAATGTACTAACTAACCAATCATCTATACTGTGCCAATGTTGATTTTTTTTTAAATATTGTATAGAGGGGTCATTATTTAAAAACATTCAAGAGTTAGAGCAAAGTTTAATTAGGCGTCCTTTTTCATGTATTAAGTGTAATAAGAGATTAAACAGAGTTGTGTTCTCTTTTTTAATAATGAAAATTTACCTTTTGTTTGGAAAAGGAGTGAAGGGGACATAGGATGAAGACATTTTCAACTAATAATAGTCTTGCTCTCTCGATACACTGCTGCCCTCAAAAAAAGAAAAAAAGAAGTCCCTGTTCTTAGAATCTTTTATAGGTGGGAACAAATTATCCTGTGATCAAGTTAGCAGTCTAGTAATTTAATTCTCTTAGATAGCATACCAAAATGAATCTACCATTTTTCCATATTCACTCTGAGATTCAGTCCATACTTTGTAATTAGAAAATTGTATGTTCTTGGTTACTTAACATCTACAGGCCTCATTTCAACAAATATTTAATGATAATATTAAGAAAAAATAATTTATTATACTAGGTGCTCTGGGCATTACTAAAAAAGGAGCCACCTCGGTGGTTCAGTTGGTTAAGCATCCCATCCTTGATTTCGGCTCAGGTCATGATCTCACGGTTTGGGCCCTGTGTCAGGTTCTGTGCTGGCAGTGCTTCAGATTCTCTCTCTCTCTCTCTCTCTCTCTCCCCCCTTCTTTCTGTTTCGCCTCTGCTTGCTCTGTCTCTCTCAAAATAAATAAACTGGAAAAAAAGGTGGGGGGAGGAGAAGACTCCATTCTAGTCCTCAAGGAGTTAACAATCATGTCAGAGGGCCCAATACAGAATTGTGTGAAACAAGATGATGGAAAGTAGATTGTCATTTAACAAGAGCAAACCATACCACTGTCTAGAAGTGGGGGGAGAGTTTGGTGAGAGGAGGCCAGGGAAGAAACCATGTTATGGATAACACCTGAAACATGCCTCGAATGACTGGCAGAATTTCAGTGGCCACTTTGAGGTTCAGATGGAAGAAGCGTGAGTAACAGCATGGAGAAAGCACTGGGCCTGTTCATTCTGTAGCTACGAGCATTTAATCTGGTTGTGGCCTCACAGGCGTTTGAGGTGAGGGGACTGAGATGACACTGTTTAAGGCCTTGAATTCCCGGGAAAGGATTTAGCTCTGTAGGAAAGAAACTTCATTTTCCTCATCTGAATCGGGACATAAGTGGGCTTATTCTTTGCTGATTCTTAATTTTTTTTTCTTTTGTTGATTCTTTCAACAAATATCATAGGAACAGTAAACTTAGTATGTCACAATTAACTATTTAGTTATGGTGCCCTTTCTAGTACTATGATTCTATGATGACTTTTAGTTATATTTATTTAGACTAACAAAACAATGGATATATTTTTGTTTACTGAAATTTTTTGACTCTCATGCTTATACATATCAATGTGGTTTTCTTCTCCTTTGAGCTTTCCTAGTATTTTATATCTACTTTATCGCACTTTGTATTTTCATTTCATGACATCATTGTGTATGTATACATGTCTTCTCTTTCTTACTAAATGTTAAACTCCAGGAGGTGGGGCCCATGTGCAACCTATCCTTGTATACTCTACAGTGCTCAGCTTAAGAGGCATTCAAAAATGTGTGTGGAATGAACGGTTTAATTAATATCTGATTCCTAGTGAAGTCACTGGAGTAAGTTCAAATGTTTCAAGTTACATACTAATTTTTACCTAGAAGATTCCTGCTGGAAATGATTGAAAAGAGTACTTGAGAGGCAAATTTCTCGGCTCTCTCAACACTGTTGCTTTTTTAATTTGTTGGAGATATAGAAAATACCACATTAGTTTGTTATGTTTTTATTATAACAGTAATACACATTCACTATAGAAACTTTATATTATCATAGATAAGCAAAAGGAAGAAATCAAAATCCCCCATAATCATAAGTCAGAAATAAGCAGTTACGGTTTCAGAGGAGTTTTCAAAGTTTTAATATGCATGGCTAATTTGCCCTTTCAGAAAGACAACTATTTTGTGCTGCTTCTAGAAGTGTGAGAATGCTCCTCGTTTATGACAACACTGAATATAATCACTAATATTAGTCCTGGCAAAATGGGTAGGAGAAAAAAATCATTTGCTTAGAAATGTGTATTTCTTTGAATACTAATTTAATTGAATATTTTTCATGTGTTAATTGACCATTTGCATTTCCTTTGTGAATTGCCTTTTCATATTTTTGCCTATTTTTCTATTGGGATGTTTATCTGTCTCCATTTAAAAAAATATTTTTGAGAGCTGATGTGTATTAATAAACATTTTCCCCAGTCAGGCATTTGCCTTTTACCATATTTCCTTTCAGGGTCACCGATCCGTAGGAAGTAAGTCTAATAAACTAAGTGAATGTCAGATCTATGATCACCTCTTCCTCTCATTTCTAAGCTGAGTCAATGTGAGGAGCTAGAATATCTTCCAGGAATGGAAGCAAGCATAACAACAACCAGTGGAATATTATTTTCTGTGAGGAGAATTATTTTCAGAAACAATGGTAAAAATAGCATCTAAAAAATTTTAAAAGCCCTTACTTTTGATGATTACTACAAATTTAGAACTAGTATGACTACTTTCTGTTTACCTTTAAGAATATCACATGTAGTACTAGTCTAAAAAGGAAAAGAATGGGAAGTGCGTGCAGGCGATGACAAGTCAGACTTGGTAATTACAGTTAACAGTAACGTCTGTTCATCCACTATTGATGCATTGAAGTATTTCCATGGGATATGTATGGGAGTCATGTATGGCTGTGCCCTGTAAATTCAATAAAGAATGAACACTCTTATGGTTTGGTAACTAAGAAGTTAGCTGGGGGCAATGCTGAAATTCTTTCTTCTTGGAAAATGGAAACTCTGAAGGAGGAGAAAAGTGAAAGGAATTACGAAAGGGAAAAGGCAAAGAAACATGGCTGGGAGTACAGAAGTACAGAAAAAAGAAGAAAAGGAAAAACAAATAGCCGTGTTTACCCAGGAGATTAAGAAGTGAGGCTTAGACAAAAAATACATTCTTTAAATTTATTATGGAGCAATTATCAAAATATGGTGCAGTGTTCCCTTTATGTCACTTAGATTATGTAAGTGGGGCTTTACACTGTACTTAAAACTGTATGGAACAGTTTTTTAATGTATTAAAGGTATTTATTCCTCATATGGCATAAAAATAGTTAAACATGACTTCCATGGTGCATAAATGTCGAAAGCAGTTTGTGTTTCAAATCTTTTTAATTTTTTAAAGCACGTGCATACAGCTAAGCTGGGCATTAGAAGCCCTGCAAGCTGTTTGCCAGAATTCAAAGTCCTGTCAGATCTCCTATTATTTTCAGATGTTCCTTTACCAGCAGTAGCTTCAGAAGCGAGTAGAAAAACTGATCATTTATAATTGTATTTGGGTTGGATAAATAAAAGGTGCTTGGTTAGGGGCTCTTTCTATTTGAAGTCACTTTAAAATTCAATGAAAAGAACTTGCTAACAGGCCAAAATCTAGGGCTATAATACTTTGTTATTATGAAACCAGCCCCAGTTTGAACCCTTTCCTGGAAGAAAAACCAGGAATATTTATTGACCTGGGATTGTTGGTGTATCTAGGAACAAACTAAGCAACAGATAATAATAATTTTTATTTTTAATCATTTCTCCAAACTCTTGTTCAGTTCAATGCTGTGAGTAGGAAAAGGAGCAATCTGAGATAGAAAGACAAATATAACAGCGGTTAGGTCAAAAACATATAAAGATTATGAAATTATTAAAGTGTTTGTGAAAGTAATGCTAAAATAAAGATGATTTACTTGTATTAAAACACAAATTAGAGGCAAAATTTCAGGCTTTCTGTTAAGTAGTTTTAAAGCTTTGCTTTAAATAGTACTAATTAAATGTAAATAAAGTGAATATAATTGTCTATCAGAGAAATAAAACACAGATGCTCTTATTTCAATTCACTAGTAATTGAAGGGTAATGTACAATTGCTTAAAGAGAAAAAAAAAAGAATTCAAATAGGGACAATGCTTTTAAAAAATTAGAGAAGAATCACCAAAAATCTGATGAAGATTTGTGAATCATGGTTTCCAAATGACCATTTGAGCAGCGTGACTCATGTGATATCCTCCCTCCTTGGCCTCTTTCCACAGTCAACCAAAAATTAGTGATGAAAATCACACCAGAAGGAAACATACCAAGAGGTTTTAAATTTAGCCTTATAAACATGGTTTGCATCACTATGGATGCAACACTAAATGCAGGTATTTGGACTACAATGAAAGACAGGTTTAAAAACCACTATTAAAGTTGACTCTTTAATAGTTTGACTTCAATGAAGTGGAAATGGGCTATTTCCTAAAATTTTTCTTAACATTTTTATTTTTTGCCAGCCAGATTTTATTTGTTACCTGATTTATGAGCCCTGACACATGTAGCATATTTCTATGGTTTAAGGTAACTTTTAAGCTTACTGATTTTCACCATTATGCATCCATAACATATTTTATATTATTTCCCCAATATGGCAATACTGAACTAAAGACGATTAAACCAATTTATCTGTTTTCTAATGCCTGATTATTTTTCTGAATTCTATAATGGTTTTACTTTTCTTTCAAATATATATATATATGTATGTATATGTATTCATACACACAATATGTATATACATATATGTATATATGCCTTCAAATATACATGTATACCTAGTATATATACCCAAATATATATATACATATATATATATACACACATAGATAGATAGATAGATAGATAGATAGATATGGAACTCTCCACACACCCACAAATACCTACACAGAGATCTGCAGAAAAATGTTACCTTCACATGTTCAAAGAGATCCCAAAGAGTTCAAAACCCAGGATTTATAGCACCAATCCACAGAAAGACATAATATTTAAAATCACAAAATACTTTTATGAACTCTGAGACAAACCATACCACACAAACCTGTACACATGAACATGATTAGAAGGCAGACAGACTCTCTTGATTAACTTTAAATAAACTGACATAAAAGTGAAAAATGATACACAAATGATATCTTTTTTTTAGCTCAACTATTAAGAAGCCAATTATTACCTGTGAATGTATGCCACACACAATACTTTGAAGACATTTCATAATCAAAGTGAGAAACTCTAAGCACCTGCCTCCAATAGTCATTCTGTGAAACTGCTAATAAAACAAAAACCTGGAAGTCATTATTCCTAGCTCTAAGGCGACATTGTTGTAATTAAGGAAAACCTGTGCATGAGTTGGCGGAGTCCTGTCTTGCGGAGTCCTCGTCCTCGTCGAGTGGGAGGGTCACACTGGGAGAGACTAATAAGGGCAGAGATGCGTCCCCCTTCCCCACTCGCAGGGAGCTCACTCGGGCCACTCCTCGGCGGTGCGGCAGCCCTGGCCGGACTCCACTGCGCCTCTGAGGGGCTCAAACACACATTCAAGGTAAGCTGCGCAGCTTTGCCACCGGCCGTTTCCCTTGATCTCTCGCACACATGCCGGTTCTATATCGTCTGCTCGTGTCTCTGGTCATTTGCGTGCATCTGCTTTTCAAGAAAATGTAAAAACTGTGCTACACATGTAAATATGTTTTGGCGGATAAATAATGCACACCTGCAATTACGCATTCCCATAGGTGGCTTAACGACGGGACCAAAAACGTTTGGAACGCTACGGCCACTTTAATATGCTATATATGATGTAGTTTGTGCTCAGATGTTCACATAATGCAGGCTTTATGCGTTATACTTTAGTTCTAGGTGATTTTTCTGGCTACGAGTGTTTGTAAAGGAGAGCTACCAGCACCGCTGATGCGGGTGAGAACAGACATCAAAGACAGAAGAACATATCCATGGGGTTAAATGCACAAAACAAATAAACTCAATAGAAATTCATGCCGTTAGATCGTATTTTTTTTGGTCTACGTCTAGAGACGTTACCCACTGGAAACCAGGGGACAGTTAAGGGGTGTAAACTGGCAGACGCGAGGTTCCGGCGCCTAGCTCTCGGGCCCGGGGTTACTTATTCTGACATGCGGGTATTTCTCCCAAGTGCTGCTTCCAGGGGCTGCGCGGGTGGGGACCCCGGGACTAGGGCCTCCCCCAGCCCCGGTCAGCCTCCAGGCGTCCGGCGCTGCTCCTTCATTACCCTGCAGCATGCGCAGCGCGGCCCGACCGAGCGCCGCCGCCGTCCTCGCCGTCCCTGCCGCCGCCGCCACCGCCGCGGGAACGTCCAGGTCCCGGCACTCGGAGAACGCGGCCCCCACCTCCGCCGCCTTAGCTGCGAGATCCAGCCGCCACCGCCGTCAGCGCGCCGGCGCCGACGCCACCGCGGCCGTGAGGAGGGAGGCGGCGCCGCGCAGCCCGCTAGGGCACTGCAGGGTCCCGAAGAAGTTTGTTGGCCCGGAACCAAGCGCGCCTCGGCCTCCGGGCACGCTAGCTCATCCTGAGCAGGCGGGCGCGTAAGCGAAACCTGTCCTTAGAAAGGGGAGGGAGGGAGGGAGCAGGCGGGTCGGTGGTGGGCTGGCCAGGTTGCAGGAGCCCCAGAGGCTGGGAGAGGTGGGGAAATGGAGAGGGACAGGGTACCAGAACTCACTGCCAGCCTCAGGGGACAGTGGGCTGGGGATCAAAAAGAGGAGAACCCAGAACCCGAGAATGCGCAGAGTTTTAATGGAACCATCCAGGAATTGCAGCAGTGAGTGATGGTGAGCCCCAGCTTGAGGTTGGGGAGTGCAGGGGTAAAGGAAATACTTGTGCTGCCTCCTTGCATCCACAATTGCAAGACTGATTGGTCCCGTCTTCTGCTTGGAGGAGAAATCTGAGGAGAAACAAGGTGGGAGGTTGGTTGGGACGCTCAGGAGGAATTTATATGTGCTTGATAATGGAGGGGATGAAATAAAACCACTCCAACATCTCTCCCTACCCCTACCCCAACAAAAAGTGAGAGAGCAATGGCGCTTGCTATTCTCAATCCAAACCAAGCAGCACTGCCGTTTTTTAAAGAGATTAAAACAAACAAACAAACAAACAAACACACCACTTTATCAAACGTGTGGTCTCTCAGCATCTCCTTACTGGTGTGTGAGGAGAGAGCTGTAGTGGGACTCAAGCAGAGGTTTTTGGTATGTGCCTGCCAAGGAGAAACTGAGATGTTTAGTTGTTCAGATGGTGCACACGTACCTAAAATCTCTTCCTGAGGAGGCTTGACAGGGTTCTTTGACTGGGAATATGTCTTCAGGATGGAAAAGAAGGAGGCAATCGCCAGGGGTGGAAAAATTCATTCTCTCTCTAGGGGATAGAAAATGGAGAAAGTGACTGGCAGGTGCTTCCATGAGGTTTTGTCCGGCCTGAGCTCTCAAACTGGTAAGGAATCTAAGTTGGGTTTCCTGGGAAAGGAGGGTGGAGGTGTGGTGATAGAGCAGCAGAGCGAGACTGAACCTGATATGAAAAGGCCAGAGAAAAAGCAAAAAGGTGAAAGAAAAGCAAATGTGATTATTATCACAGTTGGGACATTATCTCTGTATCTGAATCATTGTCATCCAAGGAAACCATCTAAAACAGAAAGAAGCCCATGGTATTCTCCAGAAATGGAAATTTTCCATCTACTTTATGGTCTTTCAGTTTAATTTCTCTCGCTGAAATTGTAGTTCATTTTTTTGGAGATATGGAGATAGAAACCATAGTTGTGAGGCTAAGTGGCATCATAATTACAAATTCAAGTGGAAAATGAAAAATTAGTAGGACTAGAGAGAGATGCTAATATATAACCTGGAAAGGATCTTGGAAAAAAGAGAATGAATGGGATTGGAGTTGGATTATTCAGGGCAGGCTGCATTAAAGTCATATATCTTAAAGAGGCAGAGAATAAAGAGGCTTAGCAGAAGAGAGCAAGAGAGAGGGCATTCCAGCCAGAAGGAATGGCATGTGTGAAGGCTTAGAGGTGGGAGTGAGCAGTCATGTGCCTGGTAAGACAGAGAATCCAAGCTGGAATGAAACCGGAGATGAGGAGAGCAGATAACACTTGCCAGGGAGAGACTGGAAAGGAGAGGCTGAGAGGCAAGAGGCTCTTTGGGGTGTTATTTTGTAGGCCAGTAGTGATATAATCAGATGAGGAAGTTGTGTATTAAATTTGGAAATTGATAGAAAGAGGGTGAATGCCAGTAGAATACTAGGATATTTGTGAGGCCCAAAGGGTCTCTGATACCTCTTTGAGAACAATCAAAAGGAATTATGAGATTGTAAGATTATTAGGTCATAGAGCCCTTCAGATGGAAAAATTAGGAAAACTGGATAGATAAGGAAATATATATGTTAATTTAAAATTTTAAGTGGTATTGGATCGTTGATATAGATATATCTGTGGAAACAGAGCTAAAGAATTGATATCCAAAAAAATGTAGGTCACTCATAATGGTGGAAGTTGAGAATGGTATCAAAAAAAGTTGATGGAGACAATGATATTTCAGGAAAGTGTTTCAATTAACCAAACAAGTTGTTGAGGATGATGAGAATCAGTTAAGCTTGTTTAAAGGGGACCTGAGTTTGGAGACCCTCTGGAAGTAGGTGCTAGTTTTGAAGTGACAGGAGAAATAACACAGAATTTTGAGAAAATGTGGTAGAGTTGATCAGCTTTAGAGGATTATAAACATTAAGAACCAGGGAATATATTTTCTGTGAAGGAAGAGAAATTCAGTAATAGTATGTTTTGTGCGTCTCATTAAATAACTGAACTTATGTTCACTGAGCTTTCTTTTAGTAATTTTTTTCTATATTGGTCTGTAATTCTTCACCTCCTATCTTTCTGTAAATGTTAAGTCCATATCTGCATATATTACTTAACGGGTTGAACCTTTCATTTGTTTAATTTTGGAAACGTATTGCCTTAGACTGTGTTCCTACAAATTGATCGAGTACCTACTAAATGCTAGTGTTAAAACATCATTTAATGTTTGAACAAAACACGAATGATAAGACACTTTTTTTTCTGTAAGATATTCAGTATGGAGGGGGATGGAATGTACGTAAGTTATTAAAGTGCAGTATAGACTGTGCTGAAGCAGAGGTGGGAACTGAGCTCTATTAGATTGCAAGACAGTGAATAAATGAACTCTGTGATGGTTCCTGCAGACTTCATGGAAGACATGGTATTTGAATTACATGTGGAAGGCAGAGTAAATGATCACCAGTTGGAAAGAGAATGGAAAGATATCCCAACAGCCAAAACTGCATGTGCAGAAGCCTGGCACATGTGGGGTAATTGTGAAGGGTTTTATGGAGTGGAGTTTGTTTGGAAGGAGGTAGCAGGCCGTGACACTGGTCAGATGAGTTGAGGACTCCACTAATGGTGAGAGAGTCTTGAGTGGTTCCCTTAGGAATAGCCAATGAAAAACCACCAGGAGACTTCAAAAAAGCAGAGCACTAAAGTGATTAGATCTGTTATGGAAATAGAAGTCTTGAGCAGTAGGGATATAGAATCAAGGGGAACGAGACTGAAACAGAGGAATCTAGTTTGGGGTCTCCTGCACTTTTACAGATGAGAAATGGTAAGGACGTGAAGTAAATCAGTTTTTGTGAGGATGAATAAGTTGGTATGGATTCAAAGGAACTTTGTAAAAGTAGATTTGATAGACTTGATAGAGATTTGATATGGGAGGGGTAAAGAATGAATTAAAGCGGATTTTGAAATGTCTAACTCAGATTATTAAGGTAAAAAGGATGCCTGTAATTAAAATATAAAGGTCAAGAGCTTTCTGTAGATTGCAATAAGGACAGAAACCTTGCCCAAGCTGCATCCGACTTCTGCAAACCAACTTCAATTTCATTATTGGTGAAATTATGAAATAATGCTAAATCTAGTCCTAAGATGTTGAGATTTTTTTGTCCTATTATTGGCTTGGAATTTAACTCTATAGGCATGTCTTTTCAGCTGGTTTTCTCTAATAGTTGATAGACTCTGCTCTAGCTTCACTAAAGATAGATTCTAAAGATTGGTAAAAGATGTGTTAACACCTGTTTTTTGGGGTTTTTTGTTTGTTTGTTTGTTTTGCTTATTTAAAAGATCTGTGACTTCACAACACTATGGCCAGATTTTCTTGGAGTTATGTACAGGCATATTGAAGGGTAGTCAAGAAGTTTGATTTAAGAATCAAACCCCTACCCAGTCACACGGCATTACTCTTTGTAATGAATGCTCTGAGAACATGGGTTTAGTCATGTAACAAATCAAACTTACTTTTTTAAAAGTTGAAATGTGTTGCTCATTTAACAGCCTACATAAAGTGAATCAGTACTCTTTTCTATTTTCTCCTTTTTCTTCTTTCACTTGTCTTTTCCGTGTTATTTTCTATTTATGTCTTAACTCTAACACTCAGACTCTTTACCTAATACCAAATTTCAAAGATGCAGAATGAGCATTATAAAATGATTCATGTTCTGTAGGCAGATTTGGTTTGGTTTACTCAAAAGTTTGTGCTGAGAAGCCCCTGACCATCTTATCTAGCAAGCCTACTATTTCATCACCTATTTACTCTGCTTTCCTTTAGTTCCTAGTGTCTGTCTTTCAAAGATGATGTGTATGTTTGTTTATTTTTGGTCTCCTTTACCAGAGTGACACCAGGGACTTCCCCTATTTGGCTCACTGCTGTATCCCCAGTGACTACTATATCCCCTGTGGCACATAGTAGGAATCTCATTATATGGATGGAATGAAAGATTAAGGTTTTCCACTGCTCTTTTCTGTCTTTTCTATGCTCTGTGTACATTAATCTAGATTGACAAAGAATTTTTAAAAATCCATCTCCTAGAGTACCTGGGTGATTTAGTTGATTGAGTGTCCAACTTCAGCTGGGATCATGATCGTGCAGTTCAAGAGTTTGAGCAGCACAGAGCCCACTTTGGATCCTCTGTCCCCTTCTCTGTGCCACTGCCCTGCTTCCATTCTCTCTCTCTCTCTCTCTCTCTCTCTCTCAAAAATATATAAGGAATAAAAAAATTCATGTCCTAATTAAAATATTTTCAGTGTCACAGTTGCCTTACAGGTTTTCAAGAGCTGAATAATGGAAACTTAAAGGACAATGACTCCTTTTTAAATTGCCTTATGCCAACCAGTATCAAAACTATTCCACTTGGGCAAGGATGGTGAGAATAATGGGTTAGAAGTAGAGGTCATAGCCAGACCTTCAGTTGGTCTTTATCTCTTTGTTGTCATAGCATTGGGAAATAGGTTATAGATAGGGCTATCTGGATGATTTTAGACGGTTCATCGGCTCCTCGGCACTGTTGTCTGCTCAAGACTGGCAGTACTGGGAATACTCACACTTAGAACTTTGGTACTTTGTAGTGCTGGGAAAGAACTACAGCCTGAATCTGGATAGCTTTTTTTTTTTTTTTTTTTTTTTTTTTAAGTTGATTTACTTATTTTGAAAGACAGAGCGATCAGGGCAGGGGCAGAGAGAGAGGGAGAGAGAAAATCCCAGGCAGGCTCCACACCACCAGTGGGGAGCCTGATGTGGGCCTTGGACTCATGAACCTTGAGATCATGACCTGAACTAAAACCAAGAGTCGGTTGTTCAGCCAACTGAGCCACCCAGGCACCCCCCAGGATCTGGCTAGCATCTTGATAAAGAATAGCTACAAATTTAAAGGAAGTATATAGGGAAGTTAAAGGTCTATCTCACATCCTGATAGTAAACATCATGGTGTAACAGCACTGGCTTCTTAGTGAAGAAGAGCTGGACTTGTATCTCAAGCTCTGGGATCTTCTCTATGAGCTTTAATGTTTCATATCTGTAGAATGAGGGCCTGGTACTTGTCTTCTGTACTCTCCTTAGGCCCAAGCAACAAGGTCCCTGCTCTGGGCCTTACATTTTGGAAGGCCCTTATGTGGCCTTGCTCTGGATGTGCTTCTGCTCTCAGGGTTAGGAGTCCACAGATATAAGGGGACCCATCCACACAAAGCTCAAGCTGCTAGTTGAGGCTCTGGGAACCCAAGATCCTGAAATTCCTTGACCAAAGGACCCTTAGTCCTCTTATAAGATCTGGCAGACCTCTTCCTTGGATTCGTCTTTCCAGGGGCAAACCAAGTCACTGGTGGGAACACTCTTAGGCCCAGGCAGGTATCAAGGAGTGACTGCTTGCAGGTGTTATGGACAGAGCTTAGACTTATTGGTATCTTCCCATACATGTAGGTGAGGCCCCTCATGGTGCAGACCAAGCCAAGAATGGGAAAAAGTGAGGGAAGAGCTTTGGTCCAGGCCAGAGTCTAGTTAATCCCTTGTAGCCTGCTGTATTCAATTCCAAACTTGACTTGGGCTTTCAAGTCTTTGTGAAGGTTTACTTGCCAAGATAAAAGGAAAAAACATATTTCTTCTTAGTCTTATTAGCTTTATTTTTAACTTTCATATATTTAGACATATGATATGTGGATCTCTTGTCCTATAATGTGATAGTGTTAGGAAGAGACATGCCTGCCTCTCAAAAAATACACATATAAAAGAAATTGTGCTTCAGAAAATGAGAACATGTGTAACCAATATTCCCCACATCCTTCTTAAAATGTATCATGAGCCATCTTTGTACAAGTTTTGAAAAAAGTGATTTGAGGCCTTTAGTAACATCCATATCCACATATATTATTCTGAGGCTCTTCATTGGGCAGTCCATTGGGACAGCATTGAAGGTCTGTGTTAACATTTAAATCTTACCTAAGAAGAGCAATAAGTTAAATTGTGACAACATTGGCTTGTATAAATTTATCAAACTATCTTGATGGTCATCTAGCTGAGGGGACAAAATAGAAAATTGGGAAGTTTTGATGATGGAGGAGATTGTGGACAAAGCCCAGAATTGAGAATTCCTGGAGGGCACTGGAGGTGGGTCCAGAGCAGCAAGAAGTAGCCTGAGGGTTCTGGGGACAGTGAGAAGGATCTGGAGGAGAGGTCCAGAAAGACCCTAAGGGAGGTTTTTCCCACCCTGCAACTGCCTGAAGCAGAGGTTAAGGATCTGGAAAAGGTGTTTTGTTTTAACCTATGCAAGGATTTATTTTGAGACCTTTATCAAGTTTTTTTTTTTTTTTCAAATGTTCCTAGTGGGAAAAAAAAATGTTCCTAGTGGAGGGGAGTATATCTGTACTTAATCAGGATCAAAACAATAGAAACCTCAAATAGTAAACATGTTTTAAATGTATAAAGAGATGTACACCTGAAACTAATATAACCCTGTATGTTAACTATACTGGAATTAAAATAAAAAGCTTAAAAAGAGAAAAATTAAGAATTTAATGTATGAATAGATATTATGTTCATGGTAATGATCCTTGAAATATTATAAGATCTTAAAATGCTTGATGAATTATAAAAGATTAAATTATCATCACTACAGATTTAAAGATAAGTATGTTTTTCTATATCTTAAGATTTGGAAATTGGCAGTCTGTTACTTATTTTAATTCAAAGAATGTTTATTGAGCCCCTACTTTCACAGATACTATGCTAGCTGCTGACGATAAGGTGATGGACAAGACAGACATAGTCTCTGCCTTCAAGGGAGAGTAGAGTTGAGTGGGGGCAATAAACATATGTCCACAGACAGAATTGTCTGAGCTAGAGAATAATGGGGCAAGGACACTTACCTGTCAGGTAAGAGCTCTTCCACCCAGTAACATTTACATTGAGAGGTGTAGGATGAACAGGACCCAGTGTGATCCAGGTTGAGGAAACAGTATGCACAAAAGTCCTGAGGTTGGAAAGAACATGGGAATTTGAGGGATAGGATATCAGTGAAGAGGACAGTACCAAGTGAAGCTGGAGAGGAGAGTAGGAGCTAAAGTACTCAGGGCCTAGAAGGCCATAGAAAGGCTTTTGGATTACATGTAAAGTACAATGGGAAACCATTTAAAGGGTTAAAGCAGGGGAGTGACATGATTCAATTTTTATTTTAAGAAAAGCTCTCCTGTGCTATGTAGTAAGTGAATATGGTCAGAAGCTGATAGCAGATTTGAGGGGAAATGAGTTAGGAAGTTGTTGGGAATCTACACCAGGGTAACCTGAATTAGGATTATGGCAGAAGAATGGAGGGCAGTGGATGGATTTGAGATGGGTATGGGGTAATACTGATATGACTTGCTGATTGTTTGGATGTGGGAGATGGTGATAAGGAAGACAGAAGCATCAGCGTGATGCTTGAGTTCCTGGTTTGAGCATTTTGATGGGCACTAATTGAGACTGGGAAGAGCATGAGAAGAGTAAGTTGTGGTTGAGAATCAAGCATTTAACTTGGACATATTAAATTACAGGTGTCTTGTGCACCATCTAAGAGGAAATATAGAATAGGCAGCTGGCTACAGTCTAATGTTCAGAGAAGACTGGATTGGGGATAGAAATTTTAGATTCATCTGACAGGTACTGTTCAAAGCCAAGAAATGGTGAGATCACCTCAAGAGACATTATAAAGACAAGGTGGGGAAGGCCCACAGATCCCAAGATTAAGATATCAGGTAGCAAAAAGATTTGAGAAGGGATTTAGAGGGAAATCCCAGAGAGTGTGAGGGCTGGGATGACCAATGAGAATGAAGATTTCAAGGAGGGAGTAGTCAGCTATAGGAAGTACCACCAAGATTTGAATTAAATGGGGAGAACAAAGAATTCTCTCAAGTTCTTGCTGAACTTGGTGAAAGGCATTTCATTAGAGGGTGGAATGGCAATTCATCAATAACTAGGACATTTAGTCAACTAAACATAACATCTTATTCTTCAAGCGTTTTGCATAAATGAGATTGAAACTAAGTGCTATGAACCGCTAAGTGACTCAAGGAAACAGCTGGGAGACCTCAAGATTGAGTTAATATACATATGGCTATATAGCTCTCTGGGTCTTTGTTGCTGTAAGAGGGACCAAAGCTTCAATGAACATAAATTTATGGGTGCTTTGACATTTTCCCATTGTCCAAATATCACTATCAACCTCAGGCTGAGGAGACAACTGAACTTTTACTAATTATTTTATTTATTTATTTATTTATTTATTTATTTATTTATTTATGAGAAAAAGTGCACACATGCATAAGCAGTAGAGGGGCACAGAGAGAGGGAGAGAGAGAGAATCTGGAGCAGATTCCCCCCTCAGTGCAGAGCCTGACATAGGGCTTGATCTCAGGACCCTGAGATCATGGCCTGAGCTGAAATCAAGAGTCAGACACTTAACTAACTGAGCCATCCAGGCACCCCCAATTTTTATTATTATTTATGAATATGTAGAGCAAACACTTATAATAGTAGGTAATTTGTATGAATACTTAATATGTTCAAGGACCTCTACTATACTTTCCCCAGTTGTTAAATAATTTATTGCTAGTGTTATTATCAGTTTTCAGGTAAATAAACGAAGGCTTAGTGAGATTACATAACTTGTTTATAAGTGGCAAAGCCCAGACATAAGCCATGGTTTTAATCTCTATACTACACTGCTAATTTATCAACTAATAGAAGTCACTTAGGAAAAATGTCTATTCAAGTCCTCTGCCCATTTTTTAATTATGGGGTTTTTTTTTTGGTGTTGACTTGTATAAGTTCTTTACATATTTTGGATATTAACTCCTTATCAGATGTATCATTTCAAATATCTTCTCCCTTTCAGTAGGTTGCCTTTTTGTTCTGTTGATGTTTTCCTCTACTGTACTAAAATTTTGTTGACAGTTTCACATCTGTGTTCAAAAGAGATTTGCCAGTAATTTTCTCTTTCTTACAATATCATTGTTGAGTATATTGTAATAATTTTGCTGCCTTAATGATTTACCTGTGTTCTCTTGGTCTATTCTCTGAAAAATTTTTTAAATGAAAGGTCAGTGATAATTCCTGCTTAAATATTTGGTAAAATTTTCTGATTTAATTCATATGTACCTGAAGATTATTTACATGGTAATTTTTTATTGAATATTTAATGACTATAGTAGTGTAAAACTTCTTTTATTCTTGTCTACGTGTTAGTAATTGAAATTCCTTTAAGTAACAAAAATGTCTAGAAGATAAAAAAATTCGTGGTTAAAAATAAAAAAATCAAGGATCTCTGATAATTAAATTAGTATTTTTGAGTTCATTTATTTGAAATAGAATTAATTGCTTTAACAACTACTAACTGAAATAATAGGATAAGTTTGCAAAGTCATATGAGGATTAAGACTATATCTAGATGAAAGAGTTTAAAAGAAATAAGGCATAAAACCAGCTGTTTGATATTTAGAACCACACACGATTTTAGTGTTGCAATTGCTACTTCTAGCTATTCATCCAGAAATATCTAAAATCTTGAATTAATTTTAAAGTGCTGATCTTAGAGTATTTGGCACATGCAGAATACCAAAGATGATAACTTTAGTTTTTTTCTAGAGTGTGTACTGACAACATTTAGACATTGGTGTGATGGATTCTTTTATATTTGACTCTTGAATAAAATTTAAATGATGGCAAATAAATGATTCAATATTATTTGCATATTTAGAAGTCTTAGAATAGCTATTCTAATAATACTGCAATTGTTAAATACACTGAAGGAGCTGTTATATTTTTACTTACAGTTTATTTTCATGTTATTTCACTATAAAAATTAATTTGCATACTATTTAAGTTTTCCATTTTCGGGATTCTGTTTACTAAATCTTTTACTGTAATACCTATAAAGTATTAGTCTATATTTAGAAAAACAAATGGTTATGGATGATAACACACTAATGTTAAATATGATGCCAGTGGTAGGCTCAGGCAGGAATTATATATATCCATTCTTTTCTTTAAACATAAGGAAAGATTGCTTTTCACATGTATGTATAGTAATCACTCCAGTAGCAGTGATTATTCCTCTCAGTAACAACATAGTTATGTTTATAGAAAATGTAACATCAGTTAAGACAAAATGTGTAACACTAATATATAGAAGAGAAAATAGAATTGTGAATAATAAGATTATATTGTAAAAATATAAATCCATTGTAGATGACACCAAAAGAACAGGTGACAAGAACAATAGGTAAATTGGATGACATAAAAGTAAATTTCTTTGTAGCAAAGGACACAATCAAGAGAGTGAAGAGGTAACCCCCAACAAGGAGGAAAATATGGGCAAATCATATGTCTGAAAGGGACTAATATCCAGAATATATAAAGAACTCCTACAATTCAACAATAGCCAGATTATAAAATGGGGAAAGGATTTAATAGGCATTTCTCTAGAGAAGATATACAAATGGAAATAAGCATATGAAAAGACCTTCAACATCACTAATCCTTAGGGAAATGAAAATCAAAAACATAATGAGATACCCTCTCATACCCATTAGGATGGTTGCTATTAAAAACATAATAATAAGGTTGATGAGGATGGAGAGAATTTGGAACTGTTGTGCATTGTTTGTGGGAATATAAAATGGTGTAGCTGGTATGGCAAACAGTGTGTTGGTTCTTAAGAAAATTAAAAATAGAATTATCATATGATCCAGCAATCCCGTTTCTGGGTATGTACCTAAAAGAATTGACAGCAGGGTTTGGACAGGTATTTGTACATTCATGTTCATAGTAACATTATTCACATTAGCCAAAAGGCAGGAGCAACCCAAGTATACATCAGTGGATGACTGGATAAACAAAACATGGTATATATATATACAGTGCAATATTATTCAGCTTTAAAAAAGGAAGGAAATTTTGGGGTCTCCTGGGTGGCTGTCTGTTAGCCACTGGACTCTTGATATCAATTCAGGTCATGATCTTACTGTTGTGGGATCTAGTTTGCATTGGCTCCATGCTGAGCAGAGCTTGCTTGGGATTCTCTCGCTCTCCCCCCCCCCCCCCCTCTCAAATAAACTTAAAAAATTAAAATAAAAAGGAAGGAAATTCTGACATATGCTTCAACATGAATGAACTTTAAGGATATTATGCTAAATGAAATGAAGTCACAAAAGGATAAATACTGTATGATTCCACTTATATGAGTTACCTAGAGTAATCAAATTCATAGAGTCAGAAAGTAGAGTGGTAGTTGCCAAGGATTGGGGAGGGAGAAATGGGGAGTTAATGTTCAATAGTTATAGAGTCTCAGTTTTGCAAGATGAAAAATTATGGATGATAGTGATGATTACACAATAATATGATGGTACTTAATTCTACCTAAAAGTGATGAAGATTTTAGATTTTATGTTAGGTGTATTTTACCAGGATTTAGAAAAATATATGTATATATATATATATATATATATATATATATATATACACACACACATTTATATATATATACATATATATATACACACACATATATATGTGTATGCATATATGTGTGTGTGTATATATATGTGTATATATATGTCTATATTTCTAAATTGCATACATAAAATCATTTTAAAGTGGTATAGCTTTAAAAAACACATGAAAAGAAGAGAAAATTTAAGTTATAAGAGGCTGTGTGGACATTGATAATTAGGAAGTAATCTGAAAATATTTTTGAAACTTTTTAATACACACTAAGGTGTATATTGATAAATTATGTGTAACTACATATATAATCATATATCCAATTATATAATTCTATGTAGTGTAAAAATCTATTGTGTTCTCTTTGGTGATGAGGATTTTCTAGAGATAATGATGAAAGGAATTGTAAGCTCAATTCCAGTATTTTGTTTTGTTGCAGACCTGCAGCCACTTGTTCACATGGTTTCGAGGCACAATGAGGCATGCTGGCTCTTGGAAACTTTGGCTCTGGATGGCAATGCTTCTGCTTCCTGCTTCCACTTCCGTGACGGTCAGGGACAAGTCAGGTATCCAGGCCACCTCTTTTGTCCAGTCACCAAATGTTATTTATAGTCTTCAAGTTATTTTTAAAACTCATCGAAGTAAATTGTTGGGGTTAAGGAGGCCATAGATTAAATCTACAAGTACAAAATAAATTCATTCTTTTTTCCCATTGACCTTTAATTTTGCACATTGAGAATTTCTAAAATCACCTCATTTTCCCATATTATATTAGTCTAAATAGCCTTTCCTTCCTTTCATTGATATTTAAAAATATAAATATATGTGTGTGATTCTCTGCATGTACTTTTCTTCTTTCACCCCTTGTCATAAGTTAGAAGTACACATGTCTATCACTAATTAGGATTAACCAGGGACATGTCTAATCTTAATTAGGGAAAAGTGAAAACTAGGAGATATAAAAGGAAATGTAGTTTAAGTAAGTTTTATAGTATCTCAGATGAAATGTACAAAAGATGAACAGTTGTTAGAGCACTTAGCACTAAATAGATATTTATTTGCAGTTATTAAATTATCAACTTCACAAATATTTCCAAAGGGCTTGAAGGCAGTTTGAAACATTTACTCTCATCTCTGATTTTTAAAAATAATTACGTGCCTAATTTGGAAAACTTTTCTTGAACTTTGAGTATGTATAAACTACTGATTTAGATGTACTTTTAAGTCAAACTAGACACACTAGAGAAGCCATTTGCTAAGCAAAGAGACACTTCAACTCTCCTACGCAAAGAATCACATATAATGTATTCTGACGATGGTCACATATGATGATGCATTCTGAAACTATGAGTCTTATTGTGCCTACTATTTTGACTATATCTTTAAGAAGTATTGCTAAGGGTTATAAACATGCTCTAGTAGAGGCTTCTGAGTTTGAAGCACACATAAAAACAGTCTAAGATATAACAAATCTTAATCTCTTAGTGTTATGTAAGTCTTTGTGATTTTTTAAAAATTTTTTAAATTTATTTTTGAGAGAGAGAGAGAGAGAGACTGAGCAGGGGAGGGACAGAGAGAGAGGAAGACGCAGAATTGGGAGCAGGCTCCAGGCTCTGAGCTGTCAGCACAGAGCCTGATGCGGGGCTCAAACTCACAGACTGCGAGATCATTACCTGAGCTGAAGTCGGACGCTTGACTGCCTGAGCCACCCAGGCGTCCCAGTCTTTGTGATTTTTATATTAATTCGTCAGGAGGTGCATTTCCTAATAATCCACATGAAAGTTTGAATATTCTGCCACTGTATCAATGATATCCTGAGGCTGTCATACTTTTTTGGGGGAAAACACTTTCCTTCCTCAGTGAGAAATAAATCAGAAGTGACTCATGGCAAAAGGAAGTCCATAGGGCAAGGGGCGTTCACTCTGATGATGTTTTGACTCTTAATTTCTTTATGTCCTCTCCTTTTTTTAAAAAATTTATATCCAAGTTAGTTAGCATATAATTCAATAATGATTTCAGGAGTAGAATCCAGTGACTCATCACCTACATATAACACCCAGTGCTCATCCCAACAAGTGCCCTGCTCAATGCCCCTTGCCTATTTAGCCCATCCCCTCACTCAAGATCCCTCCAGCAACCCTCAGTTTGTTCTCTGTATTTAAGAGTCTCTTATGTTTTGTCCCTCTGCCTATTTTTATATTATTTTTGCTTCCCTCCCTTATGTTCATTTGTTTTGTATCTTAAATTCCACATATGAGTGAAGTCATATGAAATTTGTCTTTCTGTGACTAATTTTGCTTAACATAGCACACTCTAGTTCTATCCATGTTATTGGTAATGGCAAGATTTCATTCTTTTTGATTGACAAGTAATATTCCATTGTATCTATGTACCACATCTTCTTTTTTTTTATTTAACTTTATTTTTTATTTTTTAAAATATACATCCAAATTAGTATATAATGAAGCAATGATTTCAGTAGATTCCTTAATGGCCCTTACCCATTTAGCGCATCCCCCTACCACAACCCCTCCAACAACCCTCAGTTTGTTCTGCATATTTATGACTCTCTTTTGTTTTGTCCCCCTCCCTGTTTTTATATTATTTTTGTTTTCCTTCCCTTATGTCCATCTGTTTTGTCTCTTAAAGTCCTCATATGAGTGAAGTCATATGATTTTTGTCTTTCTCTGACTCACTAATTTCACTTAGCATAATACCCTCCAGTTCCATCCATGTAGTTGCAAATGGCAAGATTTCATTCCTTTTGATTGCTGGGTAATACTCCATTGTATATGTATATCACATCTTCTTTATCCATTCATCCATCGATGGACATTTGGGCTCTTTCTATACTTTGGCTATTGTTGATAGTGCTGCTATAAACATGGGGGTGCATGTGTCCCTTCGAAACAGCACACCTGTATCCCTTGGATAAATGCCTAGTAGTGCAATTGCTGGGTCGTAGGGTAGTTCTATTTTTAATTTTTTGAGGAAGCTCCATACTGTTTTTCAGAGTGGCTGCACCAGTTTTCATTCCCACCAGCAGTGCAAAAGGATTCCTCTTTCTCTGCACCCTCGCCAACATCTGCTGTTGCCTGAGTTGTTAATTTTAGTTATTTTGTTTGTTCCCTCCTTTTAAGAAGCATTAGTAGGTAATGTGATTTGCAACTTAAAAGGAGAGGATAAGACTTCTTTGGTTAGAAAGGAAAATGAATCTTTGGTTGAGATGGACACAGTTTTAGGGACATGCTAGTGCATAATCAATGCTTTTAACAATAATAATGATTTGAAGGATCTACAATAAATCAATTTCCAGTTTTAGTTTGACCAAGAATCATCTGGGGTATTGATTCCTAAATCCCACTCTGAGATTGCCATTATGCAAGACAGGCTGGGGTGGGATTCAGCAATTAATTTCTTTAACAGACTCCCCACGTGAATCTAATATGATATGTCTAAGCAAAACACTTGTAGAAATACTCACCTGTGGGAGTATTAACCGACATTTTTGTCTTTTTTTTTTTTTTCTTTTTTAGCTGGTTATCTTGCATCTTACCTACCAGGTTTTCTTTATTTTATTTTATTTTATTTTATTTTATTTTATTTTATTTTATTTTATTTATTTTTTGTTATTTTTTCCTTTAGTAACTTTTTTAAGTTAAAAAACCATGGTAGGAACCCAACATGGCATCTACCCTCTGAAGAAATATCTAAGTGTATATATAATTCAGTATTGTTAACTATAGGCACAATGTTGTGCAGCAACATTAGAACTTAATCATTTTACACTACTGAAACTTCCCCATTTTGGAATTCCCCTGAATGTTTTGCTTTTGCAGCTTTGGTATCACAATTATTTTCTTTTTAATTTTTTAAATGTTTATTTATTTTTGAGAGAGAGACAGAGACAGAGCACGAGTGGGAGTTGGGGCACAGAGAGAGGTAGACACAAACTGAAGCAGGCTCCAGACTCTGAGCCACCAGCACAAAGCCCAATGCAGGGTCGAACCCACGAACCACAAGATCATGACCTGAGCCGAAGTCGGACACTTAACCGACTGAGCCACCCAAGTGCCCCATGGTATTGCAATTCTTTAATCAGGTTCTATTTATTGTATGTAGGACTACTAAAATGCATATATTCTGGTCCAATTAACTTTACCAAAGTTATCTTTCTGAAAGATTTTCCTAAGGAGTGTGAATTCAGAATTAATCTGAACTCTTAACAAGATTCACATAACATGAAGCACTGAGAGAAAGTAATACAGACAAAAATTAAGAGTTGATTTTTATCAGGCTGTTTGGTAGAAGGTGCTCCTGAAGCAACACATACTGAACATGCCATGGCAATTGCTTAACTTCAGGTATCATTTGCATTAACTGAAAATGTTTGCACAGCACTGTCATAAGGATTATTGAAGAATATGACACGCTGGGCATGGCCTGACAGGGGGCTCTTGTGTCTTGTGTCTCTGATTCACAGTGCAAGGTTCCCTTTTTAGTTTCCTCATGTGCAGACCTGTGTGTGTGGTCACTAACCATTTACCGGAGGGAAGTGATTACATCTAAAAATAAAATATAACGAATCTGAGGGAGAGGCTAGGGTTTCAACTTTGGAGTCTGTGAAGTTGTCAACAGTCTACTGTTAAACCTAAATATACGAAGGATAAATTGAGTCTTTTAATTGCTTTATTTTAACTCTATAGTATGTTTAATGATACTTGGAATATTGTTCCAGTTGGGATAGAATTCAAGAGTAATATGGAAAGATGCAATACAACTTGAATTTTAAAATCTTGAAGCCATTAAGAATTCAGTTATTTCTTATTCTTTTATCAGTTTTACTATTACATTGATATTATGAGTTAAGGCATATTTATATATTTTCATATTGTAGATAAATAATTTGAATGTGGCAGTTTTAGCTCAGTTGTCAAAAGAGAATCATATTAAAGAGAAGAGAATTGTATTAAAAACATACATTGTATAGATCTTAAAATCTGCATTAAATTTTCTTAAAACTTTCCACTGTGATAGAAGTTTATGTATTATGTTTATGTAATTAAAGTTTCCTCTTTTTCTTTTACTTTCCTAAATCTGGTCTAAGGCCAAGTACTGAGTTATCATCAAAAATAATAAAAACAGAAGACCAGAGTAAGGAAATGCAGCAAAAAAACATACCCACAAAACAAAACAAAACAAAACAAAAAACAAACCAGACTTGATAAAAGGAGAGATGATAGAATGCCATTTCTTTTACTTATGGTAAAACTTCATGTTAAGTGTCTAGATGGAATTGATTATAAACTTAGGCCCTAGACCATACACATATACCTTTTAAAGCTAGTTTACTATCAATTATAAGGAAAAACTGTTATTCTGAAATTTGGCTTTTATTAATTGAAACACACTGCACTCTTAATTAAACTCAAGAGTGGAAAGTGTGCTATCGTATGGAGAGTTTTGTGTTTTTAAGAATTCCTCATGTTCAATGTGGTGCCATGTAACTGACAAATATACTATGTAACTCCTAAATTTTTAAAGTGGAGGAAAGTTTCACAATTATAAATAAATATTATAGGTCCTAACCAGGTATTCTTTGGAGGAACAGCTTTGTTTTAAAAGCAACAACAAGGGGCGCCTAGGTGGCTCAGTCGGTTAAGCAGCCGACTTCGGCTCAGGTCATGATCTCGCGGTCCTTGAGTTCGAGCCCCGCGTCGGGCTCTGTGCTGACAGCTCAGAGCCTGGAGCCTGTTTCAGATTCTGTGTCTCCCTCTCTCTGACCCTCCCCCATTCATGCTCTGTCTCTCTCTGTCTCAAAAATAAATAAACGTTAAAAAAAAAATAAAAAAATAAAAACAACAACAACGACGACAAACCCACAAGATGCTATAAGGATTTTGTGATCTTTTGTGACTTTTCTGTTAAAATAGCTGTGTTCTCACTTTTTTTGTTTTCATGTTTGGTCACTTTTCCATATTATTTTTGTTATATTCTGGTCCAACGATCTTTACCTATTATTTATTAACCAGTGTTTTTCTCCAAACCTGGGACACTCTGTAATCCTTTTCAAAGATATTGTCAAAGTAGGAAATGTACAGGGGCCTGCGGGCAACCTGTAACAATAAAATAAAAAGGACTGCTTCCCCTGCAGTCCAACGGGAAGTCTGTTTTAGTCTTTTTTTAGAAAAAGTGTGAAACACCTAAAGGTCTTCTTTGCTCTATTTATGAAAAGAAAAGAAACCAATTCTGTCTCTTGGGTAAATTGCTACTTTTCACGTTCCAGACTCTAATCTTGAGGCAAATGCTGTGTTACAGGTTTTGTTACTAAAAGTAAAGAAAACAATTTTCTTTAACGCATGTTAGAAAAGAAGAGTGATAAATAGAACATCTATGCAGCTAGACAGATTTTAATTGTGATTTTACAGGTAATAATAGCTCCATAATGTATTGAATGTGTACTTCTGAAGATATGAAGAAATAGGAAAAATAAAGCAAGAAAAATGGATGAGGGAGAGAAATGTTGAGATTTCTCAGGAGGTAGTCCTTTCCCATCTTTTCTTCTCAACTCATTCTGCGTGTAATCTCTTCCGTCCTCATGGCTTTAAATGTGATTTATATTCTAGTATTCCCAAATTTACTTCACATACTAGACCTCTGTTTTGAGTTCAATGCCTGTATTTCTATCTATCAATAACTTAACAATTTGAATTTCTTAATGGCACTTCCAACTTAACATTTCTTTCTTTTAAGTTCATTTATTTATTTTGAGAGAGAGAGAGAGAGTGTGTGTGTGTGGGGGGGAAGCAGGGGAGGGAGGGAGGGAGGGAGGGAGAGGGGGAGAGAGAGAGAGAGAGAGAGAGAGAGAGAGAGAGAGAGAGAGAGAGAGAGAGAGAGAGAGAATGAGAATCCCAACCAGGCTCCATGCTGAGAGCACGGAGTTTGAACTCACGAACCTCAAGATCACGAGCTGAGCCAAAATCAGGAGTTGGATGCTTAACTGACTGAGCCACCCAGGTGCCCCCAACTTAAGCTTTCTAACTCCTTCTCTCTTCCACCACAGATTAATTTATTCATTGACAAATCTTTTCTTCCTCAAGCGGGACTCATTTACAAAAACTAAATTTTTACCCAGACAGCTAAGTAAACCAATTCCCCTTCCTCCCTACATTCAGTCCTTTATCAGGTTATGTTGATTCTTGCATCTCAATTACTCCCCCTGTTTTCATCTTCCACTGTCACCTCTTTAATCCATGCTACCATCATACCTGGCCTCACTGAGTATTAGCATGTGAGCAGGGTTGCCGGACAAAATATAGGACGCTGTGTTAAATCTGAAGTTTAGATAAATAATGAATTTTTTAAGTGTAAGTATGTCCCAAACATTGCATGGAATATACCTATACTAAAAATATCTTTGTTATTTATCTGACATTCAAATTTAATGAGTATCCTGTTTTGGTTTCCTTCTGTATTTGGCAATCTTACATGATATGAAGGGAGGAGAGGTTGTTTATTATGTATAGGGTGGGCAGGGAAGGCTGCCCTCATGAAGGGACATTTAAGCAGAAACATGAAAGTTGTGAGAGACTGAGGGATGTGAACACCTGGAAAGAAGCATATACCAAGGTCCCAAGGAAGGAAGGTCCCACCTGCTTGGCAGGTGGCAGAAATAACAAGAAAGACTAGGAGACTGTAATCAGGTGAATGAGGAGGAGAAGGTGAAGGCACATTTGCTACTGAGAAATGCATCTGTGCTCCGTATGTTACCAAAATCTGATTTCTTTTTTTCTTTTTTTTAACATTTATTCATTGCAAAGAGAGACAGAGTGTGAGCGGGGGAGGGGCAGAGAGGGAGGGAGTCAAGGAATCCGAAGCAGGCTCCAGGCTCTGAGCTGCCAGCACAGACCCTGACACAGGGTTAAAATCCTCGAACCATGAGATCATGACCTGGGCCGAAGTCGGACACTTAACCGACTGAGCCACCCAGGTGCCCCCTAAAATCTGATTTCTAACTTTGCGAGATCAAAGGCTAGACCTTGGGATCTAGTAAATTCACCAAAGCAATAAATACTGCCCTGTGAGACTTCTTGGGAGATGGTTGACCCTTGCCCTAGAGGACTCTTCCCAGAAATGTGAACAGGTAGGCTTATGAAAGTATATCTTTGAGTAACATGTCTTCCCTAAAGACTTCTATAATTGACAGTTAGGTGAATATTGTGATGTCATATTATACCTTAAATACATTGTTATTTAAATACAAATGTGTGGAAACGTGCACTTTAGCAAAGTTAAAATATAACTTATATTTCCACTAGAAAAATTATATATTTTCTTTCTTTGCCATCAGTAAGGTAGTATATAAATAGCTTAATATTAAGAATCTTTAACACATTGTAAGAAGTGTAACAGAATGCATTTATATTTATTTTTCATCATGCCTCCAATGTTGACTGTTCTTTTTGTCTTTGTAGTGCATAAGTGATAACCTTGCCTCCTGGCTTTTCCCAAAGGCCAGAGGCCTTTGTGGCCATGGAGAGTGACTAGTCTGTTTGCAGTATGAACATCAGCAACACACACAAATCTTCTAGGTATTAAATCAGCTGAAAAAAAAAGAAAAACTAAAAGAATGGGTTTTAACCAGCTAGGCTTCTTAGTTGTTTGAGAGGATAAAGAAGTAATTCAACATGCCTTCAGTGAATAGTAAGAAAAAAAAAGTGAGAAAGCGGAACTCAACAGGTCTTCAGCGAATACTATATTAAACTAAAGATTTTTGTGTGAATGGGTATAGAAAATAAGTATCAGAACAATGATAGGAAATATAGGTTTCAAAAAACAGGTGAACTAATCTCAAAGAGAATACTTAGCAATATAATGGAAGGCTCAGCCAGCAGGTAGGAACACAGTATAAGGATTTAGAGATTAAGGGAACAAGGGATTTTTTTTAAAGCACCCTTGAAACTGAGAGCCTGAACAAAATGCATTTCTACTAAAGAATAGAGTGTCATAGATACTCTTACTTTGTTTAGAATGTGGTTTTAGGAAGCAGTGTTTAATACAGAGAAAAAGTTGTCTGACTTCTTAGGAAAGAACCTATTTCTTATAGGAAATGGGTTTTATTTCAACTTCGCCATTGAGTCACTAGGTAATCTGGGGCAAAGTTGTCTAACTTTTCATGAATAATTTGTTCTTAGGTCCTCAGGATTCTAATTTTTAGAGAGATATAAGAGTAAAATATTTTTTTAAAAGTATGTATTTTTTTGGTACATAATCAAGGTAAAATCTAGATAATCTACCCATATGAGACCTAGACGCCCTCCTTTGAATATCCTTCTGACCCCGTGAGCTGCCCAGGTCCTTCAAGCCAGTTCAGGAGGAAGGTGGGTCTGATAATCACTAACAATATCTTAGAATGAATTTGTCAAAAACCTTTGCATTTGCTCTTCAAAAGGTCTGTCGATTAAGGGTCCCCAAGTAGTGCATGTTTCATGGTGAAATTTTAGTAGTAATTACTTTTGGAACATTCCAGAGAGCCTTTGCAGTGACACTGCTGCAATGATTCTTCTCTGTCTACCTGTTGGGATGACATTTGGATCTTATCAGTTGTTCTTTAAGGTATATGCACATTCACTCAAAAAGTGTGCTTTACTTTATTTTAAAATATATGTGTCAATATTTATAGAAAATAATACAGCCAATTTGTGAGAGCCACATCTACTGCTTTGCCATTTGTATGCAACGGATCCCTAAGACTCATGCATTCAGATGATGGCACCTTGAATCTTACCCCCAAATAGTTAACATTTAGTTTTCCTTTATTTTGTTCAGGTTTTCACAATAAAGCACATGCTCTAAATATGTGAAGCTACATTTGATTTTCATAAACTAAAGATTTTAGTGGAGACTTACTTTCATGAATATTGCTGGAAATGTTGAATTCCATTCATTTCAAAGTGACAGGTTTATTACTTTGACATCATCATATGTTCATTAAGTCTTTGGAGAATTTAAGACAGACATGTATTGTTTCCAAGTTGGTAGTAGGCCAACAGACCCCTTAAGATGAAAGTATCATAATAGAAACTCCCTTTCTGCTGTCATGAGATTTGTTTTGTCAATCATCTGTTGGGCTTTCCCTGCATATGTTGTGGAGAATTTAAAGTTAATCTCATTTATTACAGTCATATAGTCATTCAAAGTCATTATAAAAATTTGATTAGAATTTCAGTTTTGTTTTTCAGGAATCATTTTTAGCTTAGTTTCTTACAGACATGCTGTTTTCCTCATGTTGATGAGGTACTACACATACAAAGCGTCAATCTTAGATGCATAGTGCAGTGAATTTTTTACATACACATTTAGACATCTGTGTAACTGCCCCTCAGACCAAATTATAGAACGTTTCCAGAACCCCAGAAGGCTTTCCTCTATCTTCTTTCAGGTAATATCCCACCAAGGTAGCCAGTACTCTGATGTAGATTAGTTAGTTGTACAGTCTTTTGAACTTCATATAAATGAGATTATACAGTCTGTATTCTTTTGGGAATGGTATTCTTTTTACTTAATACTGTATCTGTCAGATGCATTCAAGTTGTTGCATGTGTCAGAAGTTTATTCTTTTTTATTGCTATACAATTTTTCATTGTATATAACCACAATTTATTCATTTATTCCCTTGTCAGTGAACATTTGGGTTTCCATTTTTATCTTATTATGAGTAATGCTACAAATGAATATTCTCTTCTAAAAGGGATATTTACACTCATTTTTTTATGCTCATTTTTCTTGGGCCATTGAATTTCCAAGTCAAAGAGTTCATGTGTATTTAGCTTTAGTGAACACTGTCAGTTTTCTGAAGTGGTTGCATTGATTTCCACTCTCACAAACCATGTGGGGGAGTTCTTTTGCTCCACATTCTCATCAAAACTTGGTGCTGTCAGTTCTTTAATTTTTAGCCATTTAGTGGGATCTGATCATGGTCCTACTTTGCATTTCCTAGATTACGAATGATGTTGAGCACATTTTCACATGTAGGTTGGGAACGTGGATCTTCACTTTTGTGAAGTGTTTAGATTTTTTGTGAGTTTTCGAAACAGTTTTTAGTCTTTTTTTCTTGATTTATGAGAGTTCTTGTTTATTCTGGTTATGATATGTTATTGGATAGACATATTGCAATAGTCTGTGGCTCCTTTTCACTCTTTTAATGTCCTTTGATAAATATTTTAATTTTAATGAATTCCAATTTATCAATCTTTTGTAATTGGTGCTTTCGGTGTCCCCTTACGAAATCTTTACACTCCAAGTTTGTGAAGATCTTATGTCTTTCTGTAGCCCTTTATTGTTTTACATTTCACATTTAGGTCTAATATCATCTGTAATTAATTTCTCTGCATGGTGTGAGGTAAGGATCAAGGTTTAGTGTTTTTCTATATGGAGATCCAGTGGACCCAGAAACATTTATTGGAAAAACAATCCTTTTCCCACTGAATTACAGTGGCACCTTTGTGGTAAATAAGAAGACCACATGTTCTCGGGTCTGTTTTGGACTCTACTCTGTTCCCTTGATCTCTTTATATGTGTCCCAATACCACATTATAGAAATTTCTGGTATCTGATAGTGTAATTGTCTGGCTTGTTCTTCAATTTTGTCTTAACTATTCTAGTTTTCTTGCTGTTCCATATAAATTCGAGAATCAGCTTGTCAGTTTCTTGCACACACACACATATGCTCACCCACACAACCCTTTGGTATTATACTGATTCTAGAGATGAAACTGACAATTGACACCTTAGAAATATTGAGTCTTCCAGTGTAAATACTTGGTTTAACCTTTCAGTTATTTAGGACTTAAATCTCCCTCAGCACTGTTCTCTAGTTTTCAGTACAGAGATCTTGAGGAGATGCTTGGTTTTTATAAAAATGACTATGAATTCAGATTAAAAAATTTGGTAAAGTTTACAAAATATCCAATTTTACTATCTATTCAGATCTGCAATCATGTTAATATTTCTGAAATAGGAATTTCCAAAGTAGCTAAGTAATCTCTGAGATTATTCAGTACTACAATTTCATGTGTTTGTATTGCAGTTTTTAAATCTGATTAAGTGACAGCACTATTTAGAATCTGATTCATTCTTTTAGTTAAATATATTTAGATGATGCTCTGTCACCACCCCTGAAGTTCATGATACATTTGTTAAATGAAGGGCTGAGGAGCTGAGCAGTTGAACTGAGATTCAGTACTTTCCACTTTCCAGAGAGCAAGAAAGCAATTTAGTTTTAAGCAGTTTATCTCCCTCACTGGGTGTTGTATGGCAGCCAATTTGACAATACATTGTATTTAAAAAAAAACACTTTTAGGTCAATAAACTCAACCAGGATTTTAGACTTGGAGAATTAAGAATGTGATTGTGTGATGCCATAATAGTTAATTAATTATTTTTAGAATATCTGTCCAGTTATATAGTTACCTTGGCATATTCTAAAAATTTGCTGCATTTTTCTCACAATTGACTCTAACCTTCATAGAATCTAGCCTGAATTAGATTTAAGCATATCCCAGACAACAAAAAGCTAATGCATGCGTATATATTACTTTATTAAGGTGTTGTGGTAGTATTGAATGTATGCATTCGCTGTAAGTAGAGACTAATTTTACCTTTTATTTTTTAAGTTTCATTAGGTGCCTTAGCACATAATTAGTACTTTCTCAATGATTTTATCTAATTTTTAAAAGTATAGGCCACTTTTGTATGGCAGATGTCTTTGCTTTGTAATTTTATTGTGATAATTTCCATCTGTGTTGCTGCTTTAGTCAATTCAAGCTGTTCTAGGAATGTCCTAGGTTGGGTGGCTTAAAGAATAGACATTAATTTCACACAGTTCTGGAGGCTGGGAAACTTCAGGTCAGGGTTCCAACATGGCCAGATGCTGGTGAGGGCCCCCTTCCTGGTGTCCTTATATGGTGCAGAGAAAGGAGGAGATATTGTTTCTCCATCCCCTAAGGACGCCAGCTCCATCATGAGAGCTCTACTCGTATGACCTCGTCCAAACCTAATTACCTCCCAAAGGCTTCACCTCTAAATAATACCTCATTGGGGATCAAAGCTTCAACATATGTATTTTGGGGGGACACATTCAGTCCATAGTAGTCCCCTTCTCTAAAGTGTAGTATCACCTGACAAGAAAGGTTGAATCAAATTTGTGTTCAAATATAGTAGCAGTTCATTTGTTTTAATATTAGAAAAAATTTGCATATGAAATTTTAATGATGTTAAAGCTGATTTCCTAATGTCAAAAGTGTATAGCAACAATTAGAAAATTAGAGTAATATAGCAGTAGTAGTAATGGTAGCTAACACAAGCATTCACTCTGCACCAGCCACATGTAACCCTCACAAACTCACAGATACTCTGAGGGGGGTAATATTCTTATCCCCAATCTATAGAAATTTAACAAAATTGCTTATTATTTTCATTTTATCTTAAGTTTCTAGTTGTATTGTCTGATTCAAGCTTATTGAAAAAAATTGATGACAAATGCAGTGCAAATCTTCAATTTTTTTTTTAATAGAAAAACAGTGTCCTGTACTGAGAACAGAGGGACATCAGTTTCCACAGGACAACAGAGATAAACTTGAAGTTTCAGGTGAGCTTTATCATCCTTTGCAAAGAAGCATTTTGTATAAAATTATCAGCACATGTGGAGTTTATCACAAGTGATTCTTTGACATTATAATTTAGGCTGGTAACATCAGTATAAGAAAATAAAAAGAAGGAAGATAAATGATGTAGAAAAAAAGAGCAGAGTACTATATTAACTAACAACAACTCAATTTCTTGGAGAAAAAAAGTTATTTAAAATCATAGAAGTTGTATCCATTGTAGAAATTTTGAAAAAAGAAAAGAAAATTTACTAATAAAAGATTTCACTACCCAAATACAGCCATGATTCCTATTTTGGTATAACATTCCTATCTTCCTTGCTCTGTCTTCCTTTCCTCTCTCTCCCTCACTCCCTCTCTCCCTCTCTCTCACACACATACATAATCATGATACATATTTTGAATTTGAAATCAAAGCATTTACCCACATCAGTATATATTCTTCTAAGGCATGATTTTTTTTTTTTAAAACAGGACTGCTTAAATTTCAACTAAATTACTGTAATATTTTTTTTAATGTTTATTTATTTTTGAAACAGAGAGAGACAGAGCATGAGCAGGGAAGGGGCAGAGAGAGAGGGAGACACAGAATGTGAAGCAGGCTCCAGGCTCTGAGCTGTCAGCACAGAGCCCGACGCGGGGCTCGAACTCACGAACTGTGAGATCATGACCTGAGCCGAAGTCGGACACTTAACCAACTGAGCCACCCAGGCGCCTCTGTAATATTTTTTAGTTAACTAATTTCCTGTCTTAGACATCAGAGCTGCTACAATGAGCTACTATGATTATTTTCTTAAGATAATTCCTAAGTCAAAGAAAATTAACATTTGAGTCTTTTGCAACATATTTTATACTTCTGTAGCCTAAAAGGAGAAAAATGAAATCAAGAAATTTTGCTGAGCCCAAACAACAGGGTGTTATTTGAAATAAATCAGTCTATAGATAAGGATGACAAAAAATCCTATTTAAAAATCAATATCTCTGTGAGTTTCCTAATTTTAACAAAACTGCTGGATTAAATCATTTGTTACATTTTATAGGTTTTGACCTAGGAGAGAGCTTTTCTCTGAGACGTGCATTTTGTGAAGGTGATAAAACCTGTTTCAAATTGGGAAGTGCATTTCTTTTTAGAGATACCATGTAAGTAAATTTTTCTTTACATTTTAATAATATTACATGAACTATTTTCTAAGAAAATTTCAAATAATTTGTTTAAAAAATAAAAAAAAAATCTTCTCAATGGTGTCATACTCACTTGAATGCTGTGGTAAGTGGGCTGTTTGTATATTTGTTGTTTTTAATAATCTTTGGAATCTGATCCTATCCTATGGTTATAAATGCCATTCACCCATACAGATATAGGCATAGTCTTTGCAGAATAGTAATTAAAACCATTTTGAAGAAGTATTATTTATGTTTAAAGTAGATATAACCAAAGTTAAATTTTAAAATGTGAACCTTAAAACAGAAGACGCAGTGTAGATTTCAAGACAAGAGGCTGATATTTATTGTAACTATTTTCTACGTTTACTATGCTTCATGATAAATTAAAACAAAAGAACCTAGCCTTTAGGTATTCCATTTATATGAGGTGTAGCGTACATAATAACGTAAGATGATAACATCATTATAAGATGGTCTTGATACACATTTCATTTCAGAATTGATTTCCCAAACTTTTTCTTTCTTATCTTTATTATTCTTTTTCTACTGATAAACCTGAGATTAAAAAAAAAAAAAGGTATTATGTACCATTTAAATACTGACAGTTGGTCAGCAACTATACAGGGCAATAAAAGTTCCCCATATGGTCTGCATACAGTTGGAGGGTGGACACATAGTAATTCAAAAAGCTTGAGTCGTCAGGAAGGCAGATATAGCATATATGATCATGATATTTAGTCTTTGAGTCCAAGATGAACATTCCAGTTTATGAATGCACTGCAGTGAAATAAGCATTAAAACTCTGGTTTAATATACAACACAGATGTTTTTGTGTGAAAACATACATAGATGTTTTCACTTCTTGATGAGTAGCCTAACATTTAAATTACCAGAAAAGGTTGTTGAGAATCTTAGCATTTGGATTCTCAAAGGGGGATAGCATTAATTATCTTGTTGCCTATCTTCAGATGCTCTGTCTAAACTAGGTCCCTAGCTAACTTTTTCCTTGAGAAAAGTTAAAACCTTCTATTTTGTGATTCTTAAGATGATTTTAGTTTAATGATATGGTTCCTTAAAATTAAACTGCTCATTAATTGGTAAGAAATAAGAGTGCTAAGGAAAGGAGTGATCTGATATTGGGGGATATAATGGGTGATCGTCAGGCAGGGCACTTCAGCAGATATGACGGTACTGTTATGGGTGACTTTAGGTGGCTTCACATGCAGGCATTAAACACTCAGAGAACAGCAGTCCCATGTTTAGGTATTCATATCCAGTAAAGAAAACTCAATATGTAACATATATATGAATGTGTATATGTATATATATACACACACATGTATATGATACATGACTTTATGATACATAAAGTCAATATGTAACATATATATGAATATATATATATATGTACACACATATGTATATGATACATAAAGTCAATATGTAACGTATATATGAATATATATATATATATATATATATGATTTTAAACTAGTAGATAACCTTAATTAAAGAATTTAAGAAAGGCAAAAAATTCTGTTATAAAAATTAAAGTGCATTTTCTCTCCTGCCTTCTTCCTGACAATTTAAATTCCTCTAATTCTGTCCAGGTGGCTAAAGGATTGGAGTGAAAACTTTTTAAAATTCATTGGAACTGTATATAAGAAGATGTAGCTGATTTTAAGTAGTTACGTTGGAAAATTTCCTGCCACATTTAGGCAATGCTATTCCCCTTTGATATGTGTGGTAATAGATACAGCCACAACTTGACATTTATTTTCCAACCTTTAGCTCTAAATCATTGTGTGATCCCTGGGCTATCAATGTAAGTAAATTCCGTGGCTCTACAGGCAGAACCCTGGGACCTCCACTACAGGAAACTGGAGGGTATCTGCTTAAGCTGACTAGCAAGTGTCAAGTAGCTTGGCTCATCTCCATTTACATTTCACTCATTGAGCCAAGTATGCTAGGATGCTTCTCTTGCATGATGCCATTTTGATTTTTCAATAAGACTGGAGTAAAGTTGCAGCTATTTATGTATTTGTAAATAAGCTGCCTTGCAGAATCAGCATAGGAAAAGGCAGATGCTATTTTATGTGGAAAATGAGGATTCTCTCTGTGCCTGAGATTATTTTTATAGTTCTGTCATCTTCCAGGTGAGATTCATGAGGGGAGAGATTGAAAGAATGTGTTGGTCAGATACTTACTGGGCACCCTCAGTGCCTTGAGCCTGGCTTAATGCGGGAATCCCAAGGGCTACTTTTGCAGGGGCCCTTCGAATAAACATTGTACACTTAATGGTGATACATGCTCAAGGAACTTTGAGGGACTTTATGTATTTGATTTTATTTTAAATTTGTGTCCATTTCCTCAGTGTTCCTTGGGATAGAAAATGAAAGTATTTGTGGGCTTTAAAAGATTCATTTCCTTGGCTTCTTGTATCTACAACAAGTACCCTTGGTTGTGCACAAGAAATAATTCATTATTTCTGTACATATTGAGAATTATATATCCCAGGTGATCATACTCTGATTATCTTTAAATTGTGTTTTGGCAATTATAAGGGCAAAATGGTGAAATTTTGAGAGAAAACATACACAAAACATGCATATACTACAGAGAACCTTATTTTCTTGGTATAATACAGTTCTTTCATTAGTTGTTTCTATAGAAACATGTTTTAAATAAAAATGTCCCAAATAACTAAATAAAAATGTCTTAGCAGTTGAATATTTTAGAAAGGTTAATAAATGTTGAATTCCCACATACTGTTGATTCTGAAGGGGCAACACTCTCTTATTTTGACTGGCCAATGAGGAAATCATCTGATTTCAAATGTACCAGGGAAGTGAATTACCCTGATTTGTTGATTTCAAGGATGGTAAAAAGCCTTATCTCTGAGGTTCCATGATTGATAGCTAGTGGCTATCTGGAATACTGTGTTGAGAAGGATTCTGAGGCCATTATTAGATTCAGCCAATTAGAATGCTATGATCCATTAGTGAAAGAGGCGAGACAGGAGTGCTGATGCGTGTTTCCAGTCTGTTGTCTCTTATTTGGAATGATTCCTATGAGCTGGTATCTTTTGCCACTGAACCAGTTCCTAAGAATGAGGGTACATGGGGCTATGTGTGAAAAAACAATAATCAACACAGATTAATAAGTTTTTATGAGTTTGAATAGTGTGGCTAGACACAGTGGCATAATCGACACGTATGGTCCCCTTTGCTTTCGTTACAAAGAAATAAATCTCCAGTGAAGAGGAATCTTCTCTCTCTCTGTTTCATTAAATTGATGATTACTCTCTGGAAACAAGGGCTATTTCTTTTCACAGCTTTACGTGGAAAAAAAAGAGCTCATAGGAGCTATTCTCATTTTCATTTTATGTTTTTATAAACATAATAATCCTCCACAAGGAGGAAACCCCAAATTATATATTTGGAAGATGGGTAGTTTTTTTTTTGTTAGGAGTTATTTGAGTTCTCTGAACCTTAACAGTTCCCTTAGAAACAATCCTAAGTATGGGGAAAGCTGTTTTGTATATTAAAGCATGATTTATACCTTGTCTGTGCTAGTGTTGAATGATTCACCCTATGCTCATGTCTTTTCTACATGGACCTTTATGTTACTTCCAGATTTTATCATTATAAATAACATCACAACATCCAGGAAGGTTATTTTTCTCTGTGTTTAGAATTATTTCCATAAGATTAATTTTTCTCAGTGGAATTACTAGTTCATTTTTAGAGATCTTGATATATACTTCTAATTATGTTTCATCATTGTTTTATCCTTCTGTATAATACCCAGTATCTTCGGTAGCATTAGACATTATCATTTAAAACTTTTGTCATTAAGTTTTGTTTTTTCAACTAAAAGCTTGTAGCAATTACAAGTAAAAGCAGTAGCTTACTACATAAGTATTAGGGGTTTCTGAAATGTTTCTGTTCTGCTAACAGTTGAATAAAAGGTAGCATTCAATAAGTCACTGTAATTAATACGAGGTAGCGTGGAGCTCATTCTTTTATTCAAAAAGCATTTATTGAGTTCACTGTGGACTCTGCTAGGCTCTCAGATTACAATGGTGAAAGAATGTGGGTCTAGTCTTGCCTTCTGGATCCTGCTGGAGAGACACATGGCACAAGGAAAAACTGCACTTTTCTCTTGCCTTGATCAAGGATCTGAGATGTGTTGCCTTCTATCATCAAGCACGGGCCATGGGACTCAGTACCACCCATTTCCTCATAAAGGGCAAACTTCCTTTAGCATCTCACACAAGGCTGTTTTTCAGTCTTTCCCTCATAAGGACAGGTTTTCTAACTCATCTTTCATTTTTATTGCTCTTTGGGACCTCTCCAAGCTCTCAAAACCAGTTAAAATCTGTGGCTCTAAAAACTATGTTTAGAACTCTCGCACTGAAGCTTCTAATCTTTGAATGTTTCAGGAGGATTACTTCACAATTCCATAAAAATATAGGGAATTATTATTTATACGTCCCTTGGGTTTTCATTTGGGCCATCCTATCATTCTGTAGATAAGAACTTTCCCATGTAAGGAAAAGTGACTTAATTAAAAAGTTGTCCAGCTGTTAGTATGAGATTGAATGACTGTTACACATAAGTTTTATGTATTTCCTCAATTGTAGTTTGCCATACCAAAAATGTGAGGTAAGCCTTTAAGTCTGATACTCTTTTTTTTTTTAATTTTTTTTTAAATTTTTTATTTTTGAGAGAGAGAGAGAAAGAGTGTGATTGGAAGAGGGACAGAGAGAGAGGAAGACACAGAATCCGAAGCAGGCTCCAGGCTCTGAGCTGTTAGCACAGAGCCTGACATGGGGCTCAAACTCACAGATTGTGAGATCATGACCTGAGCTGAAGTTGGGCACTCAACCAACTGAGCCACCCAGGTGCCCAAGTCCAATATTCTTAAGATGAAAAGAAAAGCCTTATAGGTTTACAATTACTGAATTCTTTAAATCATACAATATAGCCAAATTATATATATTAGAACAGAATTTTTTTAAATGTTATTTTATTTATTTTGAGAGAGAGTGAAAGGGGAGGGGTAGAGGGAGAGGAAGAGAGAATCTTAAGCAGGCCCCATGCTGTCAGTACGAAACACCACATGGGGCTTGATCCCATGAACTGTGAGATCATGACCTGAGCCAAAATCAAGAGTCAGATGCTTAACTGACTGAACCATCCAGGCATCCCTAGAACAGAATTTTAAGAGTATGATTAGACAGATTTTAAGGATGCCTGGAAATATTTACATCTCCATCACAAGAACCTATCTTAAGAATCAATGTTATTTTTTTCTAGCAAATTTAGGGATGTTAATATATTCCAGTAACAAATTGCTTTGTATAGAAATGGCTACTAAAATGTAATATAATATGAAATATTATCAGTTTAGTATTTCCATTTACCAATTTTGGAAACATTTAATATTATCATCATCAAATTTTAAAAAGTTGTGATTTTTCTCCTTCAGATTTCATATAATTCAATATTGTTTGGGGAAAGGTAAAAAATGTCAGTAATTGATCATATGTGTATAGATTCTACAACATTCATATCTATTTTATTTTTGTTTTATTTTATTTCATTTCATTTGTTCATATGTTTCATTTGAACATTTAACATGAGATCTACCCTCTTAACACATTTTTAAGTGTCCAGAGTATTATTACTGACTATAGGTACAGTGTTCAATAGGATATCTTTAGAGCTTATTTCCTATTTTATTATGGCCAATTGTATGAAATTATCTTACCTTAAAATGTCCTTATGGCAGTTACTTTGAGAATAGTAAGGTGCCAGTTAAATATACTACTTAGAAGTCATAATAATGCAAATGTCATCATAAAGTAATAAAATCAAGGTGTTTTACTTTGGTAATTACTTGGGCTAATTTGACAGGCATTGATTAATCTATTGTTAGATTATATATTTGATTCTTCTTCTTTCTTCACTTATTTTTCTATTCAATAAATCTAATCTCCTAAGAGACAGCAGAGCTTTGGCTTGGATGGGGGCTGTGAGTATGTATCTGTGGAGTGTGTAGTGCAGGTTCTCAGAGTATAGAAAAGAAAGAAGGCACATAAGCACGTCCCTCAAGTCCTATTAATCTTATGTGACCCATTAAAATGCTGTGAGGATTAATTAGTTATTAACCTTAGGTGGCTGCAAATGTATTGCTTTTACAATGGCTGTAAACCTAAATTTAATCATGATCTTAAGTTTATAAATTAGGCAGAGAATTGACTATAGTAATGCTGATGTTTTGTTATACTAGTGCTTAAGAATAACTTTATAAGAACTTGACAGATTTTTTTGTAGATTGAGCAAACCATCTGTGTTTAATAAAATAACATTGGATAGTGTAATCTTCATTCTGAGACAGAGAATCAGTGATGTACAACTTTGATTTCAACGATAAACTTTGAAATGTATGTCCATCAAGGAAGAATAATTGTGTTGGCTAATAAACCATTGATTTATTATCGTTTCAATTCCTTCAACTTAACCAGGAAAGGTAATCAGAAAATAAGCATGGTTAGCCAAAAGCTGCTTATGTTATTTTGTGTGACTCAAATAAGCTTGGTACACCTTGTCTATTGCCTCATTAAAAAAAATTTTTAATGTTTATTTATTTTTGAGAGAGAGGCAGGGAATGGGCAGAAAGAGAGGGAGACACAGAATCCAAAGCAGGCTCCAGGCTCTGAGCTGTTGGCCCTGACATGGGGCTTGAACTCATAAACCATGAGATCATGACCTGAGCCAAAGTCAGATGCTCAGCCAACTGAGCCACCCAGGTGCTCTTATTGCCTCATTTTAGTTAACACTTACATTTCTTAAAGTACATTTGTTCCAGATTAGGTGAAATTTTTATAATTTTAAGCTAAAAAGCAATATATTGAAATAATTGACTTTAATCATTCCTCTCACCATGGCTATATCCATGCAATTTAGAAACAATCACAAGTTCAGTGAAAATTTCAATTAATACGGACATGTGTGGTAGTGCCATGTAGAATTCACATCTGGTTGGCTGAATATGAGATTGAATTGACCAGATCTTTTGCACCCAAGGTATTCCTCTTATTTGAACCATCTCAACCTCTGCTCTCTACTTCAGAATTTTCCTGCTTCAGCTGTCCTTTCTAGAGGCGACCCTCCTGGTTTCAAAGGTTAACCCCTTCACTTGTGCTCTTAATCTTCTCCTTGTCAGCCTCCTTTAATACCTTGATCCACCCATGATCTCCTTTGCTCTTCTGTTTTCAATGTCCCTCTCCACAGTATCCTGGCCTCTTAGTCTACAAATATATACTTAATCCTTCACTGTTCTAGAAACTTTTTCCCTTGACAGTCCCTTTCACTCCCAAACTTCCCAAAGGAATAATGCTACTGACCACTTTTACTTCCTCACACATTCCTTAGCCCCCTCATATTTAACCAGGAGTTCTTTTTTTTTTTTTTTTAACATTTATTTATATTTAGGATGGCTCAAGCAGGGGGAGAGGCAGAGAGAGGGGGACAGAGCCTCTGAAGCAGGCTCTGCACTGACAGGCTGACAGTAGTGAGCCCATTTTGGGGCTCAAACTCAGGAACTGCAAGATCATGACCTGAGCTGAAGTTGGTTGGTTAACTGACTGAGCCGCCCAGGCACCCCACTGACCAGGTCTTCTTGAACACTGTGGAGATTTCTTTCAAAGTTGCTGGTGTCCACTGCCCTGTCTCGAATGTGTCTGACCTAAGTATCTCTCTACACTGCCTTTCTGTACCTGTTTCTCTCTATCTGTCATATTCTGCCCATCATTTTGGCCAATTTGAATCTTACATATCCTAGAAAGTTCAGTACACGCTCAACCTTCTAAATACACCCCTCACTGATGTCCTCAGGCAAAATTTCTTCCTCTTCTTCTCCTTCTCCTCCTCCTCCTCCTCCTCCTCCTCCTCCTCCTCCTCCTCCTCCTCCTCCTCCTCCTTCTTTTTTGTAGTTCAGTATACTTTTCATGTAGTGCTAATCTCATTCTGGCTCAGATAATCCAAATGTTCCCAGGTCCCATTACTGTTCGGTTCAAATGATGTCATATTGACATCAGTGCCTACACTGTGATGATTCCTACTCTACCTGCACAGCTATGGAACCTCAGTCCCCTCTTAAAAACATATCTTGTTATTTTGGGGAGCCCGAAGAGTTTTGCACATGTGCTTATATTCAAAAGAAAGTATACTCTTATCCTTGTGTTCTAATCTCCTTGTTTCTGCATGTCACCCCTGTGTTTGTTGGGAGACCTCTCCATGAAAATGCCACTCTATTGGGCCCTAGCCAATCCTTACTCATGGCTGCTTAACCTCAGTCCTCAGGTGCCTGAGTTGCTCTGTGGCTTATAGCTAAGTGGGGTGTGTATGTATGCTCTGGAGAGTGAAGACATGGGTTCAGTGATCCTCTCTCTAACTGTCCCCTGGACCTCAAGGCCATGTCCAAGGCATAAAGCATCATACTATATTGAACAGATTAGTCAAATCAACTCTTGACATTCTTTTTTTCTATGGGACTCAAAGCTCATAGATATATGGATTAGGCATTCCTCCCTATTATCTTTACATTTCTATCTCTCTTCTAATTTACCCATGATAAGAGTATAAAATTCCCTTTGCTTACAAGGTATACAGAAAAAATATTTTATAATATACTCTCCCTATTATTTCTCAATTCAGCTTTAATGGCAGTGAATGAAGAAATTCTAACAAAGTATTTCATTTGATTCCTAAATGACACTGAAGACTCACTATGTGCCAGGCACTGAGGATTTAAGGATAAATAAAGACATGATCCCTGGTGTTATTTCTGTCTGCAAAGATAGATATGTCAACAATTAGCTATTGTGGAATATAGTTGCAATCTTTAGATGTATGTATGTAGATGAAGATGAAGAACAGATGAAGCCATTTCGAGGGAACCAGGGAAAGCTTCACAAAAGATGTGAGAAGTAGAAGCTTGAACCATAAGAAGAATTTGCCAGGTGAGGTGGGGGCCAGTATGCGGTAGAGGGAGTATCATTTAAAGGTCAAGACAGTTTGAAGAATGGTAAGAAATCCCGTGTTGTGGTAGTGAACACAGGTGAGCAGAGTGTCTGCGGGACAGAGGAGGCTGCAAAGGCAGACTGAGGTGCTGTTCTGAGAGGACTTCTGTGCCAGCCTAAGGAGCTTGAACTTTATTGATAAAAATAAAGTGAAAGGTGAATAATTTGGACGATCTGAGGAGAAGCCACAGTACCACAGGTATACCTCAATAAAGCTGTCTAAAATAAAGTGAAGGTGTGAGAGCAATAGCATTACATTCTAGGGGGGAAAAACCCCAAACAGCTGAATATATGCCACTAGGAAAATCACAGCTTTCAGTTAGGTGTAAATGATACTGATGCAGAATCCAAACCCCTAGACCCAGGAAGGACACCAGTTTTCAGAGGACCTCTTGGGGGTGAAGTTTACCCAGGGTTGATTCTTTCTTTCTTTCTTTCTTTCCTTCTTTCTCTTCCTTCCTTCCTTCCTTCCTCTTTCTTTCTTTTTTCTCTTTCTTTCCTTCTTCCTTCCTTCCTTCCTCCCTCCTTCTCTTTCTTTTCTTTCTTTCTTTCTTTCCTTATTCCTTCCTCCCTCCCTCCCTCTCTCTTTCTTTCTTTCTCTCCTTCTTCCTTCCTTCCTTCCTCCCTCCCTCTCTCTCTCTTTCTCCCTTTCTTTCTTTCTTTCTTTCTTTCTTTCTTTTTCTTTCTTTCTTTCTTTCTTTCTTTCTTTCTTTCTTTCTTTCTTTCTTTCTTTCTTTCTTTCTTTCTTTCTTTCTTCCTTTCCTTCTTTCTTTCTTCCTTGCTTTTTTTGGATGGAAACACCTGAAAAAGTTACTTTCAAAGCCTTTCTGAAGTGTGGCTTCTCTAGTCCATCCTTCATTTCTGTTATCTGAATGTTATATAGTAGAAGGGCTTGTTTTCAATGGGAAGTCATTTACAATGTCATGATGAACAAGTGCTAATCATAACAGACATATGATTACTAGAGGGTCATCGAAGCTTTGTTTTCCCATTAACGATCTGTTTGAATCCGCTTAGCAAGCACAAAAAGGGTGAGATTTCAGAGTCTCTGTGGCTGTGAAACTCAAACATCACCACCCAGCTTGGGAGGAAGGCATTTCAGATAAACCCTCCAGGCCCTGCTGGCCAAATCGCTTGTAACGTGACAGGTGATGGTGGGTGTCAGCTGGGAAAGAAATGACTTACTATAAACTCCAAGCATCTCTCACTTCACTCTCAGGAAATGTAACTTGTATCATATTTCTCTTCCTGGAAGATATTCAGCAAGTCAAAGGCCCCATTGATACTTGTAAATACGGAAGTTCTTCATAAACTCTGCCTCACGCTTATTTAGAATGGAAGAATTAATTTGGAAGCCAGTTCTTGCTATTTAAAAATAGATTTTTTCCATTTAGCCATTTCATTTTAAAAGCAAAAAAGTAAATAAAGGTTGGTCTTGCTAAATATGACCTGGAAAACTCACTTCATCTCTACCAAAATAGCACTTTTGAAAAAAAAAAAAAGGCTTTGCTTCAAGCCTTGTGCTATGAGCTAGTTGAAGAATTACCTCTGGAACCATTGTAATTAGTAACTAAACTTTTTAAACACTTCATTATTCAAATGTGTATCATGCTTGATTTTTGAAACACCATATACAAAACTAAATTTCTCTAGCATAATTATGTCCTCTTGCTTTTCAGTTTATGAGCACTGAAATCATGAAAGTTTATTATTCTTTGTTTTTCCTTTTTTACATTTTACTTCTTGCCTCATAGTGCTTATGATTTAGTTAGGTAAAAGAGCAAAACAGAAACTGGCAGTCTTGTTTTTTTCTTCCTAATCCCCTTTTATTCTGCAGTTTGGTTTTGTCTTTTATTTTTTTCTATTCATGAGACAGAGATGTCACTTGCCATATTACAAACTATGGTCCTTCTAGGAATACTGAACAAACACATCAGCCTGAACTTGCTGTACAATGAAATTACCAATTACTTAATATACAAAGAAGTAAATAAATTTATGGGCTTCATTAAGGTCTTTATTTTTCTTGACAACAAACCACCAGGGCCCAGCCATGGAAAATAAATGAGATCCACTCCCTGATTCCATCTCCCCATAAAACAACTTGATCAATAAATGTTTGTATGCACTTGAAAAGGGCGGATTATGTTTTTAAGTTTTATGATTTTTCCTGGCATGACCATGCTTGCAATGTGCCCCTCCTAGAAGGGAGTATGAAAAAGCAAAGTTTATCCTTTTAAGGTAGTTCTTATTGGTTTCTCATTAATTGGGCAGGTAGGAATGTCCATTACTTGTTCAGCTGGCATCTTTCTGCACCTAAGAGACCAGACATTTCGACTTTAAGTTAACTTTGTGTATAGCTATGTTTGGCATTGATTTCAAGCCTCAGGGGATGAATGGGATAGAAACTTCCACTGATCCCCATGCCAGGAAAGCATTAATGTAGGATCAGTGCTAAGGGTTCTCCTTCCATAATCATTTGAAATAGTCACATTTATGGTCATTATTTTCACATTTTGAGGAATTACTTGTCTTTTTAGTTAGGTTACATTCTGTTGATGTTCTTCCTAACATATTAAAATCCCAATATATTTTCTAACCAGAAGGATAAACAGAGGCACTTTTTATGAGAACACTTCATGCTTTTCTTCACACTGCATAATTATTAGTATATATACTATTCTCATAATTTTTACTACTTCCTGAAAATTCCTCTCATTTTTTAAAGAAATGTTTGGTGAAAAATACTAATTTTTCTAAGAAATGATCTCTAAGGAATATGGAAAAAGTATTTCTGATTGGTTGTCACCTTCTGTCATATGCATATCCTTCTTAAAACCCAACAGATTGTAGCCCCATTTTAAAGATATCATTGTGTGGTTTGTGATACTTCCTGATCTGTGCTCAAAATATGATGAGGGGAAGGAACTGTAATAATCTTCCCCTCATGGCTACTGGTCACTTAGGATGTGCAAATGTCATAATGAATGCTTTGCTCTGAGCCCAAAATATGATTTATTGTTGTTAATATTATCATGATTGTAAACATTTTAACTAATCATTTCTTGATACTAATGTTTGATATTTACTTATATTCTCCCCATTTCACCTAGTACTAAAAAAAAAGTAGTTTTTTTCCTCCCTTGTAGTCCCAAAACATTAATTTTAAGTCAGGTCAGTAATTATGAGGGAAATTTTATTCTTAACCCAGAGGATACAGGCAACTTGATATACTAGAAAAAAATGACCTTGGAATTAGAAGTTCCGAGTTCAAGTTCCATCCTGACTTCTGTCTTGCAGAGTAATGGTGGGGCAGTTATTTAACTTCTGTGGCTTTAATTTCTTATTTATGAAATGAGATGGCTGATCTAAATCACTCTTAAGGTTCCTTTCAGCATTAGGACTCTAGAACTACAGGAAACTATTGTGTGTGGCTTCTTACAATTGAAACATTTCCAAGCACCGGAAGTCTTCTGCTGAAGGACACTTTTGGTGAAGTTTCTCAGGGCAGCTGTTCTGTGTTGCTGTAGCCCGTGGAGATTTAAAGTTTCTTTTTGAAAGTAAGAACACTGTGTTTGTTCCTGGATTCATTTTGTGTCAGACTTTTTGATTAACCTGCTTTAAATCACATAGAGCTTGAATTTTTTTCTCTTCTGTTTTTTTGCTGAATGTGATGTGGCATAGTCTTAAAGGCCTTAACTGTAAGGCATTATGCAACTACTGGTGTTTGGCACCTGCTAGGACTGGTCATAGGTATCATTATGGGTTGTCCATGAAAGGAACACAGTTTTGTTTGTGCTTCCTATATGCCAGATTAGTATCTGTCTAAAGCTTGATTTAGAGCAACAAGTCTGTCAGTGCCCCTATTTGCATGGAAATCACATTCTAGTGGTTGGAGACAGGCAATACATGTGTAAACCAATACATTAAAAAAAAAAAACTTTGGGTAGTTATAAGCCTATGAAGAAAAATAAAAGAAGGTAATATGTTAGGTAGTAATTGAGGTGAGAACAGCTATAGATCTTCCAGAAGAAGTGACATTAGAGCTAAGACCTGCATAGTGTGGAGAAAGTCATCTAGGTGACGACTTCTGGGAAGGACCATCCCAGGAGAGAAAACAGGAAGTACAAAGGTCTAAGACTTCAATGAGCCTGGTGTGCGTAAGGAACAAATTTCAAGTCACTGTGACTGGAGTATGAGTACCACATAGAGACTGGAATAGGAGATGATGTGTTAGAAGCAGGGGTCAGAACAGATGAAGCCTTGTGAGCCATGTGCAAGGAACCATAGACACTGTAGGAAGGCTGTAAGTAAGGGAGGGATGTGGTATGATTTACATTTTAATAGCTGAACCTAGCTGCTATGTGAGGACTAGACTATAATGTAGGTGAAAGAACAATTAGGACACCATCACAGGAGTCCTGGGGAGAGAAGGTGGCAGCTTGAGGTAGTGAGTGACAGTGGAACTGAAGAGAAGTGGACAGAGTCAGAATCTATTTTGATGGTAGAAAGAGTGAGACTTGCTGATGATTGGATGGGGTGTAGGAAAATCAAGGAAAGGCAAGAGTCAAGAATGACTTTTAGACTGGAAATCTGGGTGAATGGCCATGCCTTTTACTGAGATGTGAAATTCTTGTACCTTAGAGAAGGTACCTTGTACCTACCTGTTAGTAGGAAACAAAAGTTCAATTTCAGTTATTTAATTAGAGATGCCTTTAATATCTAAGTAGAGATGCCCAGTAGTAATTTAGGCATGTGAGTTGACAGCACAGGCAAGGAAAATAGTCAAGTTTTATCTTGGTTGCCTCTCTCCTTTGGCATCACCTTTCTTTTTGGAACTTTCCTTCCAAACTCTCAGTGCCTTAAGGTGATGCTTGTGTTGCCCAAGGCTCAGGACAATGACATATCATTTTCTAACCCAGGGTCATTTCCTGTTCTGGATTTATTCCTTCCTCCCTCTCTATATCTTCTCTGTTAACTTCTTTGTTTTATTGTAGTCCCTATAGATCTCTGTTCTACACTTTCCAGGCGAGAATAAATTATTAGACACTTTATTAGTATTGTGAGATGAGTTTCTAGGAACTATTTTAGTGGTAACAGAGCTTATATTTTATAAACACATGCACTTTCCAAAGAGGAAAAAATCTCTGATAGTACAGTATTAGGTGTTTTGGCTTGTCAATGAAAGTACTTCATAGTTAGGGAGAATCTCTGTGTTCACACCATGTATGCAAAAGGCAGTCTATGTAGAATCATATTTAGTAACAATTACACATACACAGAATGATTAAATGTTTCCTCCATCTCATGCCAAGATCTTTTCTGTAACATACATACCTTTTAGACGTCATCATTTTATGTATATGTCTTAAAGATTTTAAATAAATTCTGATCATGAAAGGAGTTTTCATTAATCAAGTAAGAAAGAAGATCCAGAGAATGTGGGCAGTAGGCTATTTAGACAAATACAACCCATTCTTAAAGTCCTGTACAGTGAATTCCTTATGTTAAATAAGATGTTAATATTTATCCAACTTCATGAGTATAGGTACTAGTACTTTGTAATTAGATATTCTGCTTGAAATATATGGAGAAAATATTGGGAAAAGTGTATTTTCATTTGGAATTTCTTTCATCTTAATGCCTTAGTGACTAAACCATTCTGAAGGCTTTAGGTTGGGAGTTATAGACTTCTATGATTTTTTACCTCCCATAATAGAAAAAACTAACATTTGTTATTATTATTTCTCCCTCGCCTCTGACCTTGAAGAATATCAGATTAATTTATGGTAACTTTAAAGAATAGTGTTATTTTTTCCTATTCTGAAAGTAGTAATGTTGTTTTACAAATGATCATTAATACAACTTATGCTCATTGTAAAAATTGAGGAAGTAAAGAATATATAAAGAAGAAAATATTTACAATGTCTCTTAACTTTAATAGTAAGAGGGAAGTTTTATAATGTTAAGAGCTTTATGAAATCAATTTTTTAGTGGGGTCAAATCTCACTGGTTCTCAGATCTGGACATTGCCTTCTGCCATAGCTGGTCATTATAAGGAACCCCATTTTTTATTCTCTGCCACTTCTCCTAGACTTTAATAGCATTTCTTTCCATTTTATGATTGAACAGAGGGCTATACATAGAGAACATCAGAGAGAAGGTGAAAACCTCATTTTAGATTTTTTTCAACGTTGAAATCAATTACAAGTTCAAAGGAGTCTAAAGTATGTGAATACAAGGCTTCAGAGACACTCCAGATTATATCTAGAACTAGCTCTCTGAGGAGCTAGAGTAAAAAGGACTCCACAGGCAGCCAATTTCCTTTGGCACCTTTAGATAATTTGGAACGACTTTAGTTTGGTTCTCAGTGACTTTTACTTAGTCACATTAAAAAAAAATTGATTTTAGATCGAACATTTTGTTAATTTGGTATACCTCTGTTCTCATCTGTCAATGAATATTCAGGTGTTTTCATTAGTGTGAACAAAAGTAGACAATGGGAAATAAAGGATTTATTACACTTAAATTTCACTAAACTTTGAGCTCTTCATCTGTAGGTTAATATTAACTTATGTGGATGAATTTTCCATTTACAGTGTTGAATTGCATGCAATGTGTATGAGGGAAGATAGAAATTATCCCAGTAAGAATTTTAGCATATATAGATAGATAGATAGATAGATAGATAGATAGATAGATAGATATGGATGGGTTCGGCAAATAAGGATCAACAATATTTTTCTTAATGGGAATATCACTGAGTAAGCAGTGGATAGGATTTCTTATAGGAAATTACACTCCATTCAAAAATATTCAAGCATGGATATCTTACACATAACAAGCTGTCATTATATCTCTCTGGTAACAGACTAGTAATCCAATATGGCCTCTTTTATAATAGAAACTTTGGCAACACCCAGAGAAATTATTCTGTGTCACATTAAGTGTGCTTGGGTGGTATAAACAAGAAACATAGTCTGTAAGAGCTGATATATTTTGTAATGTGTTATTTTTAAAACAGAGGACTTTTTCTTCAAAATTTACAATTTGGCAAGCAAAAACATTTTCGGCCTTGAAAGTACAACATGAATTTCTGAAAAGAAAATGCAGTAATTATAAGGATAAGGATTTTTATCCATTATAAACTTAGGCTAAAAAAGAAAATCAGTTTTTCTCCAAACAAAACTAAATTTATTTCAACGTATTATTTTAAGACTGCATTTGTTGTATATCAACATTATTATTAATAATATTTTGTTTTTGTTATTTTTTTCTCACAGAGGAACCTTTCATTGAATATATTTTCAATTTTTAAATTAGATTGTAAATTATTGAAAAATAATTACATTTAGTTTCATGAAATATTAAATAATTATATCAAAATTAAATGTCTTTATCTGCTTCATTTGCAGTGTTTATGAAAAATCTGAGTTGATTGCCAAAATGAAAAACCTGAACTTTTCAGATAAAATGTCTAGGTATTTGGCTTCTCTTGAAAAATGGGATGCTCTGGTAATGCTGGGCCTACACTCTTGGGTAACAGCAAGTGGCTGGAGCTAAAGAGCAGCTGCCCCCTGTAGATGGGTTGGGCTCTTGGTTTCCCTCAGTCCACATGTGTTTCCTCTGCATAAGGATGAGTGTCGGTTGCTGTTATTAACTCACTTCTCCCTCTTTTTTCTGTTAATAAAAGGTTTTTTAAGTTTTATTTATTTTGAGAGAGACAGGGACAGCATTAGTGGGGGAGGGGCAGAGGGAGAGGGAGAGAGAATCCCAAGCAGAGCCCAACAGAGGCTCAAACTCATGAAACTGTGAGATCATGACCTGAGCCAAAACCAAGGGTGCAATGCTTAACTGACAGAGCCACCCAGGCTCCTTTAATAAAAGTCTTAAGGGGAAAGTGAATTTTTCTTATATGCATATTTCTATCTGAGATGGAAAAACCAAAGCTAGACTGAGAGGGGTGTGCGGTTTTGTTTTGTATTCTTTTTTTAGATCACTTATATACGAATCCATTTCATTAACTGATTCATTTATTGAGTACCTACCTTGTGCAGGCACAAGGATGCTGGGAACAAAAGGGTGAATAGGATAGACGAAAAACCTCAGGAAGCTTATATTCCAGTTTCCTGGTTGGGCCCTATGGTCATGTGGTTGTGACCCTTGGTTTATATCAATCAATATGGAAAGGGTGTATATTAAGATCTTCAGAAGGATTGAGGGGAGTGGAGGATTGAGAAGAGGCCAGTGGATTAACTGATTGGGAATGCTGTATTTTTATTTTTTATTTTATTTTTTTAAAGATTTTATTTTATTTTTTTTGTTTAAGTAATCTCTACACTCAACATGAGGCTTGAATTCCCAACGCCAAGATCAAGAGTCACATGCTCTACTGACTGAGCCAGCCAGGTGCCCCTCATTAGGAATGCTTTTAAATGTTTATTTATTTTTGAAAGAGAAAGGGGAGGGAGAAGAGAGAGAGGGAGACATAGAATCTGAAGCAGGCTCCAGGCTCTGAGCTGTCAGCACAGAGCCCGACGCAGGGCTCGAATTCATGAACTATAAGATTATGACCTGAGCCAAAGTCGGAAGCTTAACAGACCGAGCCACCCAGGTGCCCCAGGAATGCTTTTAGAATGCAGGAGGATTAAGGACTAAATGGATAGTAACAATGCAGATATGCAGAGTATTCATGTAAGAAGGTTGGTGGATAGATGAGAGGGTAATATAATGGGGTAGCAAGGTTGGAGGAGGTTTGTTTTGTAGCAGGGAGAAGATATGCATATGTTTGTGAACTAAGATAAAGGGGGCATTGGAGAGGGAGAGGTTGAAGATTTGAAAAGACTTTTAATCCTCTAAAATGCAAAAATGATTGTAGAAAGGGAAATGGAGCAAAAGAGAAAAATTACAATATATTCTTAAAGACAAAAAACAGTTGGAGGATGTTAGAACCTACATATTGCTGGGCCATAGATACTAGTGAGATGTAGGCCATTTTACCTCAGTGGACACCTGAGACTCATCACTAGGGGATATCAGCCTCTGCAGGAGCTGATGAAGGGTGTGTGTGTGTGTGTGTGTGTGTGTGTGTGTGTGTGCAGTGTACCTCCTCTCTCCTCATCCAACCAGACAGAAAGTGAGATGTTTAGTAGGTTTATTATTGAGAGAAATTGAGCCAGAGAGCCTCCAGAGATGAAAGGTAAGCAGGATGGTGAAGGTAGGAAGGAGGTATGACACCAAAAACAGAGCAATGGAGCACAATTCTGTAATGAACTGTAGACCCCCACATACCCCACTGTTTCTAGAATGCCTGCATCCAGATGAAAACTTTTTATCAAGTGGGAAGTAGATTCTTCTTTGGAGAAACTGAATGTCCCTAGAGAACTAATCTTTCTACGTTCACATCTGAGGAACTCTCAGTGAAATCTGCCAGCTGATCATGCTATGCAGTGAAGTTATTCATCGACACACTGTGCCAGCATACATGAAGGCTGCTGTCAAAGTTAAATGCTTCATCCTTACATATATATGGATTATAAAAAAATCAGAAATTAGGGTATAGCTTCCAACATGGAAGAGAGAGGCCAAACTATCAAACAGGAAAAGCTAACCAGAGTGAAATGAAGATAGTCAAGGATGCAGAGAAAAACATTTAAAAGCCGACCTAATTGATTATGTCAGGGGTTTAAAATATTGCATTCAGGATATTTTTAAAAAGAGAACACAAGAGCGTCTTGGAAATAAGAAAATAACAAAAATTGGTGTTGAATAGATGGATTGGAAAACAAATCAGGGAAATATCTTGGAAAGTAGAATAAATAAGGAGGTGAAAAAATATAAGAGAAAGGGTAAGGAAACTGCATGGGTGGTATTATAGGTGTTAAACAGTTGTCTAAAAAAGGGGTTCCTAAAAGAGGGAATAAGAGAATATTATATGGAGAAAAGAATAAAAACTTACATTTTTTTGGTGATGTATAGCTCATATTGGAAGATGTGTTCAATACAAAGAATAGAAGAAAAATCCCAGGAAATAGTGTTGTCAAATTCCAAAACACTTGCAATAAAGATATGATCCTGAAACCATGAAGGTAGAGAATGGGATAAAGGAGGCAGGAAATTTGAAGACAGGTAAAGACATAAGTTACTGCATGTAGGGGGTGGTAGGGATCTGCTGTGTGGATTGAGGTTTCCTTTTTTTTTTTAATGTTTATTTATTTATTTTGAGAGAGAGAGAGAGAGAGAGAGAGAGAGAGAAAGAATGAAGAGGGGAGGAGGGGTGAGAGAGGGAGACAGAGAATCCCAAGCAGGCTCTGTGCTGCTTGACATGGGGCTCGAACTCATGAACCATGAGATTATGACCTGGGCCTAAATCAAGAGTCAGACACTTAACTGATTGAACCACCCAGGTATACCGATGTTTCCTTTTTAAAAGGAATTTTGATGCAACTAACTAGTTCAAAATTTTTATTTGGAAGCTTATGATTTGGCATCACCTCTCACCTCTGTCTGTACTCTTCTTCAGATTTATAGGTGGTCCCAAAGAGAAATGGCAGATGTTAAAGCCCCATTGTTTTATTTACTTACTTATTTATTTATACATAGGAGTTTTTATTAAACAATTTTATATGGTTCTGAAATTACATAATTTTTTTGAAGTTTTATAGATAATAAAAGAGAATATGCAGATACATTTTAGCACATACAGGGGCTTGAGGCTACTTTGTGTAAAGACTCTTGTCTGGTGTAGAGAAGGTGATCAGTTTAATAATGTAAAACAAAACAGAAAAAACAATCACCCTGAAGCCCCTCTTACTGGTCAAAGTAATGTTCTACCCAGGCTTCTTACCTGATCATCTGTCTCTTTTACGTATACACAGTCTTCACTTTTCCAGTGAGCATTTATTCTTAGTTAAGCCATGATTGAGGATCCCAAGGTGGGGATCACCATGTACCCAGGTCCCCCTTCACCACCCTTGGAGAAGAATGGAGGACAAAGGAGAGGTGGGTGAGTCAATTCAGATCATCCCAGGAAACGTGCCTAATGCCAGGCCATCATCCCAGGGTGACACCCAGGATACGGGACAGATTGTGTACACACACCCAATACTATTTTGCACATGGAGACATCATCCCCACGAGCAGTCATTGTCTTCTCACAATGGTGGAAGGACAGGCAGTTCTGCCAGCGGTTCCTGGTCCGGTACTGGTTGGGGAAGTGACTGTCAAAAGGGGCAGTCTGATAATTCTTGATTTGGGTCTTGATATCTTCCACCGTGGTGCTGCCTCCCTAAAGACATCCCTGAAGCAGCTCACGGCTCAGTGTGACTCAGAAAAGAAGCCAGAGTCAGACAGGAAACAGAATTAAGCATTTTGTTTGTTTTTAAACGAACAATGTTACTTAAACTGGTACAGTAATGGTCATTGTGAAATTCAGTTTAATAATGGTGACTTTATAGGGGTTCCTGGGTGGTTCAGTCAGTTAGGCAACCAATTGTTCATTTTGGCTCAGGATATGATCTTACAATATTTAAAACATATAAGTGTTTTAAATAAACATTTAAAAATAATGGTGACTCTATAGAGAAAATTCCATTTTAGAAATTTTGTTTTATTGTGATGGAATAAAAAAATCATTCATTAATCACTTGCTCACTTAAGAGAGGATATAATATATAAATGCAATAAAGTCAAGTTGCCTCCCTTTTAAATAGATTGTCAAAAAGATAAAGTTGTATGTATATATATGCATGTAGACATAAATGGGTGTCTGTGTTAAACCAATAAGCAAATAAGAACTTTAGGCCAGTACAGCTGTTTTCTTATTTTTCCCTGATTTCTCTACCTTATTATGACTTGGTTTCCAACACAGAGGGTAGAACCAAAATTTCAGAATGCTCCGTGACAGTTTGCTTATCATTTTCAGTGGGTGGTCATCAGTTTCAGTAGACCTTAGTGTAAAGTTCAGAGTTAGTAGTTACCATTTCAATGTATAGTGTTACGTTTATATAAACAACTGTTGGCTATGTTAGTCCTTAAGAGAATTCTTACCTACTATTCCTCATGATTTTTTAAAAGAAAAGCATGATTCCTGTCTTGCAGAGTTTTTACGTACAATGCAGATAAATTTAAAAGTCAGGTGGTAGGAATGTATTTCTTCTTGTTTTCCAATGAAAGTCTAAATTTGAGATCGGTTCATTTTGAATTTTTTTCCCTGAGTTTCCTCATGGGCCAGTGAGACCAATATTTTGAAACAAGATTGAGGGAGAAAGATATTTGGATTGTCTTTTGGCTTCTCTCTGCTACCTAGAAAGAATTTGCTAGTTATATTTTTTGTAAGAATGAAAACTAAGCTAAAACCTCTTTAGTTTATTTTTCAGTATGAGTCTTAAATGGATACTAGAAAATCAGTCTTAGGAACTCATTTGCAAGAATTTAACATGATAAAACTTCTTCGGAAAGTATACATTTAATTGTTAGCGGTGTGCTCTGTAGTTCTGCCTATAGACAAAACAGAGGGGTACTATTTATTTCCATTATAAATCTCTAGTGTTTGCCAGACAGCAGGGAAATCTGATAGTCTCCTCTGTTGAAACATCTTGTTGAGTCAGGGAATATCACTGCATAGTGCTTTAGCCCTATTCCCTTGCTCTTACACACCCCAAACTTTAACAATCTTTTACCAGACACTTTCTAAAAAGGGAGAGAACAAGGATTAAAAACTGCATAGGTACTGTAGGTATGGATGCTTCCATATGTCCAATAGGTAGATTACTATAAAAATGCATCATAAGTTATAAGTTCATTGAGAAAAATACGACTGAAATATTGTGTTACAAAAACCTTCATATCTAGATTTTCTTTCCTCTTCATCTTCAGTCTTCTCACAATGGTTCTTTGTTTTCCTCCCCCCAGTAAGATATTTCCCAAAGGCCTTCCTGACGAGTATGCCATAGCAGCTGTGTTTCGTGTGCGCAGAAGCACCAAAAAGGAACGGTGGTTCCTGTGGCAGGTGTTAAACCTGCAGAATCTGCCACAGGTAAGGAGCCATAGTGTTGTGCCGGTTAGTTTTCCCTTATGTGATTACGCCAGGTGAATCTTGGAACAGTGTGCACAAATTTGGAAGCAGATGTGGTGTCCAAATAGTCTTTTAAAGGATTCATCAGGAGGGAAATGCAAATATTCTCATAGGATGATTTTGTTGAGATCTGTAATATGAGAGCATGGTGGGTGAGACAAGGTTATTTTTTTGTTTGTTTGTTTCCACTTCTAGATTCATATTTTGTCTAAAGATACTCAAATGGCCCTTCTTTCACAACTGCTACATTGACACTAAGTCCATCTCACTAATAACTTCTTTATTTCCTATAATTTCTGATATGTATTATTTTTAAAGCTGTTCGTTGTTTCATCTGAAAGTCCTTAGTGAATGAAGAACCAGGATATAAATATTGATTCCATCAATAAAAAGTTACTGAACACATGCTGTATGCTAGTTGGTGACAAAGATAAGATTTTAACAAGCATAATTCCTTTCTCGGGGAGCATAAGGCCTAAAGGGATGTCATCTAGGAGAACAATATGCTAGAGCATAATCATAGTGCGACAGGTGCAGTGGTAGAGGTAAGCTTGGAGCTGGGCGTGGACTACGAGAACATAGAAAGGACAGCTTCCCAAAATGGGGCACACGGAGAACAGGAATGTAGGAATACTTATGGAAGAGATGTCATTTGGGCAGAAAGATGAGAGTGCAAGGACTCCAGGGCGGGAGATGAACCTCAGTATTACTTATTGGCACCTTACATTTGTGTTTATTTCTGTACATATCCACTGCCATGCTTTTTATTTCACTGGTCTTTTAATCTGTTAATACAGTCACAATTTTATGGTGGAAAAATGAAATGAACTGAAAAAGTACATCCTTTATGAAAATGCATTTTTTTCTGCACCATGCAAATCATCAAAGTTTCAAGAAGTTGATCTCAGTTTCCATGCTAAGAGAAGTAATCCTATTCTTATGCTTTTTAAATTAAGTAACATTTAATTCTTGAATTACTCATACAGAATTATATATATACTTAGATACATACATACACACATATAAATATATACTCTCAGATGTTCTCTCAAGGAAGGAACATATGACATTCACCAGAATACCCCATATTTGAAACATTTTTGTAGCTGGGTATTTGTTGTTCTTTTATATTAACAAGTCTGGTGGACCCAGGTGTCATCTAAAACATTTTACTAAGTCCTTCAGTTATACTAACATGCATTTCTGATTTTTTATTTGTGTGCTTTAGTAATTTTGAACACTGGTTTTAAAACACTTAAAGCTAATTTGCATTTTTGCAGATTTCTATAGTCGTTGATGGTGGAAAGAAAGTGGTGGAATTTATGTTCCGAGCTGCTCAGGGAGATGTGTTGAACTACATTTTTAAAAATCGAGAACTCCGTCCTTTGTTTGATCGTCAGTGGCATAAACTTGGCATTGGTATACAATCCCGGGACATTTCACTCTATATGGATTGTAATTTAATTGCAAGCCGGCATATAGATGAAAAGAACGCTGTGGACCTTCGTGGAAGGACTGTTATTGCTGCACGAGCTTCCGATGGCAAGCCTGTGGACGTGAGTTGTGATGTTGGTTATGAAAGAGAACTAGTAAAACTTCTAAATTAGATGCCTTATTAAAACCTTCTTTCTTTAATTACTTTGTAATACATTCCCTTCTCAACACTTTTTAAATTAGCCATCAGATGTGTGAAGCATTGCCATGTATTTCCAACTGTATTTTCACATATATTATCTTCTCTCTGTTTTCACCCATTTTCTCTAGCCTGTGAATTTAAAAGAACTAGGTCATGCCTTAAAAAATGAGGTTGTTACAAGTAAAGCTTAGTAAAAATTGACAATATGATACAAAAAGTAGCTTGAATAAGCTTATATGTTTTGAATAGAAAAGACTGGAAAAAGATGAACTTTAAATTAAATGGTTCCAGATTATCTGATGTTTCCACTCAAGAACAATAGGCTATTTATTCATCTTCAGAATAGCAATTGTTTTGTATTGCAGACTATTTTTCATAAGCCTATGATGGTTTTTAAAGTTCTGCTGTGACTGAAATATAACCACTAATTGTATCAGTAGGTCATTTGGATGATAACAATGTCTTGTAAAATCCTTTCATTTGAATAGGTCCTTTAAAAACTATATTTGATGCTCAAGTGATAATAGATTTATTATTAATTTCCCTAAAGAAGAGGGCCTATAAACCTAAAAAAGTGAGATATATCTAAATTTCATGACTTTACATTTTCTTATGGGTAGAATGATGGGGAAACCCATAAAAATAATCTGAATGCAGGTCACCAATGGGAATTGCTAATAGTGTTAACACAGAACACTTAATAGCTCAATTTTGTTTCAAAAGCACAATTCTGTACAAATACATATTTGGGCAGTGTATTTTTTCTAAATGCCCATGTGGAAGGAATCAATATAGATAGATGATTAATAGATGGATAAAGTTAATATATGTGTGTATATATAGTCAGTAAAATATATATAGTGTATATAGTCAATAAAATATTTTTAAAGTGTTTTCTGTTAGAGACATTGAATGAATCAGTGAGAATGTCATAACTGGAGCTCAGTAATGATCAGCAAAATAGGCCAGAGTAGGAAAAATGAATCCTGGAGGCAAGACATCATGGCATTATGGAGAGTAAGATGGTTTGAAGATCAGACAGATGAGGTTGTAAATCCTAGCTCGTCTCCTTAACTCTAATGATCTGCTGATTTATTTTGTTAGCTGTTAATTTATCTGGGTCTCAGTATTCTCAATTAAAAAATATCGTTGGTAGAGTTACTTAGTTATAATTGTATAGAGTATGTGCAGTAGTGCCTAATATGTAGTTAGTTCCCTGTATATTCATTTGTTTCTTCAGGACCAGACACTCCACTCAACCCTTCCCTAGGAGAATGGGGAAAAAAACAAAAAACAAAAAAACTTCTCTTGCTCTCAAGAGATCTTGAAGGCTAATGGAAGGATCAAAGACTATGTCTGTAAATTGTGGCTGCCAATAATAATAACAGTATTAATTGTAATACAACAGTATAGACAGACCTTTCAGAAAGGTCTCTCCAAAGGCAAGGGAGGAAGTGGAGACTGAGACTGCCAGTTAGAAAGAACATCAGTGATGTAAATTTCAGCAGTAGGTGTAGTGTAGGTAGATAGGAGTCCATTCAGGGAATTCTTGCAATAGTAGTAGAGAGTGATACCCGCTGCAAGTACCAAAGTTTAAGGCTGGAGTTTGGGATTAGAACCTCTTATAGGATTAGTGAGAGCAAGGCTCTGTTTTCAGAAGAACTGGAAGAACTAAGAACACATGGAGATAAATTCATAACCTTTGTAGGGAGGTAGCAATTAGAGAGGAACAAGCTGTTTCAAGACCAGGGTCCAGGCTCAGAGCTCACCCTCTGAAAGCTGAGTGCTGTGTCATGTGTCTTACTAACTTCTCATCCAAGAGAATAATTAAGCTCAGAACCTGAAGCTGACAAATATCAGGTGTGTCCTCTAGAAAGACATAATGTAAAAATTATAGTATTACAATGGTTTTTTAGTTAGTGTGACATCTTACTTCATTTGAAGGTAAAATTAAAGCCATACCCAAAATGAGAGGACAGAGGAATATGTCCCAAATGAAAGAACAGGACAAAATGACAGCAAGAGACCTAAGTGAAATGGAGATAAGTAATATGCCTGATAAAAAATTTAAAGTAATGGTGATAAAGATACTCACTGGGTTTGAGAAAAGAGTGGAAGACCTCATTGAGACCCTTAACTAAGAGACATAAAACATTAAAAAAAAAACCCGAAAACCAGAGATGAAGAGCTCAATAACCTAAATTAAAAATTTACTAGATGGAATACATTGTAGACTAGAGGAAGCACAAGAACAGATCAGTGACCTGGAGGACAGATTAATGGAAAGCAATCAAGTTGAACAGGAGAGAGGAAAAAAATAATAATAAAAAAATAAAAATACACTTAGGCAACTTAGTGACATCATCAAGTGTAATAACATTAACATTATAGGAGTCCCAAAAGGAAAAGAGAGAAAAAAGGGATTAGAAAATTTATTTGAAGAAATAATAGCTGAAAACTTCTGAATCTGGGAAGGAAACAGAAATCCAGATCAAGGAGACACAGAGACCCCAGCAAAATCAACCCAAGACACATCATAATTAAAATAGCAAAAAGTAGTGATAAAGAGAGTACTCTAAAAGCAGCAAGAGAAGGGGCACCTGGGTGGCTCAGTCAGTTAAGTGTCTGACTTCAGCTCAGGTCATAATCGCACGGTTCATGGGTTCCTGAGTTCACGCCCCACGTCAGGCTCTGTGCTGACTGCTCAGAGCCTGGAGCCTGCTTTGGATTCTGTATGTCCCTTGCTCTCTCTCTGCCCTTCTCCCATTTATGCTCTGTCTCTCTGTTTCTCAAAAATAAATGTTAAATAAATAATAAATAGATAAAAATAAAAGCAGCAAGAGAAAAGAAAAAAGTTACATACCCGGAAAATTTCATAAGGCTATCAGCTGATTTTCAGTAGAAACTTTGCAGGTCAGAAGAGAGTGCCATGTTATTCAAAGTGATGAAAGAAAAAAACCTGCTGCCAACAATATTCTATCCAGCAAGGCTATCATTCAGAGTAGAAAGAGAGATGAAGAGTTTCCCAAACAAACAAAAGTTAAAGGAATTTATGACCACAAGTCCAGTCCTACAAGAAATGTTAAAGGGGACTCTTTAAGTGGAAAGAAAAGACCAGAAGTAGGAGTAAGAAAAGTAGGAAACACAAGAACAATCAAGTCAATTATATCTCTGAAAATCAGTCAAAGGATTAATAAATAGAAGGATGTAGAGTATGACACCATATACCTAAAATGTGAGGGGGAGAGGAGTAAAGAATGGGTTCAAATTTAAGTGACCATCAACTTAATATAGACTGCTATAAGCATAATATATACAAACCTGATAGTAATCCCAAATCAAAAACCAATAATATATATGCAAAAATTAAAGGAATGGAATCCATGCATATCACTAAAGAAAGCCAGCAAACTGAGAAAGAATAAAGCAAGAGAAGAAAGGAACAGAAAAGAACTATAAAAATAACCACAAAATAAGTGGTTATAAAACAAAATGGCAGTAAGTACATACCTATCCATAATTACTTTGAATGTAAATGGACTAAATGCTCCAATCAAAAGACACAGGATGATGGAATGGATAAAAAAACAAGACCCATCTGTATGCTGCCTACAAGACACTCACTTTAAGCCTAAAGACACATGAACATTGAAAGTGGGAAGGGGCAGAAAGGCATTTGTCATGCAAACAGAAGTGAAAAGAAAGATAGCAATATTTCTATCAGACAAAATAGACTTTAAAACAAAAACTAAAAAAGACAAAGAAGGACACTATATAATCATAAAGGGAGCAATCCAACAAGAAGATATAACTGTAAATATTTATGCACCCAATATGGGAGACCCCAAATACAGAAAGCAGCTAATCACAAACATAAAGGAAGTACTCAATAGTAATAAAATAATAATAGGGGGCTTTAAGATCTCACTAACATTAATAGATAGATCATCCAAACAGAAAATTAACAAGGAAACAGGGGCTTTGGATGACACAGTGGACCTGATCAATCTAACAGATATATTCAGAATGTTCCATCCTGAAGCAGTATAGTACACATTCTTCTCAAGTGTACATGGAACATTCTCCAGAAGAGATAACATATTAGGCCACAAAACAAGTTTCGACAAACTCAAAAAGATCAAAGTCATACCATGCATCTTTTCTGACCACAATGCTATGAAACTAGAAATCATTCACAAGAAAAAAATGTGGAAAAAAACACAAATACATGGAAGTTAATAACATGCTACTAAAAAAAAAAATGGGTCACCCAAGAAATCAAGGGGAAATAAAAATACATGGAAACAAATGAAAATGAAAAAACAGTGGTCCAAAATCTTTGCGATGCAGCAAAGTGGTTCCAAGAAGGAAGTTAACAGCAATGCAGGTCTACCTCAAGAAGCAAGAAAGTATCAAATAAGCAAAATAACCTTACATACAAAGCAGCTATTTTCTTCCATCAAACCAGACGGAAGAAAATAATAAATATTAGAGCAGAAATACACAAAATAGAAACTAAAACACAATAGATCAATTAAACTAGGAGCTGGCTCTTTGAAAAGATCAACAAAATTGATAAACCTCTAGCTAGACTCATAAAAAAAAAAAAAGGAGAACAAGAGAGAGAACACTCAAACAAAATCAGAAATGAAAAAGGAGAAATAAAAACTGATACCACAGAAATACAAATTATTGTAAGAAAATATGAAAATTATATGTCAACAAATTGGACAATTTAGAAGAAATGGATAAATTCCTAGAAAAATATAACCTTCCTAAACTAAAGTAGGAATAATGAATTTTAACACACCAATGAAATTGAATCATTAATCCAAAAACTCCTAACCGCTTCACAAGTGAATTTTACTGAGACTTTAAAGAAGAGTTAATACCAACTGTTCTCAAACTATTGCAAGATGTAGAAGAAGGAAAATTTCCAAATTCATTCCATGAGGCCAGCATTACCCTAAAACCAAAAGCAGATAAAGACACTACAAAAAAGAGAACTACAGGCCAATATCTCTGATTAAAATTGGTGGAAAAATCCTCAACAAAATATTAGCAAATTGAATCCAATAATACATTTTAAAAAATCACACACCACCATCAAGTGGGATTTATTCCTGGGATGCAAGAGTGGTTCAGTATTTGCAAATCAATGTGATACATCATATCAACAAGACAAAGGATAAAAAGCATATGAGCATTTTAGTAGATGTGGAAAAAGCATTTGACAAAGTACAATCTCCATTCGTGATAAAAACCCTCAACAAAGTAGGTTTAGAGGGAACAAACCTCAATATAATAAAGGCCATGTATGACAGACCCACAGCAAACATCATACTTAATGGTGAAAAGTGGAGAGCTTTTCTTCTAATCTCAGGAACAAGACAAAGTTACTCACTCCCGCCACTTTTATCAACATGGTACTGGAAGGCCTAGCCACAGGAGTCAGATAAAGAAAAAGGAATAAAAAGCATGCAAATTGGTAAGGAAGAAGTAAAACTTTCACTATTTGCAGATGACATGGTAATATATATATAGAAAATTCTAAAGACTCCAAAAATCTACTAGAACTGATAAGTGAATTCAGTGTGGTTATAGAATACAAAATCAACATATAGAAATCTGTTGCATTTCAATACACTAATAATGAAGAAGCAGACAAAGAAATTAAGAGTACAGTACCATTTACAATTGCATGAAAAATAATAAAATTCCTAGGAGTAAACTTAACCAAGGAGATGGAAGACATGAACTCTGAAAACTATAAAACACTGATGAAAGAGATTGAAGATGACACAAACTAATGGAAAGATAGTCCGTGTTTGTGGATTGGGAGAATAAATACTGTTAAAATTTCCATACTACCCAAAGCAATCTATAGATTTAATGCAATCCCTATCAAAACACCAAGAGCATTTTTCACAGAACTGGAACAAATAATCCTAAAATTTGTATGGAAGCACAAAAGTCCCTGAATAGCCAAAGTTATCTTGAAAAAGAAGAACAAAACTGGAGGTATCACAATTCCAGATTTCAAGAAGCACTTAAAAACTGTACTAATCAAAACACTATGGTACTGCACAAAAATAGTACCATAGGATGTACTGTTCAGGATGTACTGTTCAGGATGTCTGTTATTGAAGAAAATCATAATAATTGAGTTTGTTTATTTTATGTATACTGTCCATTTGCTTCTGTGAGAAAGAGGTAGATGACAAAACTGATATAAAGGATTTTTTTTAACAAATTCTGTGTGACAGGGCCAGTATAGACTTAGCCCTGAACACTGTCCTTATAAAGTACTGTTGTCAATGAAGGATTCTAAAGTAACTAATGAATAATAAAGCATCATTAAACTAGGAATGTAGTTTCAATGTCATGTTAATTGATTAGTTTCTAATATGTCAAAAATTGGTCATCTATCTTCAGTTAAGTAAAATAATTCATATAAAGGGCCTAGTAGAGTGGATGGTATATAATTGAGTTTTAATATTTATTGGCTATTTTGGTAACAATGATGATGATTAATTGGTTTTAGTTAGGAAGAAAGTTAATTGGAGTCCCCATTCTTTATTCTACTTAGTGGGTATGTTACTATGTGGCTTTTCATTAGACTATGTAAGACAGTGTATTTAAACTTTATAAACAAAAGTTAACTTCAATACCTTGCAAAAAGTTACACAAAAGAAATCATTAAGGCTGCTCATGAATTCACAAGATGTCTGGAGTTCTTAACATGTTTCATGAGCTGAATTGATTTTGTTCATCTCAGTGTAGAGTGATAGTTACAGCCTTTTTTCTACCTCTGTGCTTTTTTGGTGTTGGGCAGAGTTTCAAAACAACTGAAGATATCTGCTTTTCATTATGGTAGGATTAATTATTGTAATATAAAAGTTGGATATCTCTATAACAAGTACATCTTGTTATCAAAGTAATGCATAATTTAGCTCTGGAATATTGGGAGACAGAGGAAGAGGTGGAGACAGAGAGAGAAAGAGAAGGGCAGGCAGGAGGAAGAAGACAGGGATGAAAGGAGAGGTTGTTTCTGACCTGTGTCAAATATGTCAAATCATTGTAGGATTTATTTTAAACTACTAAATTTGCAACCACAGATTAATTTAAAACAGCCAATTTACGTGTCTGTCATATTGAAATTCTGTCAATACTCTTTATTATTCTTATGTGGTTCCTTGCTTTTGCATTTAAAGGCATGATTGTACCTTTTTTGAACTGTAAAATCTCGGATTGTGAGTAACTTGTTCCACAAGATGAGAAAACATTTTTGATAATAATTTTAACTTGATAAATGAGCAATGTCTTGCAATATAAGTAATATATGACAGCGAATGTCATATGATCACAACTGAACCAATGGTTTTTGAAATTTGCTTTTATATACAAGTGCTTTGGACTACAAGCATGTTTCCGGAATGAATTATGCTCACAAACCAAAGTTTTACTATTTTATATTTCATGTCCAATGCCAAAAAACGTGAATCTGCTAAGCCAAGAGAAGGAATCTATTATTTTTGTAAAAAGATTGTGAGTGTGGCTTAGGATTACCCCCATCGATATTAGAATGCATTAAAAAGATGAAAACCAAATCTCTCTCTCTCTCTTTTTTTTTTCTTGTTGGGAAGTAAGCACCTGTTTCAGTGCCTCAAATAAGAGATCTGGAGGTATTGAGAAAGCCTTTTCCATCATGTGTTCATTCCTTTGACTACTTTTTCTCCAGAATTTTTTACTTTGGAATATTTCTTATTTTGTGGGCATACTTTATTGTAATGAGTAACAATACCTCTCTTGTAATTAAATACTTCTTTTTTGTATGAAACAACTAGCAAAAATTTGCAATTGCCTTCATTATCTGATTTCTTTCATACAGAGATCTATCTCAATAATTGAATCCATGCCTCTTTCTCTAATGGTCCATAAAATCATGAATCCTAAATTAAATAAAAACATTAAAAATATCTACCAATAACTTATTTGTATTAGCTTCTTTTTATCTTTCCAGTTAAATTACCATAGCTTTTAAGTGCCTAAATGTGATTTTCAAGAAAACTAATGATGTGTCTTATCACTACTTTTTTAATAGATTGAACTTCATCAACTTAAAATCTACTGTAACTCAAACTTCATAGCCCAAGAAACATGCTGCGAAATATCAGATGCTAAGGTAAGTTAGTTTTCGTGGCATGTGAAGAATGCATCTGTAGAGTGTAAATGTAGAGCAGCACTGAGTGTCTTCTGTTGAAGCCAGGTGAGTAATTTGTTCCCAGTAAGACACCCCTTATAGTGCTCTCACATAGTTTCTTTTTACAGTGTGAATCCCAGTGTTTTGTCTTGAACTTTGGGAATGGTATGTCCTCACTTTGGACTTGACATAAAGAGAATTTATGACTTTCTCCTTAAAATATGTTCTAATGATAACATCATCATTTTCCAGTTGCAGGAATTTTAAATCTGTGATCATATGTTACTCTTTCTCACTTTCCTCTTCTAGTTTGTTATCCATCTTGGATAGTTTTCCTTTGTGATAGATTTTTCATCTACCTTTTCCCTGTTATTGACATGGTCTGCCTTTATCTCCTGACTGGATTTTTGCATTATCGTGTCAACTGCCTTTCCAGTCTCTACACCATTTTATTTCAAGATAACCAGAATAAGTCTCTGAATCACTGCTTTGTATATGCATTTATTTTCTCTCAGTAAACATTTGTTATTCAAAAACACTGATCTTCTAGACATTGTGCTAAAGAACAAGGCTATAACAGTCATGAATAAGGCACATTCACTGCCTGCTGTTCATCTCTTTCCCCAAGCCTTTGGTCACTCCCTGTTGGCAACAGAATATAAACTCGGTTACTCAGCCTCTCATTCTTAATATTCCCAACCTAACTGTACAACTGTTAATTTCTTGTACCAATATTCCATTCCAAAGAAAAAAATACTGAATTCAGCACTTTCTGTAGTTCTCATTATAGTGATCAGGTGCACTATCTTATGTTATTAGATACAGTTGCATTTGTTTTTATTTAATCAACTCCATTTTAAGCTCATTGAGGGGAGTTACACTTTCATGCTCCACTTTTTTAAAAAAATTTTTTAAAATGTTTATTTTTGACACAAAGAGAGAGAGAGAGAGACACGGAGTGCAAATGGGTAAAGGGCAGAGAGAAAGAGGGCGACACAGAATCCGAAACAGGCTCTAGGCTCTGAGCTGTCAGCACAGAGCCTGACATCAGGCTCGAACTCAGGAACCATGAGATCATGAGGTGAGCCAAAGTCGGACCCTTAACTGACTGAACCACCAGGTGCCCCTCATGCTGTGCTTTTCTATTTCTAGAGCTTTGTTTCTAGAAGACAGTCAAAACACTTTCTTAAGTTGTTGACTTATCAACTATTAAAGCAGGTAGATGGGACAAAAAGTGCTTAACAGGGATTAATTTTAAAAAGTCTTACAGAGAGAACATATGAAAAGTGAAAGTAAAAGGTGAAATGTTTTTCTCTGTATCTTAGACTTTTCAGAACTTCTATACTTACATCCAAAATTGTATGAAAATTTTATCAATAACTTAGTAATTCAGAAATATTTTTAACTTCTGTCTCTCACTGTGAATAGTAGGATAATAATGTGGCTGATTTAAAGCATTATCTAAGTCTTTCAAAATTACTTGTTTTACTTATGTAACTTGGTTTAAAGCATATCTCCAAACCAGTTTATGGCTCTCATTCCAAGTAAAATGAAAGCCAGCCAAATATCATTCTAAAAATATCTAAAAAGATAATTTATAATGCCAATCTACAGACCTGAAATACCGAGACTTCCTGGAGCCACATATGTAAATTTTGAAGGTGTTTAATTCTCTGAAAGCTTATTTTTTAAATTAATTATTTGTTTAGGATGTAAGAGCTTTTAAAATAATAATTTTTCCTGATTAAAAAGCAGCATAAAATTTTTTTGATATATCTGAATACTGAATCTTGGGGTACTTGACTGGTTCAGTCAGTTAAGTGTCCAACTCTTGATTTCAGCTCAGGTCATGATCTCATGATGGGTTGTAAGATCAAGCCCCATGTTGGGCTCTGCACTGACAGCATGGAGCCTCTTTGGGATTCTCTCTCTGCCCTTGCCCTGCTCTCTTTCTTTCTCTCACTCTTTCTGAAATAAATAAACATAAGAGAAAGAAAGAAAGAAAGAAAGAAAGAAAGAAAGAAAGAAAGAAAGAAAGAAAGAAAGAAAGAAAGAAAAGAAAGAGAAAGAGAGAGAGAGAGAGAAAGAAAGAAAGAGAAAAAGAAAGTTGTATTCTTGACTAGTTTTTACTCTGTGTCATCACATAATAGATATTTTCAATACAAATTATGAGAAAAGTGTTTAAGGAAGTATAGGTGATAGATTTAGTGGAGTGGTTTGATTATTAAAAACAGTGATGTAACTTAATAAATTATGGTAAAAAAGTTAATCACATCCTAAAAATGTTACTTTGGAGTTAAATTGTGGAAAAGAAGGTAGGAATTCATCTCCAGCCGTAAGAAAAAAATAACAAAAACCTGCCTATTTTCCTGATGATAATTATTTGAAGGGACATCATCATTCTGTTAATGAGTAACAGAAATTAGAAACATGCTACATTTTACAAATGGGAAGATAAATAATTATATAAAAGCCATTTAAGTGCATCTGTTATAATTCTGACACCAACTTTTTTTTTTTGAAAAATGTATTGAATTCAGAAAGTTTTAATGTGCTTGCTTAAAAATTTAATTTTATCTTGGAATTTCAAATCAGACATGTTTTTTGTTATTAATAGTTTATAGCATATTTCAAGGGTAAAATTTATTCAAGATAATTTGTAAATATACTTCTTTGCTTCTATTAATTAGATTTTCTGTTTCTGTCAAGTTTCATGACTACAGACATAGGCAGAAGGAGGAAATTAGCAACATTTGTTGAAAATAAATGTGAAATGTGATTAAAATTTGTAGGGCCAATTAAGTAAATATGTGTCAAATCAAAACCAGAAGTTTTACAAAGAGTCCTTACTTGTACATTTTCATGTTCTCTTTAGGCACTCTTTGGAGAGTGTGGACAGTTTTATAGTGAAGCCTGAGACATACTTTTCAAGTCATTTAAATCCCCAATTTAATGTAGTAAATCAGTTATCCAGAGCAAAATTATGAACTCAAATTGGGTTGTGGTCATCTGAGTGGGAACCAGTAGAGCTGGACCTGACTGGAAAATCATATCAAATCATATGAGAGAAATGAACTATTCTGGTGATAATCATGTTTCATTCTAATGTGACTTGAAACTTGTGGACTTGGAAACTGATCAAGGTAACAAAAGAGCCAGTTATTAAATCTGGAGAGGGTAAATGTGATGGAACTAGTGGTGGACATGGGAACCTAATCCCAGTGTTTCTGGGTGCTATTTTTCTTACAGTTTTTGTTGTTTTCACAGGCATTGGAATGCTACCCATTTTTTTTCAAAATAATTTTGTGTCTTAAAAATTATGTATGTTTGTCATAGAAAACTTGGAAAATACAGCCAAATTTAAAGAAGGAAGTAGATATCAACCTTGGTCTCACCACAGTAAATAACCACTGACCATCCTTTACTACTTTTTTATCCTGACAATATTTTTCCAAGCATATATAATTTGTAATATGTAATGTGTGAGCCCTTTCCCCTAAATTGGAAATTCAGAGTTATGAAATGGCAAGCATAAAATTACAAATTCACAGTTACAAACCCTGATGAGGAGACTGAAATTATGAAATAATTATTATGAAACTATTAATTATTAATTTAATAATTATTAACAATAATTAATCACTGGTAAGTAATGGGATAGGAGAGGATACATTTATCCTCCCATCTGGATTTATTTTTTGAGAGAAAAAGTCATTTCTCTGTAACTGAGTTTCACTTCATGTTATCCCACATGTTCTGAACCCACTGATAAAGTATAAATTTTGCCACTTGTCTGTTATAGTGTAGACTTTTTAATAACTTTAAAGGACAAAGGAGTAGAATAAGATACACTTTAATTAAATATATACCATCTTGGAGTGTAAAAAGTATTTTTTTATTTGCTCTTTGTCTGTTTTGTTTTTCTTTTCATCATGTGTAATCTGAATCTAGCATTAGTTTCTCACATCTTCCAAAGTGTTTCCAACAGAATTTTTATGTCCCAGTTTATGTTAAATAGAAGTGAAATATTAAGGAGAATAGATTTAAGGGAAACTTGTGCCACTTTTTTTTTAAGCATTGTTCTCAACCACACAATTTATTGAAAGGAGCTGCTGCTGTGGGTCTTGATTTAGCAGCAGGCGTTCTTTTGTTTCATTAGAGTTACAGTTTCATTTGTTGTTTTGCTCTGTCCTGGAACCATAAATACAGTTTTCAACATTATTTTCAGTCAAGGGTTGTCATGTCGTTTGTGTTCATAGTGATACATACTTGTCTTTCTGGGGTTTGCCTCCTCGCCATGGGGAGCAGGGAGCTTTGGGCTCTTCCCAGCTTGAATGATGATATTAAGAGTTTGTATGCCGAGGGGGAGCCTCTGGGCATAAAGAGGCTGTACATGAGATCCCAGGATGTAGGACCAGGTAGTTCTTTCTCAGGTTCACAGAAGCAGTTCTCCACCACTGAACCCCATCCTCTCTGGGGGCTCAATGAGGGCTAACCAATCTGATGCATGTGTGGGCAATAGTCCCATTGACTGGCACTAATAAACAGTCCATGCCAAACCCATGAGGTTTCTGAGAATACACCAAATCGTACAGAAACTTCTGGCTTGAACTTTCTAGCATCTTGAAAGTGGCTGAAATGGGGGCGCCTGGGTGGCGCAGTCGGTTAAGCGTCCGACTTCAGCCAGGTCACGATCTCGCGGTCCGTGAGTTCGAGCCCCGCGTCGGGCTCTGGGCTGATGGCTCGGAGCCTGGAGCCTGTTTCCGATTCTGTGTCTCCCTCTCTCTCTGCCCCTCCCCCGTTCATGCTCTGTCTCTCTCTGTCCCAAAAATAAATAAAAAACGTTGAAAAAAAAAAATTTAAAAAAAAAAAAAAAAAAAGAAAGTGGCTGAAATGGCCATAAGTGCCTGAAGAGGCCCCCCAAGCCACCATCACACCACTGTAGTAGGGAAGATGGAGACAGTATTGCTTGCCATATACATAATGAAGAGGTTCATGGGAATCTGCTTGAAGGGACCCAAGGCAATGTTCCAGTAGCGCTTCTCCGCTACAATCCTGTCTGTCTCTTGCATGCTGGTTTCAGGCAGGCACTTGCTTGTCCAAGCAACTGTCAGGGTACAGTGAGTCTCCCTGGCTACTGCCTTGGCCACTTTGTCTCCTGCTGCCTCCTCCAGGCCCGCTCGGCTCAATGGCCCACTTGAAGCACCGACCTCGGTTAGCCACCAGGCCCTCAGGGTCATCATGGCAATGGCTGCCTACCAAAGCTACCAAGCTCCTTATGCCTTTACATTCATCTTATAGGAGTAAATGAGGTTCTAAAAGTTCAAGTCACTTGCTTTTATTTTAAATTTTGTTCCACAAAAACGTATACAGATGTAATGTGTATAACTATTCTATGGTAACAATGCAGTTATTGTAAATATTTGATATTTCTGTACTTATCATAAAGTCATTTATAATAGCTTTAGAATTCCTCATCAAAACAAATTTTAGCGCATTTCTAACATGTTGTAGTGTAATGAAACACATTGGAGGCCTAGTGAAAGAGCAAAGACATTATCAATTTTCATATACCTGTATCAACTTTTGGCTAATTAGAAGGTGGTTCTTTCAGGCAACTCCAGTCATCCCTAGTTTGGTGGGAGCCAGTATTTGGGATGCTAGAATGTTGGGAATTAACTCTATTCATTTTTCTGGATTTTAGTGTCCAGATTATGATGGCTTTGGAAGCACTGCATCATCACTGTTACCCGCTCATGCCAGTAAACTGTCCGCCTATCTTCCAGCAAAGGAGGAACTTCAAGACCGGTGCCAGTGCATTCCAAACAAGGTTTGCTAGTTTTAATCTATGCCCACTGAGAAGCCACTGCACAAAGTGAGCCATCCCCTTGGATGTGGCCCCAGTGCACAGAATGTATCTTGACCTCTAGTGCTAGTTGAATCAAAAGCATAAGCCATTCAGTCGCTGGGATGGATTATGAGAAGGGAATTGGAGAAAGGATTTCATGCACTGTTTTCTGGCTAGTTCTGAAGCCATAGACTTTCCAGGCTATGAATGAGAATGGATAGAAAGGTAAGGGGAGGACCCACCTGTACAATAGACAAATATTGAGTACTTAACATGTGCCAGGAGTAAGCTTCAGTTTTGGGAATTCACAGTTGAAACAGTGCCTGCTCTTCCACACATACACAAAAATACCCTATATGGTATTTCTTTGTTGTGTGGAGGCTGTTTGTCCAGTATCTCCAAATATCCAGCCAGCCGTCTCCTTTTGCCATAAATTGCGTAGAGAATTTATAGAGAATATCACTCAAAGAAGTTGCTTCTCTGGTACCACTACAGTCCCCTGGTCAGGAAGAGTGGGCCCGTGGACCGACATAAACTTCTTTTGTGAATAGTAATGGCAGTCAAGAGGCTATGCTAAAAGTAGGTTGAGTGATTTCTTGATGGTTTTCCTCTGTGCCCTTACCTGGGAAAGGAAAGAGGTTCCTAGAGCAGAATGTCCCCTGGCACTGTCACTTCATACTTCCCCTTAGAGGCTTAACACATCCTGCTACCCCTTTGCTCTTGGTTGGAAGAGGGGGTATATGGGTGAGGTAAAGTTTAGAGGAAATTTACATTTCTTGTAGCGACCAACACTGTATCATAGGCTCCATGAGAAAGGCAGGTGCAGGGCCATAGGGGAGCATCATGTGTTCAAGTTCCTGGAAAGTCTCATGGAGGAGATGATGTCAAATGGTATTTGGAAGACGGAGAGTACTGAGCCTCCTGAACAAGGGAAGGGCATTCCAGCAGAGGGACCACCATCAGCTCAGAGGAGAGTAAAGCTTTATCCTACTGTTGTCACCTTCATATTTACAAATTATTAGTCTTTGGCTCAATGTGACAGAATGTTTGATAACACAGAAATCCACTTTTGCTCAGGGAGAAGCAGGTTTTCCAGGAACTCGAGGCTCACCTGGTCAGAAAGGGGATAAAGGAGAACCGGTAAGATACCACAAAACACTGTCAGAATGAAAGTGGATTGGTTCATAAGTGATTTAAAAATGTGTCCACGTCATATCTCTATGTCCCATACAAATGCACGTTTCTGTTAAAGGCTATTAAGGACTATATTTAAATGCTGATCACTGAAATGAGAAAGACTATATCAGCATCCAAGTCTGCTTTTGAGTTCCTATTGGAACTAAAATTTTAAAAGATATAGAGACCCAAATCTTTGTTATCTATAAACTATAAGCAAAATTGTGAAGTAAGAACATTTATATTTTGTTATGCCCTAACTTTTTTAGCATTCTGTTCACCGAATACTTGATGAACTCTTATTTCACTTGTGTGTTGATGGGTCCCCACTGAAGATTCTTTTTTAGCTTCTTATTCATTTGTTTATTTGTGTATTTTACTTTTATATAAAATTATACCCTCTTCACCCATTTCACAGAGCATGAGCAGAGGAAGGGCCTAGAGAGAGAGGGAGAGAGAGAGAGAGAGAGAGAGAGAGAGAGAGAGAGAGAGAGAAAGAGAGAGAGAGGCAGAATCTGAAGCAGGCTCCAGGCTCTCAGTTGTCAACACCAGAGCCTGGCATGGGGCTCAAACCATGGACTGCAAGATCATGACCTGAGTCAAAGTCGGATGTTTAACTGACTGAGCCACCCAGGTGCCCTGAAAAATGCCATTTTGATAGGGATTGCACTGTACTGTAGATGGCTTTGCGTAGTATAGATATTTGAACAATATTGAGTCTTCTAATCCATGAGCATAGAATATCTTTCCATTTGTATTTTCTTCAATTTCTTTTATTAATGTCTTATAGTTTTCAATATACATGTCTTTCACTTCCTTCGTTAAATTTATTCCTAGGTATTTTATTCTTTTTGATGCAATTATAATTAAGATTTTTAAAGATTTCTCTTTCTGATAGTTCACTATTAGTGTATAGAAACACCACAGATTTTTGTATCTTGATTTTGTACTCTGCAACTTTACTGAATTTGTTAATTAGTTCTAACAGTCTTTTGATGGAGTCTTTAGGGTTTTCTATATACGCAATCATGTCATTTGTAAGTTGTGACAGCTTCACTTATTCCTTTCCAATTTGGATGCCTTTTCTTTCTTTTTCTTGCCTAATTGTTTTGGCTAGGACTTCCAATACTATGTTGAATAGTAGTAGTGGAATTAGGCACCCTTGTCTTGTTTCTGATCTTAAAGGAAAAGTTTTCAGCTTTTCACCATTGAGTATGATGTTAGTTGTGGGCTTGTCATATATGGCCATTATTATGTTGAGGTACTTGCCCTCTATCGTCACTTTCTTAGGAATTTTTATCATATATGGATGTTGAATTTTGTCAAATACTTTTTCTGCATCTATTGAGATGATCATATGATTTTTATCCTTAAATTTGTTAATACAGTTTATCATCTTGACTAATTTATGGATGTTGAACCATCCTTGCATGCCTGTAATAAATCCCACTTGATCATGGTATATGATACTTTTAATATATTGTTGAATTCTGTTTGCTTATATTTTGTGAGAATTTTTACACCTATATTCATCAGGGGTATTAGCTTGTAATTTTATTTATTTGTGGCATATTTGTCTAATTTTGATATCATGGTAATGCTGGCCACATAAAACAGATTTGAAAGAGTTCTCTTATTCTGCATTTTGGAAGAGTTTGAGAAGGATTGGTACTAATTCTTCTTTGAATGTTTGGTAGAATTCACCAGTGAAACTGTCTGGTCCTGCAGATTTGTTTACTAGGAGATTTTTGATTAATGATTCAGTCTCCCTATTAGTAATCAGTCTGCTCATTTTTTGTTTATCATGGTTCAGTCTTGGTAAGATATATGTTTCTAGAAATTTATACATTTCTTCTACATTGTCCAATTTGTTGACATATCATTGTAGTAGTCTCATGATCCCTTATGTTTCTGTGGTATCAGTTGTAACTTCTTTTTCAATTCTGATTTTATTTGTGTCCTTTGTGTATTTATTGTGTATTTATCTATTTATTTGATGAATATACTTAAGGGTTGTCAATTTTGTTTCTCTTTCAAAGAACGAGCTCTTAGTTTCATTGGTCTCTATTATCTTTTTAGTCTCTATTTCATTTATTTCTGCTGTACTCTTTGTTATTTACTTCCTTCTACTAACTTTAGGCTTTGATTTTTTTTTTTTCCTAGTTCCTTGAGGTGTAAAGTTAAGTTGCTTATTTGAGACTTTTTGTGTTGCTTGTGGTAGGCATTTATCACATTGAACTTCCCTCCTGGAATTGCCTTTGCCGTATCTCAGAAATTTTGGTATGCTATATTTACATTTTCATTTGTCTCAAGATATTTTTTATCTCTCTTTTTATTTTTTCTTTGATGCATTGATTACTCAGTAACATGTTGTTTAATATCCACATATTTGTGAATTTTTCAGTTTCTTTTTCATTTAATTAATTTCTAGTTGCATATCTCTGTGGTTGCAAGAGATGCTTGAAATGATTTCAGTTTCTGAAATTTAAGATTTGTTTTTGTGGCCTAAAATTTGATCTGTCTTGAAAAGTGTTCCATGTGCACTTGAAAAGAATGTGTATTTTGTTGCTTTTGCATGGAATGTTCTGATCCTGGTGTATAATGCTTTCACTTTATTGTTGAGTTCATTTTGTTAATATTTTGTTGAGGATACTTGCATCTATGTTTATCAGGGATATTCATTTATAATTTACTTTTCTCGTGACTTGTTTCTCTTGTCTGCTGAGGAGTCCCACTTAAGATTCTTCCTTAGCTTCCTACCCTTTTCTTAAACAGCTCATCTTTGTTGAACTAATTCTAAGCAGTATCCCGTGTTTAGAGATCTGCCTTTCCCTTCTCCCTGCTGTATCAAAACTTAAGTGTTCTCTTTTCCACTTTTTAATATCATGTCTTTCGTTAGATACCTAAATACATTAATTTGTGCTAGGCTTAGGAGTTGATTATGTTTTTGTTATCTTTCCAAGGTGAAACAGATTTAAATTCCATTCATGCCTTAACTTGGAAGTCCATGGTTCTAAATTAACAAAATAATCTAAGTGGGCTCCTTATTTTAAAGGGTAGGAGACTGATGTCTGAGCAATGACTGATCCTTCAGACTTGCACAGCAAACTTCAACAAAAACAATCATAGGCATTTGACTCCTAAAGTAAGTTCTGCCCATTGTGGCTTGCATGGCAACTTTAGGAACCTTAGTAGCTGTTCAAATGGGAATTTTGAAGTAGGATGGAGCATATAGTTTTGCCCTTTAAATCAAATTACTTGGGATAACTTTGCTGAATGCCACTAAACAATATCTAGTTCTAAGGACTACATCAATCAAACTGAACATATAAATCATTATAGCAATAGCTAGTATTTATTGAATGCTTACTATGTGCCAGACACTGAGAAGAGTGATTTACATATCTTATCTTTTTGATCCTTAAAACTCTTCATGTTAAGTGTTGGTATTACTATTTTATAGAAGGCAAAACTGAAGTTTAAGGAGGTTAAATTATTGACCAAGGCCACGTGGTCAAGCTGGGATCTGAACCCCTAGACCTGTCAAATCCAGTGTCCTTCTCTTAATCAGTTTGCATTTTGAAGGTTGCTCTATATTTAAAAGCTCTCCAGTATTATTTGTGTTCTTTGATCATGGTACTTCCACTTGTAATACTCATTTTAATCCTTTTAACTTCGTAAAGAAAGGCAACCCAATATTTTTATCCTCATTTTGCAACTGAGAAAACCATGCATGGGTAGAATGGTGTGCTCAAGGTAACATAATTAAGAGGACTCATAGAGTAGAGAGATCTGAATTAATCCCAACTCTTCTTAGGTTAGCAGTGTGAGCTTGGCCAAGCCACCCAGTCTCTTCATGTTTCATTTCCCTCATCTGTAAAGGAGAGTGTATAATCTATCAGTTCTACCTACATTGTAAGGTTGACACAAAGTACTTTGAAAATGCATATATGGCTTACTTGTTGGTTGATTGTGATGTGATGCACATTACCATTTTTTAACTTGACTTTCTTATTCTTTGACTTACCAATTCTATCAATTTAAGATTACTGGCATAGGAAGAAATTTCACATGTCAGTTTTAGAAGGGATAAAATACTTTAAAAATATCCTTGCCCCTGTTAAAAAATATTACATAAATATTAATAAAATCATTAAATCACCTTTAAATGATTTTTTTAAAAGATTAAGTGCTGAGTCTCTCTTGTTAGAGCATATATCTTTTAAAGACTCATTCTTTCTCCTTACTCTTTAATCATAAATAGATGTCTCCTTTAATATGTAAATATTCATTTTTCTTTTATTCGTTAATTTATCAGCAACTATTTATTGAGTTCCTATTATTATAACAAAAAGTATACTAAGTTCTGGAGCTATAGCAGTAGTGAGAAAGCATAGGCTTAATCTCACTGAGTTTATAATCTAGTGTTGATTTGTTTAAGGAGTCTTTCCTCCCTCTGTAGGAAAGAAAACCAGTAGAAAAGAACTAGGAAGGAATTAGTAAAAATGATAATTAGCAAATTTATTTTATTCCAAATATATAAAATATACAAGAAATGTATCTTAAGGTTACAATGTGTTATGTAACTTCCCACTTAAGATATGTTTTTAAAATACTAACATTGGTTTTAGTGTCCAGACTACGTGGAACTCATAATTGCAGGTGATTTTAGTAGCAAGGTAAAAACAGCTGGGATAAAATAAATTGATGATTTACAAAACAAGACAAATAATTGATTGGTATGCTTCCTTTATTTTTTCAGTACAAGCACCAGCATTTGATTAAACCAGCATAGTACTTGCTATGTAATTATGACTTCAGATGACTGTGGCCATGAATGTGTTCTACTTTCCTGGCACTCGTAATAAACATAGATGTATTATTTCATTTTAAGGAGTTGATGATGAGTCTGTTCCTGTTCTTATTGTACTGTGTGATCCTGCAACTTTAATGTGAAATAAATAAAGATGACTTTCCTCTGTGTTTAAGTCTGGTATGTAATTTTCATTATTAGACTAGGTGCACAAAATAATGTCTGCAGAGCTTGAAGATTGAAAGTCATTTGCTCTAAGGCATATTGAATAGTTAATTTTGTAAAATGATCAGAAGTGCAGTGTTACTAAGGGAACTAGATGTTCTCAAGGTTTTCCTTTTGGTTTTAAGACTGACAAAGGATATTTAGGACAGTATATTAGAAGGCTTACCTCTTTGGAACCTGAACCACTTGAGAGTGAATCCTGTCCCCCTCTTACTTACTTTAAAAATGATACTTAATAATACCTAGTCAATGCTTTATTGTGAAGAAGGAGTACAATAAAATGTGTATAAAATATTGAGTGCTAGAAACTGTCACATAATAGGTACTGAAAAAATATATGTTTCTTCTGCTTTTCTATCCACAGTATAATCTTCACATGTTGAAGGAGAGATGGAGATAATCCTTTAGAGTTCAGTTTCTTATGTGACTTGACCAAAAACAAAATAGTCTTCATTTGTAAAATAATCCCTTAGAGTTTGCAATTGATTAAATATTTTAGTATATAAAAATCTCAGATGGTTATTGTGTGGTACTTGTAGTAAATATTAATAATTTATTGACAGTTCATTTCTTAAAAAGATCACTTGATATAAGTATTTCATTCAAATCTGTGTCTTCTGTTCCCAATATTATTTCACAATGAATAATCCTGTCAGGAAATCCTTTCCTACCTGGGTCAAAATCCACCCGTGGCTTCCTTTCTCCCTCAAGGTGAACACTGAAGCTCTTGCCTTGGCTACAAGGCTTTGCATAATGTGTAGAGCTCTCCCTATCCCTACCTCTCCACTCCCTATATTGTCTCCTACCGTTTCCCCTGTTCACTCCTGCTCCAGGGTCTTTACATCAGGTTACATATACCTGGGGTTTCTTTAGATAGCCATCTGGCTCTCTCCTTCAAACCATTTAGGTTCTTGCTCAGAAATCACTTTAAAATAAAAAGCCTCTTCTGATATCTTTATATAAAAAGCATCCCTTCATTCCACCTCTATCTTCTTTCTTAGCATTTTTAGTGTCACTTGACTTGTTAAAATTATGTCTCTATTTATTTCCTCCACTAGAATAGAAGTTTTGTGAGCAACATACATAGAACAGCACCTAATAGGAGTTGAATGAATAAATGAGCATCACACCTGAAAGTCTAAATCATCAAGTCAGCTGTTCCTAGAAGCTATAAATTCAGGTGCCCCAATTGCCTAGGGTACTTTGCCAAGCACAAAGAGTCAGTTTACAGAGAAAGAACTAGATATGCTAAATCATAAAGAACAGTTACATTTTTCACTATTGTTTGTTCTACTACACTTTTTCTTTTAAAACACAAGTTAGTGACCTGATTAGTTTTAGCTTCATATTGCCAATTAGTAATGAAGAATCAGAAATATTTGGAAAAAAATGTTTGGGCTTAATTTAATGTTTATCTTTACTTGCCTATATTCTCATCCATGCTTCATTAATATGATTTACTGCCTTGTTTTTTCTTTTTATAAAAATGATGACCCTCTCTCATGGAGTAAGATGGTTTGAAATTCAACTGCTGCTTGAATTTGAACACTTAGATGTGATCAGTATTCTGTATCAGGGCACCTAATCAAATTGTGTCATCTGTTCAAGAGTAAACTCTGGGTTTCATTATTTGAAATAACAATTACTACTTTTCTTTCATTCAAACTCGATTATTATAATGTTCTGAATTTTTTAATTCCCTTTTTCTTAGCAAATGTAGTTAGCAACCTAATTATGTAGCAACCACATTACTTTCTCAGTTCTTTAAAACTCTGGCTAATACCCTCACCCACTTCAAAGGGGAAATGCCTTCAGAGTTTTATAAAATAGCAGCTCAATTTCAATGTCCCTGAACCTAAGGGAGAGTATGATCTAAGTTCTCTTTGAGGAATAATTTTCCAGTTTATTTTTGAATTATTATCTTCCACATATTGAGTTAATTTCCCAAAAAGTATAGGCTTTATTAAATGATTACCTTGCTGACATACTTCTAGAGGAAATCAAAACAGTTTAAAATGGTACAAGTTAACTTACTTGACTCTATAGTCAGAAACTTTGGTACTGATTCCTTTCTAGTCGGGAAAAAAATATGTATTTTTTTCAATCTGACTTTATTCATATGCTCATACTATAGCCACACCACACCAATAAAAAATAATTGTCTCAAAATATGTTCACAATTTTTTTGAAAGAAAAAAATTGCTTAGTAGCAACCTCTCAGAGGTGGGATTTAATATTGACCTTTGACTTTCTATGTCAATATAATAAATAAAATAATATTTCTTTAACCTTTCTAATCTAATATTGAATATATTTGATTTATTTTATTTTGTATTAATTTTTGTATTTTCATATCAGTTTTATCCAACCTGATATAATTTCATCTAATGTCTAGAAACTTGAAGTTAAAATTTGCCTGTGTGCCTAAAATCTGAAATTAACATACTATATCAGTATAACATGATGTTATTTGTTCATAAAATCCTGATATATTTCTTAATTTCTACCACACATTGGTGATAGAGAAACTCATCCAAAAAGTTTATATTATTTTTCACCATTTCAAGCATATTTATTAGACTGAATTTGTGGTAGAGCCATTAAGGCAGATATAGGTAACATATCAGCTTCATTGAGATTATTTTTTCCAGTTTAGATGGAAGAGCAGGGCAGCTAACAATTGGATTGACCCAGCTGTGAGATTTTTCCCAGAGGATATAATGGAAGATCAGGCACATTAATGAAACATATATGGGTACCTTCGAGTCTAATCTTTCACGACTAGGGTGGGTGGGTAGCTCAGTCAGTTAAGCAGCCAACTCTTGATTTTGGCTCAGGTCATGATCTCATGGTTCATGAGTTTGAGCCCATGTCGGGCTCTGCGCTGACAGCACAAGAGCCTGCTTGGGATTCTCTGTCTCCCTCTCTCTCTGCCCCTCCCATCCCCACGCTCTCTCTCCCTAAAAATAGATAAATAAAACATTTAAAATTTCGTGACTTATTTGAATGGAAAGCATGAAGAATTAGTTAAGATGAAAGCAATAGAATCATTCCTAATCTTTATAAGTATAAAAGAAATGACAAAGTTGAATTATATGTATTTGTGTAGAGAATGTCTAGTTTTAGTTTTTACTAGCCCTTTGATATTTATTACTTTCTAACATTTTGATAATTTATTGTCAAAAGTATAGTTTAATGACTTGTAGACAATATGAGGAATGAACTCAGGGAACAAACTTTGGTGCAAGGAAAAGCAACTTATCTGTGCAATGGTAGATTCTCTTTACCTTAGCAATTAATATACCTTTAAAAAAACCTAATGAGCATTTCTTTATTTTAGGGTTCAGGTGGTATTAAAGGTGAATTTGGTGCTCCTGGAATTCCTGGGGAAAAGGTATGTGGTTTTGCCATTTGTTTAAGTTTTGTGCCTGTTTTATTTTTTTTAATTGTTATTATATTTTTTAATTTAAATCCAAGTTAATTAACATATAGTGTAATAATGATTTCAAGAATAGAATTTAGTGATTCATCACTTATATATAACACCTAGTGCTCCTCCCAACGAGTGCCCTCCTTAATGCCCATCACCCATTTAGCCCATCCCCCCCCCTACACCCACCGGCAACCCTCAGTTAGTTCTCTATATTTAAGAGTCTCTTACGCTTTGTCTCCCTCTCTGTTTTTATCTTATTTTTGCTTCCCTTCCCTTGTGTTCATCTGTTTTGTTTCTTAAATTCCACATATGAGTGAATCATATAGTATTTCTCTTTCTCTGACTGACTTATTTCAGTTAGCATAACACACTCTAGTTCCATCCATGTTGTTGCAAATGGCAAGATTTAATTCTTTTTGATCACTGAGTAATATTCTATTGTATCTATGTACCCCATCTTTATCTATTCACCAGTCAGTGGACATTTGGGCTCTTTCCATACTTTGGCTATTGTTGATAGTGTGGCTGTTTTAAAAGGTTGTACCAGATAGGAAGAGAAAATATACAGAATAAGTCTGATTGTTAAGAGGTCAGCAAACTATGGCCCTGTGGCGGGCTGCCAAAAACTCCCAGTGTATGATTTTGTGATTAATGTTGTGGTGGAACACAACTACACTCATTTGTTTTCATATTGTCTTAGGCTGCTTTTATGCCACGTGGCAGTGGTAGGTAAGTGTGGCAGAGATCAGATGGCCTACAAAGTCTAAAATATTTACTGTCTGGTCCTTTGGAGAAAAAACTTGCTGACCCCTGCTCTGGAACATTTCCCATTATTACAAGAGCCCCAAAGCTTCTTAGTTTCATTATTTTATGTTATGCTATAGTAGCTTTTCATACATATTTCATTGTAGACATAAATTAAACATTTAAAAATATAGTACCACACGAGATGTTATAAATAAAAATACAAGAGATATGTCGATCCATCAATAAAATGCTATAAATATAGTATTTATCTCCTAAAATGGTTGATTTTTCACATTGTCTTTTTTAGTACTGTAAAGATAATTCTGCATGATGAATTTACTCACAAGAGGTTAGTGTGGCCATTCAGCATCTTATTTAAGTTCAATTTTGTTTTATACATTTTTTATTTGAGTATAATTGGCATGCAGTGTTACATTAGTTTCAGGTGTACAACATAGTGATTGAACAATTCTATAGGTTATGCTGTGCTCACTGCCAGTGTAGCCACCGTCTGTCACCATACAACATTATTGCAGTACCACTGACTATTCCCCCATGCTGTGCCTTTTACTCCTGTGACTTATTCATTCTGTATATTTGTTCAGTTTTTATAGAAACTTTGAAATTGTTATGTTTGTAAATTAAACTGCAATTAGTTTGTCTTATTTTTCATGATTTCTGAGTGTGTGTGTAGGCATATACACACATAACTTAAACTGCTTAATTATTAAAGTGTCACATGTTGATGCTAAGAAAATGTTCTTCTTCAGTACAGTAAGTTTAGGAAAGGTTTATGTAGCTGTTTTAGCTGCACTAATTATCAAGTGAGTCCATTGTGCCTCATTATCCAGAAGGACTTGACCCTGTGGTTATTAACGTACAGTTGTCACAGGAGTACCTGAAGCTGAAGTGGTAAGAAGGTCCAGAAATTGTCAGATAGTTTTTGAGTCCTTTTTAAATGTGTCTGAGAGCTGACTGCTTCATTGCTGCTGCTTTTTCATTTTAGAAATTATTCAGCTCCATATGCAATTTTCCTTACTCTTCCTGTAGTAGTATAAATATTAGACTCAGTAAAATCTTTGTGGAATGATACCTTGCCACGACCTAATATTTATTTGGGATGCTATCCTCTTTTTTTTTATTAAAAAATTTTGTCTTAATGCTTATTTATTTTTTGAGAGAGAGATAGAGTGACAGGGTGCAAGCAGGGGAGGGGCAGAGAGAATGGGAGACGCAGAATCCGAAGCAGGCTCCAGGCTCCAAGCTGTCAGCACAGAGCCCGACACGGGGCTTGAACTCATGGCCTGAAAGATCATGACCTAAGATGAAGTTGAACGCTTAACTGACTGAGCCACCCAGGCACCCCCACTGCTATTCTCTTTTTAACTAAGCTTACTGATGACATTAATTGCAGACTCTTCAGAAGTAAACATTTATTCAAAAGTCTAATTCCTTCAAAATGCTTTTTCCTCTACAGAATACGACTCAGTCACCTATCTCCTAAGGAGATTGCCCCTAGTCAAAATTTGCTTTATACAGTTATTCCACCATAATAATAATCAGATTTTTTGGATTTCAGATCACTGAGATTTTTTGAATTACTTTGAATATAGGAACTTTGTTTAAGCCAAGTGCAGAATCACTGGAGTACTTGGACTATAAAATAGATTATAGATCATTGGACATCTTTACAATGGGAAGTAAAGTTGATATAATTTTATACAGTAAATTATGGGGAAGCAGGATAACATTCTCCTGGAATACTTTAGAATAGAATTTACTCGGGGCGCCTGGGTGGCTTAGTCGGTTGAGCGTCCGACTTCAGCTCAGGTCATGATCTCATGGTCTGTGAGTTCAAGCCCCGCGTCGGGCTCTGTGCTGACAGCTTAGAGCCTGGAGCCTGTTTCAGATTCTGTGTCTCCCTCTCTCTGACCCTCCCCCGTTCATGCTCTGTCTCTCTCTGTCTCAAAGATAAATAAACGTTAAAAAAAAATTTTTTTTTAAAAGAATAGAATTTACTAAGATTTGTTTAAAATACCATTAATTTCATTACTCCAAAGTGACATCTCTTGGATCCTATTGGTGAAAACCAGGTGTAAATTGCTACTGATTGTGGAGGAGGCTCTCAGCTCCTAAAAGGTGCTGTCAACAGACTGAATTCAGTACAAGAACTAGATAAAGTAATGAACAGGCTCAAATCAGTCAAAATAATATCAATCAAGGGCCATGACAGTAAGAAAGTAACAGGCTGGAAGGTTAAATATGCAAGCTAAGCAATTCTCTGCAATACATAATTTCTTAGAAAAGAGAGGACATTTTTGGCAGAGTGAAGGAACTGGAGCAAGATGTAGTGTTGCAGAGACAAACACTACTCAGAACTAAAGATTTTGTTTATTTTCCTAGAAGCTCAAATTTATAGAAAGAATTTAATGTGATGATCTGTACTACAATTAAAGTAAAACTTCAATGAATATAAAGACATATACCAGCTACTAATTAACTGGTTGAGCCTAGTAATTCTGGGAAATGGAAGCCTCAGCCCTTGGAGTCCATTTGGTTGAAATGGTGATGCAGTCAGTCTCACAAAATCAGTGAGCTTCAGTGTCTATGTGAAGACACTGTCTCCAGGGAACTTAAAAGCTAATGTGAAAAATGGATAAAGAAGTGTCATATGTATATACATATATGTGTGTGTATGTATATATATACATATATATGTATATATGTATATATATATGTATATATAACATTAGTCAGCCATAATAAAGAATGGAATTTTGCCATTTGCAACAACATGGATAGATCTAGAGAATATAAAGCTAAGCAAAAGAAGTCAGAGAAAGATGAATACCATATGATTTCACTCATATGCACAATTTAAGAAGCAAAATAAATGAACAAAGAAAAAAAGAGACAACACAAAAAATGGACTCTTAACTATAGAGAAGAAACAGATGGTTACAAGAGGGGAGGTGGTGGTGGGATTAGAGAAATAGATGAAGGGAGAGTACACATCATGATGAGCAGTGAGTTATATATAGAATTGTTGAGGGGCACCTGGGTGGCGCAGTTGGTTGGGCGTCCGACTTCAGCCAGGTCACGATCTCGCTGTCCGTGGGTTCGAGCCCCGCGTCAGGCTCTGGGTTGATGGCTCAGAGCCTGGAGCCTGTTTCCGATTCTGTGTCTCCCTCTCTCTCTGCCCCTCCCCTGTTCATGCTCTGTCTCTCTCTGTCCCAAAAATAAATAAATGTTGAAAAAAAAAATTTTTTAAAAAAAATTAAAAAAAAAAAGAATTGTTGAATCACTATATTTTATACCTGAAACTAATATAACACTGTATGTTAACCATATTGGAATTAAAATGAAAAACTTAATAAAAAAAGTAATGTGATTAAAGGGAAGCTGTATCAATGGTGTTCTAAAACCAGTGCAGATTGTCCTAGCAAATACTCTTTGTTTCTACAAGCAGTTTTCTTTGGGTCTAGTTTATTTGAGTTGCTCTTAGAGCCTCACAGACAGAATTCATGCAGCTTCCAATGGCGTTAAACATGGTATCAGACTACACTTAGCTATTGGATCCTGGTTTCATGCATCTTCAGAGACTCTCCTCAGTGACTAATACCAGTATCCATAGAATCACGACTCTTTGACCACAGCCTGTCCTCAAGATCAGAGTCACTGGTGGTACCGGGTCTGCTTCTATCTTGTCACTTAATTCACCTGTTAAAGGGATGCAGCATTCTTAAGTGAAGAAATGTCACCTGAAGAGTGTTTTTCTCACTTCCATAATCCACAGGTTACCATTTATTTAAGATAACTCTAATGAGGGGCGCCTGGGTGGCTCAGTCAGTTAAGCATCCGACCTTGGCTCAGGTCATGATCTCATGGTTCGTAAGTTTGAGCCCTGCGTCAGGCTCTGTGCTGACAGCTCAGAGCCTGGAGCCTGCTTCAGATTCTGTGGCTCCCTCTCTCTCTGCCCTTGCCCTGCTTGTGCTCTGTCTCTCCTTCTCTCAAAAAATAAGTAAATATTAATTTTTTTTTAAAATTAAAAATAAAATAACTAATGAATATGTACAGAATAAACATGACAACAAAGCTACTATGTTATCTAATGGCATGGCTAATAAGTTTTAAATATTGACTCCAGTAAGGCTATGTCAATTTTTCTTAATTTTTAAAATTTAAAAGTTTTAAAGTTATAGTTGTGAAGATGAGCACTTATATTTGAGGTAAAAATATTTCCATTGTTGTAAGATGAAAATAACTTGATTGATTTTTCTGAGTAAACTTCCAAAGAAAATTATTAGTTCTTAAAGTATGATGTATTCTCAGGACTGTATCTCCCACATCTGGCTTAATGTGACTCATACTTATCTCCCAGACTATTCATGTAGCATCCCCAGGCTTAACTTTGATTCTTCTTCTCAGCATTTGTACTTCTTTCAGGCTCTTTTTCTTAGAAGTAGAAATGCTTAAGGGTTCTGTTAAAAGATAAAATAAAAAAAAAAAGATGAGTTTTCTCACTTGGAACAAGAACATATGCAAAGTGCCATAGAACATATATCTCTGGTATAATATTCTCAAAGTAAAACTTTCTTAATTTTTTAAAGTTTACTATTTAAACTAGAAAGCTGATTTATGTTAATGCAGTGAAGCATATTCTGAGCAGTGTAGAATAGAATTTGTATTTTAGCTACACTTTATACTTACATCCAGTGTGATACCATAATAAATTAAGTGATTTGCATATAAATCCTATTATTCTAAAACAGACCTACACTTTGAAGTTTGGCTAGGTGATAGCAGTAAATTTTTTTTTTTTTTTAATTTTTTTTTTAACGTTTATTTATTTTTGAGACAGAGAGAGACAGAGCATGAACGGGGGAGGGGCAGAGAGAGGGAGACACAGAATCGGAAGCAGGCTCCAGGCTCTGAGCCATCAGCCCAGAGCCTGACGCGGGGCTTGAACTCACAGACCGTGAGATCATGACCTGAGCCGAAGTCGGATGCTCAACCGACTGAGCCACCCAGGCTCCCCAGCAGTAAATTTTTTAAGTCAAAGCTTTGAACAAACTATTAGTTTCTTCTGAGGCCCAGGAGAAAAATAGTACACTAAACAACACTATATTATGAAATCAATTTATGGGATATGTCAAGTCATGGAGAATGAAGAACTTTAGCATTTAATTAGGTTATTTTATGATTCCAATACTCATCACCTTATGTAGACTTGCACTAGGCATTCTAAACTTATATGTACAACCGTATAGCCAACACACTGCAAACAAATAACTGTCCCCTATACATTTATGCCAGCACAGCAAGTATCATTAGTTATTTGTCACTGGTGACTTCTGGGAAGCGTGGTTGGACAGAAGCCACTGTCAGTCAAAATGAGTAAATTGGATGGTCTAATTTCCACTGACAAGTAAAACACTTAATGCATAAGATCACATATGCATGCACCCATACATATATGCATGCACCCACACATGAACACACGTGCTCACAACTCATCATGGTATGTGGTGGAAAATGAGATGAAGATATGGATACTGGGAGCAAATCCTGCCCACAGTATTACCTTCAAACATACCAGTCAAAGCATTCTTGTATTAACTATTTGAATATTTCAAACAAAAAATTACCTTATTCTCTATTTCACATATATATGTTAAATATGTTTTCTGAGAAGTGGGGATACTTTTTAAAAATAGGAATAATTATTTTCTAGCCATCTTAATCCTAATAATGTGATAGTAAAAGTTGAATAAATACAGAACCTAACTGCTAAAACCAATTTTCTGTTTGCTTACTTACTTATAATTTGTTCCTAAAATGTTTATTTTACTAAGAAAACTTTCATGAAAATAACTTTTTTTCCCACAGAGTAGGTATGCAATAAACGGTAGCCATCACTGTTGTGCCATTCAGATACTAACTATCCAGAGTTAGATGGCCTATGTTTGAATTGCAGCTCCAATCCTCACTTTTTAATTTTAGGGAATGTCTCTTGGTTTCTTCTAAGTTTTCTCTTTTTTAAAATAGGCATTATATTGTATCTACTTATAGTTTTGTCTTAAGGATTAAATGAGATTATTCATAAAAGTGGCAGCTCAGTGCCTGATCTATAAATATAGAAGTCTCCGCTTATCAGTGGTCAACTGCAATCTGGAACAGATGGTCCTGGTTAGAAGGTCAGTAGTAGCCTAACAGTACGTCATTCACCTCACTTCATCTCATCACATAGGCATTTTATGGTCTCACATCATGACAACAAGAAGGGTGAGTACAGTACAATAGGATATTTTGAGAGAGAGAGATCATATCCACATAACTTTTATTAAGAATATTGTTATAATTGTTCTATTTTATTATCAGTTATTTTGTTAATCTCTTACTGTGCCTAATTTATCAATTAAACTTTATCATAGATGTGTATGTGTAGGGAAAGACAGTATATATAGGGTTTGATACTATCTGTGGTTTTAGGTCTTGGAAGGTATTCCTTGCAGATAATGGGGGCAGGGGGAAAGTATATCTATTTGGTAAATAGATATAATTTTAAAAGAAAACAGTTTGATGATTCTATTATTCTAAGTTTAGGCTTACTTTGAAACTAAAGTAGAACTCATTTGAGGGAATTTATATTATTCAAAATACATTTAGTGGAAAATGTTGAAAGTCACACATATTTTAGATAATTTTGACCTCTAAAAGCAAATTCAATTTTCATGTTAGCAAACCAATTAATTTTCTATTTAACTGAAATACGAAGGTGCCTGGGTGGCTCAGTCGGTTAAGCGTCCGACTTCGGCTCAGGTCACGATCTCGCGGTCCGTGAGTTCGAGCCCCGCGTCAGGCTCTGGGCTGATGGCTCAGAGCCTGGAGCCTGTTTCCGATTCTGTGTCTCCCTCTCTCTCTGCCCCTCCCCCGTTCATGCTCTGTCTCTCTCTGTCTCAAAAATAAATAAATGTTAAAAAAAAAATTTTAACTGAAATACGTATGAGCATATCCTTTTACAATAATAATAATAATAATAATAATAATAATAGCCATTTACTCAATTATTATGTGCTAAACACTGTCAAGGGACTTCTTTGCATTGTTTTATTCATTTCTCACAGAATCTCTGAGGTAAGATTCATTATCATTCATATTTCACAGATTAAGAAACTAAGAAAGTATAAAAACTTCCCCAAAGTTTCATAGCTAACAGGTAGTGGGCCAGAATTTAAATCTTACCCATACGCGTTCATAGCTCTTACACCTTCACCGTATCATCTCATCTTGATAGCTCCTCAAGTATATACATTCCCTTTGCACAGACAGTTCTGAATTAGATCTTAACTTCATTTGCCTACAGCCTGGAGAGGGAACTGTAGAGAGAGTTTCCTAAATTCTGCTGCAGGGAGGGCTGTGTTCTTTCTCTTTACATCCATGGACCTCTTTTAAAGTCTACCCAGCCGGAGAGATTCTGACTCTCCCACCTTAAGAAAATTGTATCCACCAAAATAAAATCTTCATCATATGTTTTTTCACCAAATGAAAGTATTTTGTTTAACTTTACCTTCCAAAATAAGTATTATGAAGACAACATGATTTTATTTTGTTTGGTTTTCAATTTCAAAATTATATTTGAAATAAGCTTTTAAAATTCCCATACCTGGACTATCTGGAGATCCTTATCTGCCCTGCACACCCACCCCTGCAGACCAATCATGGCCATACTCTCCAGATTACCTTACCTCAACAGCTAGCCTAGAAAATTCTCTTTATGTTCTCTATGAAATATGCTTTTGATATGTAATTATATAAATAGGTATATACAATATAAATTACTTTTGGTCATACATTTATTATATATTCTTTTGGTCAGAAACAAAAGTGTTTAATTTAGCATGATGAGTTCTTTAAAAAAATATTGAACTTCTAGAGATAAAAAGCCATATGCATTAAAGCACTTAAGAAGTATATCTGATAAAAAAAGAATGAAATCTTGCCATTTGCAACTACGTGGATAAGAGGCATTAAGGAATCTACTCCTGAAATTATTGTTGCACTATATGCTAACTTGGATGTAAATTAAAAAATTAAATTAAATTAAAAAAAAAGAAGAAGTATATCTGATAATGTGATGAGAGAGTTGCCAAGTTACATGACTTAAAAACAGCCAGGCTAACTATTCTCATACCGAAGAGCTTTGTGTGAGGCACTTTTTGTCATGAACTCTGGAGCCCCCAGTCTCTGCTGCTGTGGGGCGAGATTGAGCTGGGCACACCCACTGTCTATCTGCCTTTGTATTCCTTTTGGGTTGGAAAATGAAATGAAATGACTGCGATCTCTGAATCTTGATCTTTCCCTTAAAAAGACATTTTATGAGAAGACCTCAGCTTGAGGAAATAAAGGCAGATGATGTTACCATTTATGAAAGTGCAGACAAGGCCAGTAGCTATTGTGAATTGTAATGAACCCTGAGACAGCCCTGCTCCAGATGTAGCATTCATGCCTTAGAGACTCAGAAACTTATAGGTGTTTATTGGAAAAGCTAGAGAATTTTTTAAAGCTATTTGGCTTTCTATCTGTATTACCTAGTTTCACCTCATTTCCCATTGAAATTTAGAATTAATATTAACTTCAGAAGTCTTCCCAAGTTTAAAAAAAATAGTTAAAACACCTATTTGTATTTATTGTAGGAATCAAAACACTAAATGAGAAAAAGAAAGAAGAAAGAAAGAAAGAAAGAAAGAAAGAAAGAAAGGGCAATTCACCTTTATTCTAACAATGGGATATTTCCTTCCTATGAACTTGTCAAATTTACAAAACAAGTATGAGCCATGTTAGAGAAAATACCTCTTAAACTGAGAATCATCTATATACTTCTGTATTTCAGAAAATTCTTCAGCAAATGAAACAGTCAAATCTGGACATAGGATTAGACTTCTTATCACAACCAGTATTCATAGAAAAAATGGCCACATGAAAACAGTTTTGTCAACCTACTGTTGTCTCACTTATTAAAGTTACAAGGATGATACTTGAATTATCAGTGAAAAATTATCACCTTTACATGGAGTAATCCTCATTTCATTGTCTTATTTGTAGGCATTATTTTGATTCAATATAGCAGTAAGAAGCAGAAACCTGAGAATGACAGAGGGAATAGAAGGACAGGAAAAAGAAAAAGAAACTTGCTCACTCTGCAGTTGATTTTATTTCTTAATGGTTTCTTATTCCCTTCTAATGCCTTCCACTCACACCCCAAGAAGAGCAGTTGGCAGAGAACACAACAGATGGATGACAAGCTCAACACATGCAGTGGATCTGGCACCCAGGCACTTGACTTTTATTTGCTAAACAGCCAGATTTTGAGAACTTAGTCTGCTGATGTTCCTACTTGGTTTAATGCACTATGAGAATCTAGCACATAAATATTAAAATATTGCCATAGAAAGATCACACGGTCTCTGTTTCTCTGCATAGTTTAGTGGCTAATTATTTTATTCTTTATTTAAAGGGGTAGATGGTATTTGATAAAGACATCTATAATTTCAGATTAGAGTTTTCTAAAAGCATCTCTGTCTAAAGGAAACAGACATAGCCAGTGTAAGGTACCGAATGAACTTGTTAGATACTAGAGGATTTGAGAGCATGATCACAGATGATTGGTACCTTTCTTCGCTTCGACCATCACTGCATTTTCACACACTACCAGATTCAAAGCTCAAGAAAAATTACATCTTCTTGGTAAAGTCTCGTTGACACAAGACGAATTAACAGCCCCTTCACTCTGCTCACATAGTATTTTATTTACATTATCAGTATAGTTTGTGTCTTTATCTCTACTGTGAGATCCAGGAGAACAAGGTCTTGTTCCTGTAACTGCAGCACTTGACCCAGCATATGGCACCTGATTGATTCTAGATAAATGTTTGTTGATTTATTCAGAACTCAAGTGGACTTAACCCCAGGCCAATAGAGAAAATAAATTGAAGATGATTGTTAGAAAACTGTGCTGAGGGGTAGTTGGAAAAAGCAGTGGTGCTTCAGTACAAGTCTTCTGTACTTTCCGCAAAAGCACGCTTCAGGGAAATAGGAAGGTAGGAAAATCTCTTATCTACCTAGCAAAGCTTGCAGATGTTGCTTCCTAGAGTGAAATCTAATAGAAGTGTGTGCAACTACAGAATTTGTTTCCCATTTTCTCTTGGAGAAACTATGTTCTTTCTTCTCTTCCAAGCATAAACCTGAAGAAGTTATCATGCTCTCTTTTTTTCCAAATAAGGTTTGAAAAAATTCTCCTGACTTTCTTACAACATTGCTAAGGCATATTCTTTCTCCATATCTTCACAACGATTTACCTCAGGGCTAAAGATAAATAACCAATGACTTCGCTAGTGCGAAGTGCATTTAAGCTCCACTAGAAGTAATTGATATGGAGTAGAACTATAAATTACTCATCATGAGGAATACTTTGGACAGGAAATAGTTTGCACTTACTAGTATCTCACTGACCTCAATTAGGGGCTTACTGATGACACTTTCCTTCTCTTTATATCTTACATCATCTTTCACTTGTTAGAATGCTTGATTCAGATGTCAGTTACTACACTTTGGGTATTTCAGGAGATGATTCACATTAAATGTCTTCTATTTCCCTAGTACTTTTATGAAGCTTTGAGTTTACTTAAATACTGTTTTATAACTCATCTCACAATATAGTGAAATCCAAAACACTTGTTCTTGACAAATCCACTTAAAAAAATCATCACAGGTACATAGGAGCCCAGATTTTTAGTGGGCTCTACAACATTGTCCAACGCCCAGTTCCCTAACTTTGTTAGATATGGAAAGAGTTGTTTACCTGTCCAAATAATTTCAAAGTTACTTGTTTTCTTGTTTTTTTTTTAATTTTAATAACTCAGTATAATTTTCATTCTATCAATTTATAAAAGGATTGTAAGATATATTCCCTCAAAAGAAAAACTTAATGGTTGTAGTTGACTACAAGCTCAGTGTATACTTAAGCAATTCAACTTTTTTTTTTTTTTTTTCAAAGTTTTTTTTTTTTTTTATTTATTTTTGGGACAGAGAGAGACAGAGCATGAACGGGGGAGGGGCAGAGAGAGAGAGGGAGACACAGAATCGGAAACAGGCTCCAGGCTCCGAGCCATCAGCCCAGAGCCTGACGCGGGGCTCGAACTCATGGACCGCGAGATCGTGACCTGGCTGAAGTCGGACGCTTAACCGACTGCGCCACCCAGGCGCCCCAAGCAATTCAACTTTAAAAAAACAAGTTGTGTTAATATAAGTACTATATAGTATCCAGAACAAGAAGTGTGTGTGTGTGTGTGTGTGTGTGTGTGTGTGTGTGTGACCCTCCTGTTTTTATTCTATGTGGTGAGATCATTTCTGGAGTGATGTGCTGAATTCTGAGTTCCATATTTTAAAAGATATATTGGCTGACCAATGTGCACCCAGAAAACAGTAACTAACATATTAAGGGACTCCAAACTGTCATTTGAAAAATTACTGGTTTACTGAATAGGCTTGATAGTGACACAAAGCGATGTCATACATAAGACCAATAAGAGATTTTTCCTTTGTAATATAACACTAATGAGCAGAAGGGTGCCTGGGTGGCTCAGTCCATTAAGCATCTGACTTGGGCTCAGGTCATGATCACGTGGTTCATGGGTTCAAGCCCTGTGTCAGGCTCTGTGCCCACAGCTTGGAGCCTGGAGCTTGCTTTGGATTGTATGTCTCCTTCTCTCTCTACCACTCTCTTGCTCATGCTCTGTCTCTGTCTCTCTCTCTCTGTCTCTCTCTGTCTCTCTCATAAATAAACTTAAAAAAAAACACTAGTGGGCAGAAATTTGGGGAAGGTTAATTTGACTTCAGAAAGCATTATTGCAGTATTTGCATAAAGAGTTGTTTCGTTCTGCTCTCCAAAATACAAATTAAACAGCAAAAGTGTCTGACTACTGAAGTTTTCAGTAGAGTCAGTACCTCGACAAATGTTTTGACGGAGGTGGTGAATAAAAAGGTATGAATTTATTCTTGTCCCTATGTGAAAGACTGCCCATCCTGCTCATTTTCTAAGTATGTGCACTTGCGTATACTTGTGTCCCCAAACATGTACATTCAGGTTAATAGTATTTGAGACGGTAGATGTTGGGTTCAGCTACTACTAACTCCCCATATTTACATTACTATGATTAAGACATGTATCAACCATATATTGCCTTTAAGTGGGCTGGTTTTCCCTTCTTTGAAATGACCCATAAGAATAAGTAATAATAGGATCTCACTCATTTTATGGTTAAGAATGATACAAATTTGCCTTATCTTGAACATTAATACGATAATATATCCCCATGTGTTTGCTGCATTAAAGATCAAATACATATGAATAATTCAAAAAGTTTGAAGTTTTAAACCCTATAAGGTATACAGTTTTTTAACTTGATGATTTACTTCTTGGAATAAAGTCCAAGAAAATAGAAGGAAAAAATAATCCTCCCTGAAATAAAAGACTTAGATTGGATGAGATGTCTGAAAAAAAAAAAAAGGTGTATATTCTATTTCCTGAAATGCTTCGTTGAGTGGCAACAATTTAAGAACCATAAAAATTCAATTTTTGAAGATTACATCCTGAGTAAAGCAGATGTATAGTCGGAAACATAGAGGCCAAGTTAGTGATACACAAAATCAAAATCAGATTTACTTTTAGCTGCCTCTTTTATTGGTTTTCATGCCAGAATTCTGGCATTCCATTTCGATGTTTCTTCCAGCTATTTCGCTCAACATTCAATTTAGGTAAATTTTCTCTTAATAAAATGAGTTAATTAGTAGGATAATACTGATATATTTCCAAGTGTATACTATATTTGTAAAGGAGATTAAGTTACTGGAAAATGTACTGTAGAATGAAATGATGGGCCACGTTAAACTTTTAAATATAGAAACAGTATTTTAGTAGGATCTCAGACTCTTTTTTTAAAATGTTTTTTATTTCTTAGTGTGTGTGTGTGTGTGTGAGAGAGAGAGAGAGTGCATGTGTGCGTGCAAGCAGGGAAAGGGGCAGAGAGAGAGCCAGAGAGGCTCTCAAGCCAGCACAGAGTCATGTGGGGCTCTACACAGGACTTCACACAGGGCTTCACACGGGGCTCATTACAGGACTCATTGTGGAACTCAATCCCACAACCTGAGCTGAAACCAAGAGTCAGGAGCTCAACCGACTGAGCCACCCATGCACCCCACATCTCAGACTTTTTTTTTAAATTTTTTTAAATATATGAAATTTATTGTCAAATTGGTTTCCGTACAACACCCAGTGCTCATCCCAAAAGATGCCTTCTTCAATACCCATCACCCACCTTCCCTCCCACCCCCCATCAACCCTGAGTTTGTTCTCAGTTTTTAAGAGTCTCTTATGCTTTGGCTCTCTCCCACTCTAACCTCTCTCTTTTTTTTTTCCTTCCCCTCCCCCATGGGTTCCTGTTAAGTTTCTCAGGATCCATGTAAGAGTGAAAACATATGGTATCTGTCTTTCTCTGTATGGCTTATTTCATGTAGCATCACACTCTCCAGTTCCATCCACGTTGCTACAAAGGGCCATATTTCATTCTTTCTCATTGCCACGTAGTAGTCCGTTGTGTATATAAACCACAATTTCTTTATCCATTCATCAGTTGATGGACATTTAAGCTCTTTCCATAATTTGGCTATTGTTGAGAGTGCTGCTATAAACATTGGGGTACAAGTGCCCCATGCATCAGTACTCCTGTATCCCTTGGGTAAATTCCTAGCAGTGCTACTGCTGGGTCATAGGGTAGGTCTATTTTTAAGTTTTTGAGGAACCTCCACACTGTTTTCCAGAGTGGCTGCACCAGTTTGCATTCCCACCAACAGTGCAGACTTTTACATCAGAGTGTGGATACCCAACTTTTTAAACCAAAACAAACAAACAAAAAATCACCACAACATAGTATATAACTTTCAATTTTCTGGGCTTACATGTAGTTACAAGCAAATTTCCATTTACTTGTTTAATCTGCCTTTCTTTGCTTGGTCTCTTTGGGACTAGGTTTATAAACTATAGCCCTGGGGAATGTGATTTCTTATCAAGTGTCCTTCAGACAACTTGTATTTCCTGCATAATAAGAAAAGACATAGATTCCAATGTCAAAGGAATCAGGAAAACTAATAATTTATCTTTTATGCCTAGCTGTGCTTACTTCAGGGAAATGTGCAGTGATAAAAAGGAGGTAAAATGAAATCCTTTGATCACTTTTTCAGAAAGCCACCAGCTGGCCCTAAATCACACCTAAGTTTTTTCCAAAAGCTTCCCAAAGAGGTTTTACTTTGAATTCTGGAAAGGGTGCTTTAGATTGCTCTGTGAAGTTGAAGATCGGCTATGCATTACAGTAATAACACGGCAACACTGCTGTCAGCAGCAATGTTAGATTTGGCCCTGCTTTGTATTACACATATTCATTCACTTGTCCTTCTGTACTTTGAATTTGTAACAAGAAAAGGACACAGATCCTTTGTTGGAAAAACCTATAATAGAAAGTCTATGCCTCAGAAACAAGTTTGGAACATTCTGGTAGCTATGAGAAACATTGATTGTAATTTTCTCTCAAAAATGCACTGAAGTATTGATCAGAAGCCAAGAGAGAAACTTCTTATTTCTTTGTTTCTGCTGAGACTGGGAGGAAGGAGGAACAGCAAGAGTCCAGAAAAAGCAGCTAATGTCCACCCATCCAGTAGTTTTAGGTAGGCATTTATTTGCTCGGTAGAATTCCATTTGACCTCAAGCTGCGTTAGGTTTTGGATATAGTCTTTAGTTTTTATGCTACTTAACAAATCTTTTTTTTTTGGGGGGGGGGGTTGGATATGAACAAAAACAAATATACTAATTTATCCCTTAAGAACTAGAAAAATAACAAATGATTTAAAATTATTAAAAGTTTCTAAATGGCTTATCTCTGATAACTTCAAGAAAATCAGCGAGAAGAAAATAAAAAGGTTTCTGAATACCAGTCTTGCAAACTTTAAGCTTCAACAGTATCCACTCCCAATCTGAAAATCGTGTACCTACTGGTGTGTGAAACTGAGTTTTTCCTGGGAGAATAATCAGTTGGTATCCCTGAGATTATCTGGGAATTTAGGATTAGGTTTACAAAACAAATTCCTAGTCAGGAAAGAGTGGGGACCAGTGAACACTGACCGTAGGAAAATACAACATTTTAACTGCAATAATCATGAAATCGGTGTCCCTTAAAGAGAGAAAAACAGCTTGATATCACAGTTTTAGCGATTTTTGGTATCCAGTTAGCAGTGTTTCTGGGTGGAGCTCTAAACTGACATGTGCCAGAAGTGACTTTAGGTGCTAGTACTTGGAACACATAGTACATAGCAGTGGGCTCTAAACAAAGAAAGAGAGTAGATACTGTCACTACTTTTTTTTCCCCAAAAAAGTATTTTTGGCAGTGTATACTGTATCAGTGTACTTTGCTGGATTACATGCCATATCTTGTTATGATGTGTAACTTGTAATATGATATAAAACATTATATTAGACCAACCGATGAAACTAATTCTGCTCCTTATGGACAAGTGGACATACTTCTGCGATGAGTAACTGAAGCTCAATTTCCACAGAATGTTCCCTGGTGTCAAATACTGAATGTGCTTTTACTGTCACTTTATCAAATGAGATGGGAAGTTTCTAATATATTTGTATAATAGTGCCCGAGGTCTAGAACTATAAAAATGTTTTAAAGAATAGAAATATGTTTATTACATAGGTAAGTACATTGTATTTTATTGATGCTTCAACACTTAATTACACTTAGCAGCAAAATTTTGCCTTTACTGTTTAGTATATTTTTTGATGATAGCAGTTCTACTGTGAAAAACTTAGATAACTTAATCTAAGAACAGCCCTAGACTTTAAAATATGTGTGTCTGTATATAGTGGTGCAACTCTGTTATAAATGACTAAACCTTTCCAAAATATATTAATTAATGAAATAATAATTTTCTCTTTAGATTTAGAATATATTATTGCTATTTTAAAGTTTGAAGATGTAATTTTTTTCTTTTATATCATTTTAAGAAATGATATCTAACTTCATTCTAGGTAATGCTGAAAAATTGTTGTCTTATAAATTACTTATAAATGTTTTCTAGAAATAAAGTAGATCAATGGAATTTTTAAATTATTTTGAGCTGCCTCAACCTGCAAACTCAGGAGTCAAGTCAGTTCCTATAAGCAGAAAAATTCCTAAGCCCCCATTGAGAATGTGTACATCCTCCCAGGAATATCTCATTCTAGCTGGTGTGCTGTTTACAAACCACGCTTGTCAAAGAAATGACCCATGAATTCCAGTAATGGAAACTGATAAGCATCTGCTGAGAACCTTTTTACCCAAGAAAGGAACCAGATGAATGTAAAGAACTAAAAATTCTTATAAGCAATTTTTCAAGTAAAATGGGATTGGGTTTGTCTTCAAAAATTGATTTAAAGGCAATCAATGGATATGAGTTTTATATATGCAAATATACACAGACATACACGTGTTTACATACATATCTGTATGTCTATTGCTATAATAGATGTGATACATATCTATAATAGATGTATAGATGTATTCAGTTTTTATATGAGATCATTTACAAGCCAGAATTAAATCTTTTCCATGAGACAGTGTAGGGATGTGGCTATGTGCACAGAGCTGAAGTATATGTGTTCAAATTCCATTTCTATCTCCTATTTTGTGTAGGATGGTGTGATCATCTGTTGTAAGATGATCATAATCTATCTACCCAATAGATTTGTTGTGAGAACAGTTCCTGGCCCATAGAAATCCTATTCCAGGCTTTAATATTATGTCCAGAGGTTTGAAAAGAGAACATGAAATAAGGGGTACTAAATAGCTGTGGAGTTAGAGAGACCTCATTGAAATCTCAGGTAGTGCCACAAGTTGGGTGACCCTGAGCATGACTCAGAGACTCTGTTTTCTTTATTTTCTTTTTTTAGGTTTATGTATTTATTTTTAAAGAGAGAGAGGCAGAGAGAGAGGCAGAGACAGAGGGAATCCCAAGCAGGCTCCATGCCTGCAGCACAGAACCTGATGTGGGGCTCAATTTCATGAACCATGAGGTCAAGAACTGAGCCAAAATCAAGAGTCAGACACTTGACTGAGCTCCACAAACCCCCCAAGACTGTTTTCTTATTTTGTAAAATTGAAGTACTAACTCTATAGTTGTAAGATAAGGAGGGATAGATAAAAAGCCCCTGAATGTGATAGATGTTCAGTATTAGGCTACCTTTCCCCACCAAGCTAGAACTAATTCTTAAAGACTGCAAAAATTTCTTTATTCATTTGTTTTTTGCTAATAAAATTTATTTTCTATACATCTTGTAGGGTGAAAATGGTTTGCATGGAGTTCCAGGCTTACCTGGTCAAAAGGTAAAGAGTTTTTGAATGTTTTATAGAAATTAAGAATTTAACATCTTAAAAATTGAATCTGCATATAGTATAGCGAAGACTCAGAAAGTTTATTTGATGAAACCTAATTCCCTGAAAGGCTCTTAGAAAGCCACTAATCGGTCTTTCAAAGAGAACCCATGGAAGTAATCCCTTTTCAAAGGAATCACTCTAAGAGAGAGCTTTAGCAACATGCTTCTCCAGAGAAGTCAATGATCATGCTTTCTGGGGGCCAGTGGAGTGTACAGAGCTGCTCTGATTGTGTTTTCACTGTTACTAGCGTCTAAAATGAAGAGCGGAATAATTTTTACCACCTTTGACTGTATTTGGTTCTTTCTTATTTATCTTCTTTTTGTATTTCCCAGGTTGGCTAAACATAATAGTTACACTGACATAAAATATTAAATGTTACAAAGATGCTACAACTAACCTCTTCAAAAAATATCTTTCAGAATAACAAACTCATAATAAAGATTTTTGCCTTGACTAGGCTGCTTGTTTCTGTGCCTACTATCTTTCTCTTTACCAAGGTGAACTTCACTTGTACCTGTCCCAGGACTCTCTCCTCCTGGAAAGGAGTGTGACCAGCATTGCTGGAAGCACAGAGACTGGTCTATTCCAGTTTCCTGGAGGGATGGGGAGCCACTTCAGGTGGGGCCAGCTGTCATGATACCATTCAGATAATCTCACCACAGGGGAGAGCATTACTAATGCAATATTAGATGCCCACCCCAGCCAACCATATCATTTCTATGCTCTGAAAGTTTTACAGGTCTTAGCAGCAAGATGTCAGAAGTTACTACTGCATCTAGGTTTTTCTCTGTAGCTAAAAATTTCCATTTAAAAAAAAGATGTGCATTTATTTATAGTTACAGTGTTTGAAAAATCTTCACTTACTTGGCTTGATAAAGATAATAAGATTGAACTGGCAGCGATAAAATGGCAAGCTTCTGAATTTCTTCACAGCAACTCTAGACAAAACCCATTGATACAGCATGTGCTGCCTCTGTGAGTTGAGCTGCAAGCCAAGGGATGTGCAGATTTATCTACTGGGAAATAGTTTTGGACTTTCCAGCAGCTGTTTGTGGTGGCTGCATCATGCTGACATTGTGACTGATGTACTGGGGGGTATAGCAGCTTCGATGTCAGCTTGAATTAACAGATCAAGTTAAAGTCTATATTTTAGGAAAAATGGTCGAGTAAAGATAGACCATATATTCAGTGGCACATATGCCCAAATACTAACCTATTGTCTTTCCTGGTACCCTTTTAAAGGGAAAATGAAGCAGAAATAATAATTTAATCATGTATGTATGTGTGTGTATACATGTACACATATACATATATTTGATTGCAGGTATTATTTATAATATATACACAGACACTATACGTATAGGAAAAACCTGGCAGTTCGCTTCTAACATGAATTTTAATTGTGTCAAGTGTCACCTTGTTGCAGCATTATAGAAAAACTTGACATAAGAAACCCTTCATCCCTTATCTCTGTGCACTCAGGAAATATTTCATTTATTGAGTGCATCTTGTGAGTGGAGGGGTGAGGATGACCTATATCCAGCATTCACTTGCTGGCTGTGTTGTCTGGAGTGCCTGACATGTACTTGGCATTCAATGAATATTTGTTTGAATGTATGCATCAAACATCAGTACCATAAGTATCTGTGCAGAATTAAGTGGGAAAATAAGCTTGTTGGGTCAGAGAGCGTTTTAGTTGAGGAATAGGAGACTTACACCTTTTGGAATAATTATGGTGGTTGAAAGCCAGCAGCCCTACAACTGCCAACGCCCTTTCTGTGACTGAGAGCCAGGTAAAGAACATGTTCGGCTCTGGTGTCAGAGCTGGAGCCAGGACTCGGGGTTCAAACCTGAACTCTCATTCATCACACAGCTCGCACTGGAATGGTATTCCATAGAAGTCAGCATGAGAAGGCTGTTTCTGCTGGATCTAGTGAAATAAATGGTAATAGTAATAATAACAATAATGGCTAACTTAGTCAGTGCCGGGCACTATGTTGATGCATTCAATTCTCAAAACACCTCTGAGAAAGGTACAGTACATAGAGAAATTCAGGTTTATGGAAATGACATTGCATGGAATGTACTATAGTGAAAGTGTGGCTTGTACTCTTTAGTATTTAGAAATATTTAAATTTTGTCTAAGTTAATATTGGTTTAAAAATTTACATATTAGAAATGGTTTTTATTAGTTATTGGAAACATTATCATTATTATTGTAATAATTGTGTATATTAAAAGTAGTGTTCCCATTATTATATATACCATATTCCTCTTCTACAGGGAGAGCAAGGTTTTGAAGGCAGCAAAGGAGAAATTGGTGAAAAGGTAAATATCTCTCATTACATAAGCATCTATAAAAATAAATTGTGTTCATGAAAATATTTTGATGTGGAATATCTAACTTCTCTTATACTTTCTATATCCAGAATTCAGTAATTTTGTATAAAAAACCTTAAAATATTTATTTCACTTAAGTTATACTTAATGCACTGGTGATTTTCAGACATCTTTCTAAACTTTGGATGGTACTTTTATCTAGATATTTCTCACTAAATGCATTTCATTGATATATAAATGATTAAAACATTTATTAAGCAGTATATTTGTGTGCTATCACATCACTGCTGCACTGTGTCCAAGTCTTTAAATAAATATTTTGTTTACATGTATACCTGGTTTATCAGTGGAATTTTTCCTGAGGAAATAAATAAGAAGAACTGTAATTGGGTCAAACAGAAAATAGATGTGAAAATAGAATAGTTTGAAAGAGTTAAAATAAAGGGATGGTTTACTTTATTTATTTTTTAAAGTTTATTATTTATTTTGAAAGAGCACAAGCGGGGGAGGGGCAGAAAGAAGGAGCTACAGAATCCCAAGCAGGCTTCACACCATCAGTGCAGAGCCCAATGTGAGGCTCACAAACTGTGTGATCATGACCTAAGCCGAGATCAGAAATCGGATGCTTAACCCGAGTCGGATGCTTAACCAACTGTGCCACCCGGGTGCCCTGGAAGGGATGGCTTAAAAGGGACAGTTTAAAAGAAAAAACACAAAGATTGTGTAATATCCCAGATTGGGTTATAGTAAACTCCTTAAACTCTACAAGTTTATCAGACTCAGAAGCAAAGAAAACTATGGATAGAGCTCCAGATTGGTGCTGAGAGAAGTGGTTAACCCAATATTCAAGCAATCTTTGTTTTACAAATTTACAGCCTTCTACTGAAAGTACAGAGAATAGAAGTGCCTTAGTCATCCAAAATTTCCCTTCAGACAATCATTTGAGTCCTTCTGCTTTTCATAAGTCCAGTTTGATTTTTAAATAGAACAAAACAGTACCATTCCTTTGTTTCATAAAATGTCATGTAATTGGACAGCCAGAATAAGGGAAGGGGGAGAGATAATCTCAAATTAGACAGTGTTGCCTGTATTTAGTTTTCTGGGCCGTGATCAGTTGTTTGCTTCTTCCATAAGTATTTTAAACAGAATGAGCATCTATAATAATTGTAAGACAAATTATGCATAATGTAAGCTACTTGCTAATTACTTTTCCTCATAGAACTGTAAGAGAAAAGGACAGCCATATAATAATCATATAATTGAGAATTCCATTAAATTATGACTATTTTTTAAAAAGTGGATCTCTCCTCTTAGGAATCTTTTGAATATTTTTGTTTTAGTAGAATCACAGTCATTGCCTTTAAATAAATGCTTTAGGGGCGCCTGGGTGGCTCAGTCGGTTGGGTGTCCGACTTCGGCTCAGGTCACAATCTCGCAGTCCGTGAGTTCGAGCCCCGCGTCGGGCTCTGGGCTGATGGCTCGGAGCCTGGAGCCTGCTTCCGATTCTGTGTCTCCTTCTCTCTCTGCCCCTCCCCCGTTCATGCTCTGTCTCTCTCTGTCTCAAAAATAAATAAAACGTTAAAAAAATTAAAAAAAAATAAATAATAAATAAATAAATAAATAAATGCTTTATTTACACATGTTCCTGTTTTATTAATGGGACTTTACCTGTAGGAATAAGTGAGAATAAGCAAGGAAAGAAAAACTCTCTGTCATTTAAAGTCACCATCTCACTAAAATCTTAGTGGTTATTTTGATATTTTATATACATGGTTGGTATTACTCAGTAATAGATTCTCACAGGCTATGAAGTATAGAAAACTGTTCAATATATTTGGCTTTGAAGATTTCCCTTCTAATTCCTCATACCTATTAACAATTGCCTTCAAATAGTTTCACCATGAGGTAAAAATATTTATGGAGAATGATGGAGATAACAGAAAGATATAAAGCATCAAATAGAAAAGACTGTACCTTGAATGAGAATTATAATTCAAATGGCTTATAGCCACATATAAAATTCACATAATAACCCATATAATAAAAATATATTCTGCTTTATTATTTACCAAATAGCAAATGTTTGAGTTTTTCAGTGTTGCATGTTACATATTCTGATCTATGACCACATGTATTTTTCCATGAGATAAATAATTAATGTCAACTTTTTGTTCCTAGATTAGAAACTGTGTTTCTAGATTAATTAAATAAGCATGTGAAGCACTCATTTCCATGTGATACAAGCATGAAATCCATTCACTGCTTACAACATAATTTGTTTTCTGAACAAAGACTACTTTGTGTATTTATTTTTAATTTTTTTTTTTGAAGTGTATGTGGGCATCCCGATTGGGTGGGGGCAGGTTGCAGGGGTGGTGAAAGAACTCACCCAAGACAGAACAAAAGGGATAAAAATTTATTGAATACACTGCAAAGGAGCAGCATACAGAACAGCGAAGGACAAACCGTTTGCCATGAGGAGGTGGTGAGAAGCTATAGTTATAGAGGGGGGTAAGGGAATATGGAGACATATGGAATTTTACCTTTTTTGGTAATCTTAGGAACTGTGTCTGGTTGTAAGTAGCCCATTGGTTGGTTAGGACCTATGGCTTAATGAGCCTGTGCATTCAGCTCGGTAGTCACTGTGGACCCTTTTGACTTGCTCAAGTTTCCATTACTCAAGCCTGTGACCTAAAACCAGCCTCTACAGTATAGTTGACATGAAATGTTATATTAGTTTCAGATGTACAACATAGTGATTCAACAAGTCTATACTTGATGATATGTTCACCTCAAGTGTAGCTACCATCTGTCACCATACAACACTATTACAATACTTTTGACTTTATTCTCCATGCTGTACCTTTCATCCTGTGACTTATTTGTTCCATGCAAGCCTCCCACTCCCCTATACCCATTTTGCCCATTCCCCTACCCTCTAAAAGCTAATTTAATTTGAATTTATTTCTTTGTGTAAGACTATATAATTACAATAAGACTTACCTTTCCTCTTTAATTGTCTCATTGTGGCCTTTACTGTGTTTACAATTTGACTGTTTTGAATGATACAATTCACTAGTTGTAAAACAAAAGAATTCAGGGAGTTGTTATTGCTCAAAGATGTCCTACCTACCAAAGGCACATGGCTACCAGTTGAACAAGAAAACACATATCAACTGTCAAAGAGAAAACACTATGTGATGATCTTAAAGTATCTTCATAGTGATGATACCACTATGTGTTATTTTTTTAATGTTTATTTTTTGAAAGAGAGAGACACACACAGAGCATGAGTGGGGGAGGGGCTGAAAGAGAGGGTGGCTCAGAATCTGAAGCAGGCTCCAGGCTCTGAGCTGGCAGCACAGAGCCCAATGCAGGGCTTGAATTTGCAGACAGCGAGGACCTTCGACTTAGCTGAAATTGGATGCTTAACTGACTAAGCCACCCAGGCTTATGTGGTATTTCTATAATCCAGTATAAACCAAGTAGAGAAATCTGCTGTTTTCCTTTATGACTACAAAACTAGCCTCTAGGCCAGTTTAATTCATGAGCCAGACTGACCAGGTGGTTCCTCAGCATGTCTAACGTGGTATCCTTAGTCCAGAGAAGAATTTATGAAATGTGAACAAGTAGAGAGGACCTGATTTGAGAGTATATTCCTGAGTCTGTAGCAACTTATGATAGGGAAGAAATTCGTGTATTAACTGAGCAAGCACAATTCAGCCAAATCAGTCCTGAAGTGAAAATCATTTGAAGAACTAGTTCTTTCTCAAATTACTTAACGCTGGCAGGACTCTCCCTGAAGACAGCTATTTTCAGGTTCAGTATTCTTTGGTTTAACATGTAGATGTATATGAATGAACCCATCCCACTGCCCCATTGCCTGTTGCCAAAGGCAGGTGAGCATCACTCAAGGATCCTTTGACTCTAACAGCATGCCTCATGAGGCAGGAGGGAGGAAGTCTATATTCTGACTGGGGAATAGACTCACAGCAGGGGGTCTGTGTTCTGGTTTCTCTGTGTCTTTAGGAGTGCTCCTAGGCATCCATTCTTTGGAGGATTTTCCTTAGGTTTCTTCAGAATTCTTGCAGGTTTTGTATGGGCTACTACTAGTGAACAAATGGAGAGTGCACCCTTGAGGTGACAGTTACCCCTGTACTGTGTCAACCTTCCTTGCAGTGATACAGCCATTAACCATTCTTTTATGTTGCCATTCAAACTGCAACACAGTTTTTTGTTTTGTTTTGTTTTTGAGAGAGAGCACAAGCAGGGGAGGAGGGGCAGAGGAAGAGGGAGAGAGAGAGAGAGAGAGAGAGAGAGAGAGAGAATCTTAAGCAGGCTTTACGTCCAGCATGCAGCCTCAATCTCACAGCCATGATCATGACCTGAACTGAAATCAAGAGTCAGATGCGTGGGGTGCCTGGGTGGCCCAGTTGGTTAAGCATCCGACTTCAGCTCAGGTCATGATCTCATGATTTGTGAGTTTGAGCCCCATGTTTGGCTCTGTGCTGACAGCTCAGAGCCTGGAACCTGCTTCAGATTCTGTGTCTCCCTCTCTGCCCATCCCCTGCTCACACACACACACAATCTCTCTCTCTCTCTCTCTCTCCCTCTCCCTCTCAAAAATAAATAAACATTAAAAAGAATTAAAAAAAAAAAGAGTCAAATGCTTAACCGACCAAGCTAGCCAGGCGCCCCAGACTTAGTTTAAAAATTGATTTTTTCAGTGTTAAACTCAATTCTGCCAATCTTTATTGTTAAATATCATTTGAGAGGTTCGGCAAGAAGATGGTGGCATAGGAGCATGCTCGGTTCACCGTGTCCTGCTGATCACTTAGGTTCCACCCATATCTGCCTAAATAACCCAGGAAACCGCCAGAAGACTGGCAGAACGGACTCTCTGGAGTCAAGCGTAGAGGAGAGGCCCACAGAAGAGGGTAGGAAGGGTGGAGAGGCGGTGCACACTACACGGACTGGTGGGAGGGAGCCCAGGCAGTGGAGGGGCAGCCTTCCCAGCAAGGCAGAGCCCCTGAGTCTGACTTGCAAAAGCAGAGGGGCTGGACTCCATGAGTTCTGACAGCCAGCGGGACTTAACATCTGGAATGTTAAAAGTCAACAGCTCTGCTCTCAGAGAGCAGGGAGGGCGAGAAGACACCAAAGGGAGAGTTGTTGAGCCCCAGAAGACAGAGCTCAGCTTGGCAGGAAAAAAAGGCACTGGCCAGCGCCATCTCCCTCTCTAATCCCCCAGCTGAAATCCCAAAGGGAACCAGTTCCCCAAACTTGTTTGCACCACACAAACACCCAACGCTGTGCTTCTGTGGATCCATCCCTCCAACAGGTCTGCATGCCTCCCTCCCTGTGCTGCAGGGCCCCTCCCACAGGGGACCACTGATGACAAAGCAAGCTAAGCCTGCCCCTCCCACCCCTGTGCACCTTGCGGACCCACTCCCGCTAATATGCCAGATCCCATAAAGCAGCACCACAAGCCTGGCAGCGTGCAAGTAGCCCAGACAGGGGCCACACTACTCCACAGTGAGTACTGCCCCTGGGAGAGGGGAAGATAAGGTACACCAGTCTGACTGTGGCCCCAGAGGTGGGCTGGGAACAGACATCGGGTCTGACTGCGGCCCTGCCCACCAACACAAGTTACTCCAGACAGCACAGGGGAAGTGCTCTGCAGTTCTGCACCACTCCAGGGACTATCCAAATGATGAAACAGAATAATTCTCTTCAAAAGAAACTATAGGAAGTAGCAACAACTAACAAATTGATCAAAAACGATTTAAGCAATATGACAGAACAAGAATTTAGAATAATAGTCATAAAATTAATCGCTGGTATTGAAAAAAGTATAAAGGACTGCAAGGATCTATTGCTATAGAGATCAGGGGACTAAGAAACCATCATGAGGAGCTAAAAAAATGCTATAAATGAGGTGCAAAATAAACTGGAGGCAACCATTGAAGCTCAGATTGAAGAGGCAGAGGAGAGAATAGGTGAATTAGAAAAGAAAATTATGGAAAAAGAGGAAACTGAGAAAAAGAGAGATAAAAAAATCCAGGAGTATGAGGGGAGAATTAGAGAACTAAGTGAAACGTTGAAACGGAACAATATCTGTAATAGGAATTCCAGAAGAGGAAGAGAGAGAGAAAGGGGCTGAAGGTGTACTTGAACAAATCATAGCTGAGAACTTCCCTGATCTGGGGAAGGAAAAAGGCATTAAAATCCAAGAGACACAGAGAAATCCCTTCAGATGTAACTTGAATCGATATTCTGCACGACATATCATAGTGAAACTGGCAAAATACAAGGATAAAGAGAGAATTCTGAAAGCAGCTAGGGATAAACAGTCTCTAACATATAAAGAGAGACCAATAAGACTAGTGGCAGATCTATCTACTGAAACTTGGCAGGCCACAAAGGAATGGCAGGAAATCTTCAATGTGATGAACAGAAAAAATATGCAGCCAAGAATCCTTTATCCAGCAAGTATGTCATTCAGAATAGAAGGAGAGATAAAGGTTTTCCAAAACAAACAAAAACTGAAGGAATTCATCACCACTAAACCAGCGCTACAAGAGATCCTAAGGGGGATTCTGTGAGTGAAATGTTGCAAGCACCACAAAGTACCAGAGACATCACTACAAGCATGAAGCCTACAGACATCACAATGACTCTAAACCCATATCTTTCTATAATAACACTGAATGTAAATGGACTAAATGCTCCAACCAAAAGACATAGGGTACCAAAATGGATAAAAAAAAACAAGACCCATCTCTTTGCTGTCTACAAGAGACTCACTTTGGGCCTGAGGACACCTTCAGATTGAAAGTGAGGGGATGGAGAACTATCCATCATGCTACTGGAAGTCAAAAGAAAGCTGGAGTAGCCATACTTATATCAGACAAACTAGACTTTAAATTAAAGGCTGTAACAAGAGATGAAGAAGGGCATTATATCATAATTACAGGATATATCCATCAGGAAGAGCTAACAATTATAAATGTCTATGTGCCGAATACGGGAGCCCCCAAATATATAAAACAATCACAAACATAAGAAACCTTATTGATAAGAATGTGCCAATTGTAGGGGACTTTAATACCCCACTTACAACAATGGATAGATCATCTAGACACAGGATCAATAAAGAAACAAGAGCCCTGAATGATACATTAGATCAGATGGACTTGACAGATATATTCAGAACTCTGCATCCCAAAGCAACAGAATATACTTTCTTCTCAAGTGCACATGGAACATTCTCCAAGATAGATCACATACTGGGTCACAAAACAGCCCTTCATAAGTATACAAGAATTGAGATCATACCATGCATACTTTCAGACCGCAATGCTATGAAGCTTGAAATCAACCACAGGAAAAAGTCTGGAAAACCTCCAAAAGCATGGAAGTTAAAGAACATCCTACTTAAGAATGAATGGATCAACCAGACAATTAGAGAAGAAATTAAAAAATATATGGAAACAAATGAAAATGAAAATACAACAATCCAAATGCTTTGGGACGCAGCAAAGGCAGTCCTGAGAGGAAAATACATTGCCATCCAGGTCTATCTCAAGAAACGAGAAAAATCCCAAATACAAAAATCTAACAGCACACCTAACGGAAATAGAAGAAGAACAGTAATGACACCACAAACCGAGAAGAAGAAGAGAAATAATAAAGATCAGAGAAGAAATAAACAATACAGAATCTAAAAAAACTGTAGAGCAGATCAATGAAACCAAGAGTTGGTTTTTTGAAAAAATAAACAATATTGATAAACTTCTAGCAGGCTTCTCAAAAAGAAAAGGGAGATGACCCAAATAGATAAAATAATGCATGAAAATGGAATTATTGCAACCAATCCCTCAGAAATACAAGCAATTATCAGGGAATACTATGAAAAATTATATGCCAACAAACTGGACAACCTGCAAAAAATGGACAAATTCCTAAGCACCCACAGACTTCCAAAACTCAAACAGGAAGAAATAGAAAATTTGAACAGACCCATAACCAGTGAAGAAATTGAATCAATAATCAAAAATCTCCCAACAAATAAGAGTCCAGGACCAGATGGCTTTCCTGGGGAATTCTCCCAGACATTTAAAGCAGAGATCATACCTATCCTTCTCAAGCTGTTCCAAAACATAGAAAGGGAAGGAGAACTTCCAGGCTCATTCTATGAAGCCAGCATTACTTTGATTCCTAAACCAGACAGAGACCCAGCAAAAAAAGAGAACTACAGGCCAATATCCCTGATGAATATGGATGCAAAAATTCTCAACAAGATACTAGCAAATCAAATTCAATAGCATAGAAAAAGAATTACTCACCATGATCAAGTGGGATTCATTCCTGGGCTGCAGGGCTGGTTCAGTATTCACAAATCAATCAATGTGATACATCACATTAATAAAAGAAAAGATAAGAACCATATGATCCTGTCAATCGATGCAGAAAAAGCATGTGACAAAATTCAGCATCCTTTCTTAATAAAGACCCTCGAGAAAGTCGGGATAGAAGGAACATACTTAAATGTCATAAAAGCCATTTATGAAAAGCCCACAGCTAATATCATCCTCAGCTGAGAGCTTTCCCCATGAGATCAGGAACACGACAGGGATGCCCACTCTCACCGCTGTTGTTTACTATACCATTGGAAGTTCTAGCATCAGCAATCAGAGAACAAAAGGAAATCAAAGGCATGAAAATTGGCAAAAATGAAGTTAAGCTTTCACCTTTTGCAGATGACATGATATTATACATGGAAAACCTGATAGACTCCACCAAATGTCTGCTAGAACTGATACATGAATTCAGCAAAGTTGCAGGATACAAACTTAATGTACAGAAATCAGTTGCATTCTTATACACTAATAATGAAGCAACTGAAAGACAAATAAAGAAACTGATCCCATTCACAATTGCACCAAGAAGCATAGAATTCCTAGGAATAAATCTAACCAAAGATGTAGAAGATCTGTGTGCTGAAAACTATAGAAAGCTTATGAAGGAAATTGAAGAAGACATAAAGAAATGGAAAAACATTCCGTGCTTATGGATTGGATGAATAAAGAATTGTTAAAATGTCAATGCTACCCAAAGCTATCTACACATTCAATGCAATCCCAATCAAAATTGCACCAACATTCTTCTTGAAGCTAGAACAAGCAATCCTAAAATTTGTATGGAACCACAAAAGGCCCTAAATAGCCAAAGTAATTTTGAATAAGAAGACCAAAGCAGGAGGCATCACAATCCCAGACTTTAGCCTCTCCTACAAAGCTATAATCATCAAGACAGCATGGTATTGGCACAAAAACAGACACATAGACCAATGGAATAGAATAGAAACCCCAGAACTAGACCCACAAAAGTATGACCAACTAATCTTTGACAAAGCAGGAAAGAACATCCAATGGAAAAAAGACACTCTCTTTAACAAATGGTGCTGGGAGAACTGGACAGCAACGTGCAGAAGATTGAAACTAGACCACTTTCTTACACCATTCACAAAAATAATCTCAAAATGGCTAACGGACCTGAATGTGAGACAGGAAACCATCAAAACCGTAGAGGAGAAAGCAGGAAAAAACTTCTCTGACCTCAGCCATAGCAATTTCTTACCTGACACATCCCCAAAGGCAAGGGAATTAAAAGCAAAAATAAACTATTGGGACCTCATGAAGATAAAAAGCTCTGCACTGGAGAGGAAACAATCAACAAAACTAAAAGGCAACCAACAGAATGGGAAAAGATATTTGCAAATGACATATCGGACAAAGGGCTAGTAACCAAAATCTATAAAGAGCTCACCAAACTCCACACCCAAAAAACAAATAACCCAGTGAAGAAATGGGCAGAAAACATGAATAGACACTTCTCTAAAAACATCCAGATGGCCAACAGGCCCATGAAAAGATGCTCAATGTTGCTTCTCATCAGGGAAATACAAATCAAAACCACACTCAGATACCACCTCACACCAGTCAGAGTGACTAAAATGAACAAATCAGGAGACTATAGATGCTGGTGAGGATGTGGAGAAACGGGAACCCTCTTGCACTGTTGGTGGGAATGCAAACTGGTGCAGCCGCTCTGGAAAACAGTGTGGAGGTTCCTCAAAAAATTAAAAATACATCTGCCCTATGAGCCAGCAATAGCACTGCTAGGAATTTATCCAAGGGATACAGGAGTGCTGATGCATAGGGGCACTTGTTTCCCAATGTTTATAGCAGCACTTTCAACAATAGCCAAATTATGGAAAGAGCCTAAATGTCCACCAACTGATCAATGGATAAAGAAGATATGGTTTATATATATAGTGGAATACTACTTGGCAATGAGAAAGAATGAAATATGACCATTTGTAGCAACATGGATGGAACTGGAGAGCATTATGCTAAGTGAAATAAGTCATACAGAGAAAGACAGATACTGTATGTTTTCACTCTTATGTGGATCCTGAGAAACTTAACAGAAGACTATGGGGGAGGGGAAGGAAAAAAAAGAGGTTAGAGAGGGAGGAAGCCAAAGCATAAGAGACTCTTAAAAACTGAGAACAAACTGAGGGTTGATGGGGGGTGGGAGGGAGTGGAGGGTGGGTGACGGGTATTGAGAAGGGCACCTGTTGGGATGAGCACTGGGTGTTGTATGGAAACCAATTTGACAATAAATTTCATATTAAAAAAAAAATCTCATTTGATTATGAGAGAGAAACATCCATGACTGCTACCCATCGCACAATTTTCCTGACATACTCTCTACATTTTACAGCTAAAATGTAGTCAATTTTGTTGATTCAGAATGACATTAAGTTAATGTGGGTACATATGTAGCAAATCTTTACAATGACTAATATGTTTCATCTAGTGTGGAATTTTTCCCTTTGATGAATTAAAATGATCTTATGCTTGAAGATTTTAAGTTTAGTGAAAAGAAAAATGACAGTCAAATGCTCTTTTCTTCATGAACCATCTGGCTCAGGGAGAGGTGGACAGTATCCAACATTTGACATTCTGTAGCCAAGAGTGCTCATGGGTAAGCAGGTTCTGACTTACTGTTACTTAAACACATGGCTATTACCTACTTTGATCATCTTGATTACTGAGCTTTTCTTCCTAATAATAATAAATGCAACCACAAAATTAACAAATGCATATGGTTCCTGCTTTAATTCATCTCTTAAAACTTTAGGAAACTGGTTGCTGTAAATTTTTAGTGGCTTGTGATTTTTATTGTCTTGTCATTATCAGAATGTTATCAGAGTCCTGAAATGCCATATGACATAAAATAGTTATTTAAATTGGAAACTTATGTTTAAATATTTATTACTTTGGTTTTATAGCTGTTGCAAATATTTTCTGACAGAATCCACTGGAAAAACATCCAACTGATATCTATTCTTAGTTGGTTTATTTAACAACATATTGTTGTAGAATTCTGTATAAAATGTGATATTCAAATGAATAAAGCTATTAAAATGTCTATTATAATGTAAGGTAGAGTACAAGCATACTTTACTACTCCTAAACTGCCTGGAGTTATTTATAATTAAACTATGAATCCAGTCATTTATATTTCTTCTATCAGCAATTAACATCAGGTAATTTTCAGATAACATAACTCAAATTTTCATAGGCCAGCCTAAAATAAAATATATATTTAGACTTAGTGTTGATTTAATGTATGACATAAAGTCTTTTGCCTTTGGTGGATGCTTTTGAAGATGTGATAGGAGACATCAAAATGTTTACTACAAAAAGTCCTTACTTATTTCATAGTTTAATCTGCTTGTTTTGGTTTCTAGTCAAGTAAATGTTAAAGAGCAGAGGCACTGAATTCATTTCCTGTTATTCTGTTGCTTTTTGTTTTCAGTATTAAAAATGTATTAGCACCTGTAACATATAGTATTTAGGCCGGATACATAAATGCTAGGCTAATGAGAATGATGGACATTGTATTCAGTAGCATTTTATTGATTTATTTCTCATAGATTGATTTAAATTTCACGCTCAATTCATAAAAACCAAGGTTAGAAGTTGGCTATTTTTATACTAGTGCCACAAAAAATATTTTTCCTACCAATAAAAAACTAAAATATTGACTTCTAGCATTAAGTTTCATGAAACTATGGTCAATCGGGAATCAGTAGTAATCATTTGCTACTACAAACAACAATTATGGCTTCAATAAGTCAAGACATTTTATACTATATTTTCTCTTTACATTGGTTAATTTTTCATTCAATTGTTGTCATGGCAATTGCACATTGAACTTGCGTTGAGAAGTCAAAAAGGTGGCTGTGATATTTTAACCATTTAAAACTTGTTAGAGAATGAGAAAAAGTCCAAGTAAGTAAGTCTGTGTAATATGCATAAACTGTTTTTTCAGAACATTCTGGGGACACCATGTAGGTCATTCAGCAGAAAGCACATATTCCTAGTTTTGGGAGTACCACTCCAAAGAGAGGTTAGATTCAACACTTCATTACAGAACTGATTGTGACCCATTATAGAATAAATGGATTCCCATTTCTTATGTTCCATCTTCTGGTCCAGCTCTGCCATTCCTGCGATGTAAATCTGGACATGTCCCTTGCTTTCTTTATAATATTCTTCTTTTCTATAAAATAAAGATAATTTCTGATTCATGAAATTGTTGTAGGAGTGAAATGAGTGCTTACTAAATAAAAGGTGCTCAATAAAAGTTAATATCCTCAACAGCCAAAATATGAAAAAAATTAAAATATTGATATTTTGAGAAAAATAGATTTGATATAATTATTAAATATACTTTTTATTTGCCTAATACTACTTTCTAATTTTCCTTCTAAATGATTAAACAAAGACAAGAGGACATATTAGTTAGCTACTGGTGTGTAACAAACCACCCCAAAACTTAGTGGCTTAAAACAACATTCATTTATTTAGTTCATGACTCTGTGGTTTAGCAGTTTAGACCGGGCTTAGGTCAGTGATTCTTTGGTCTCAGCTGATCTTGTCTAAGTTTCTTCATGTATCTCTTTTCAGCTGGCAGGTTGGCTGAGGGTGGCCAGCCTAGGTTGGGCTCTAATACACAACATGTCTACTCCACATAGTCTCTCACCCTCTAACAATTATCCCAATCTTGTTCTCAAAGTTAAGGCAGGGGTCCAAAGAGAGCAAGCAGAAGTATATAAGTCTCCCAGCTCACAACTATCAGGCTATCACCTCTGCCACATTATTTTGGCCAAAGCAAGTCCCAAACTCAGCCCAGATTCAAGGGCTGGGAAAATCGATGCCACTTCTTAATAATATAAGATGCAAAGTTGTATTGCAAGGGGTATGGATACATGGAGGGATAAAATGGGACTATTTTTGTAATAAATTGAACACAAATGAGATATTTTAATATAACAGTTAAACTCTACTTCAGAGTAAAAAGGTTGGATATATTTAGCAACTTTATTCTCCTTCTCCAGTGACCTACAGTATAATTCTTAAAGTTATGTTTACACAGTAGGACTTGGAGACTGTGTCAAAAGATATTCTTACATCTGAAATGATAGAGATGCTTTATGTGTGATAGGAAAATATAAACATAAAACTCTTAATTAGAATGGGAATAGAGAAATACAATATATCAAATTATTAAACCAAGGAATAACTAGGTACTTTGACAGAGTCTCAAGTGTTTATTAATTTTAGCTAAAATAAAATTGAAACCAGAACAACTGGAAAAAGCAGGTCAGAGTTGAAACGTATTTTTAGAATTTCACTATTAAAGCTTTCTTGGCAATTATGCCTAGTATTTAAAAGTAAGACAAGAATGTTAAATACTGTTATTATAAATATAGCACTTTCCCATCATCACTAAAATAACTGTTGACATGTCACCTTATATCCTGTCAGTTGGTTACCTTGTAGAATTCTACTGAACATCAGTGTGTTATGAAATTGTTCTGTTTACTCTGGTAACATGTAAAACTTCTAAAGCTTTTAGGAAGGACTTATGTGTTTGATTTGACAGCTGACTCAAAAAATGAAGAGAACAGATGGAGTAGAATAATAGCTATAATTTTAAAAATCACAGCAATTTATCTGTGGCCAATGCCAATTGGTATGGGAGTCACAATGCCAACTTACAATTAGCTATGGTAGCAGACAATTGGGAAGTGTAAGGGTAATCCCACAGCCAAGCTAGAGGCTTAATGTTAGTTGTTGCTGATTGTGTGTCATTTTCTTGATTTTTCACAGTGCTAGTGAATGACTCTAGATTATGTGGAATATGTTTAACCCTCTGTTGCTGTATCTTTTAATAGTGGTTATAGAGAAAGTGAAATGTCAAAAAAAAAGAGGAGAATAACCATCAAAGGGTGCAATATTTCATGAATAGTAGTCTTTTAAAGTATTACTCTTAATGATTGTATAATATTTCACTATATAGAGATACATATTTTTGACTGTTCCCTTGTTATTGGAAATTTAAGACTTTTTAATTTATTTTTGTTTCTGTTTTCTTTTAAACATGTTTTAGCTAGTACATGTAACGCAGAATTGGCATGCTTTGGCAAGCATCTTTAAACATATCTCTTATTCTTCCTTTAGATAAGATTTCTGGAATTAAAATTACTGGGTTGATGAGTATGGAAAGTTTTAAGATCCTTAATACATATATCAAATTACTTTTCTGAAAGTTTGTTCTTTTTAATCAGTTTAAACATTCCAAAATAGTGGTTGCATCCTTATTCTGCCGTCAGTAGCTTTAAGTATTACATTTTTTTAATGTTAAAAATTTTCAATCAATAAGTATTATTTCACTTTAAATCTCTATTTCTTTATTCCTTATATTTCTTCAACTGCATCATATTAAACATTCACACACACATGATGGCAAAACTGTGTCATATGAAAATATTATTTTCATTTTAAGGTTTGCCTTTAATGCTTATTGTATATTGATATACAGAAATTGCAAATTTTTTTGATTGACAGTTGGCCTTTCTTTCCTGATTTCCTTAATTACTTCTGTGTTTTGAACTTCTGTGCCTTGAAGAAATCAGTTAAATATATGCTCATATTTTCTTCTCATTTTGCCTTTACACATCGTAATTCTTTCTTCCACCTAATATTTATATTGGTGACTATTATAAGGTGAAGATGAAACTCGACTTTTCCCTCGGTACCATGTCTGATAATAATTTCCTTATGTATTTGTTTATGATACTTTCTTTATCATGTACTAACTCGTATATACTGAGATTATGTTTGGGGTATGCATTCTGTCTGTTAATTATTGTATTACTGCCACATTATGTTAATCATTTTAGTTATATATTTTAACATCTAGCACTGGAAATACAGTTTCATTTAAAAATTTTTAAAATTTAAAATTTAAAAACTTCTTTTTAAAAATTTTCTTGTAGTCCTACCCATTTACGGTGCTAACTTACTAGATATTTAAATTTGGATAGTAACCTCTTCTAACTTCAATTTCCTCATCCTTGAAGTGGGAATAATACAATTCCTAGTTTATTGTGTTTGTGTGAAACGTAAATGATATCATCATGCAAAGGATCCTGCCTTGTACATAGTAAGATGCTGACAAAGTGTTTGCTTTTTTGTCTTCTTTATGAATTTAGTATCAATTTTCCTAGTTCCAGAATACAAACATCTTTGGTATTTTGATTGGTTTTATGTTAAATATACATGCTGATTCTGGGTATAGCAGAAGGTTTAGAATCAAGAACTAAAAAGCCATCAAGAATCAAGATACTTCTTTCTGTGTTCTCTTCATCTCTGGCTGCATGGTGTCTCTTTTCTGTGGAACCACTCTGTTCACTTGCCTGTCTTATAGACTGACTCTGCTTGTTCACTGGTAACTTAATATTAAATAGCAAAGACATACTAAAAATATTAAATAGCAAAAAATAACTTAATATTAAATAGCAAAAAAGTATTAAGTGTGCCCTGGTTTGCATTCTTTCATAAGCCCAATGCTAATAACAAACTGCGATCAATGGATCTTATACCCACACTTTGAGTATAGAGGATCTGGTTGACTCTGGTTCTATCATCTGTGTCTGGAAAGCCATGGAGCCAATTCCACTGACTTAAAGAGAATGTATGGGATTTTTAAGAAAGGGCATGGGGTGAGAAGAAAATAAGAGTGTGAGTATTTGGGAAAGCTCTTGATTTTTATATTTTTATTTAGGGTCTGTTCATTTTGCCCAATTCTCATATTGCTTCTAATTGCTAATTTTATTAATTGTATTAGTTTTTCCATTGAAAGCAATGGAGATATATGATAGTGTCATAGGAAATGCACATAGTGATTTCACTTCCTCATTCTAATTGGTTTTTTTTTCTCCTCATGTTTCACAACTTGCTGTTTGATTCACATTGGTGAAAGATACAGGATGGAAAGGGTAAATGTAGGGTGTCTACTTAGGAGACCTCTGCAGTAGGTAAGCAAGAGATGATTGTAGTTTTCTATTCTGGTGGAGATGGAAAGGAGTGGATAGATCTGAGCTATAACTTGGAGGTAGTATCAACTGATGAGAAGGTGCTGATACAGTCTATTGTCCTATTTCTGGACATTGTACATCATAAGGAACAAATTTGGGTGGGGGTTTATGCCACAAATTTGAAATGCCTGTACAGCATCTAATTAGATATGAGCCTGGAGTTCAGAAAAAAAGTCTGTATTATGTGACAAATGGGTGGAGTGGGTAGTCAGCACACAGCAATGGGAGTGGATGAAATTGCATAGGCGGGAGATCAGAAGTAGAACGCCTGGGACCACAAGCTGAGAAACATAAACACTAAGTTAAATAGAGGAAGAAGAATATAGAAAAGGTGCATCCAGAGAAATGCATGGAAAATCAGTAGAACGTGTTGCCAAGTTGAGGAAAGTGTTTAAGAAAGTGGGTGTTTAAATCTTCAAAATGTTGTTTAGAAGCCAAATAAGGTATACGATCAGCATCTAATGTTTACTGAACATTGACTACATGCAGGAATTTTTATTCCATGAACTTATATGAATTACCTCATTTAATTTTCCCAACAACCCTATGCTATTTTTATCCCCATTCTACAGATGAAGAAACAAATGAAAACAGTGAAAAGTTAAAAAGAAATACCAGAGCTCTAACTCATTGCCTGCCTAGTTGAGCAGGCAAAATTGTCCCCATAGGTCATGGGTGACTTTGGCAAAGGTAATCATGGTGGAATAATAAGGATAGATACCATGTTGAAGTTTGTTGAAGATTAAATTGCAGGTGACAAAGTAAAGAGCATGCAGAAAACCCTCTCAAGGCTCGGATGTGTAAGGGACAACAGCAATAAGGCAGTAGCTGGAGGGGCTGTGGATAATTGAAGATGAAAACCTTAATTCACCAATATCCAAAGCAAGCATGAGTTCTTGATAGGAAACTATTGTTGATCAAGAGAAGATCCCAAAGAAATGTACAAATCCAGCTCACTTAACACAGAGTTGCAAATGTCTTGTAATTCCTAAGGAATACCAGACTTATGCCAATAATAATTAGGGAATTATCATTAAAATTAACAAGACAAAGGTATCGCTATTTTTGTTTAACAACATTCTTAAATTTCTGGCCAATGCCAATTTTAACTTCCAAATTATAGTTTAAATCTATCCATTTCTCTCCGTATCCCCCAATACCACCAAATCATAATCTTTTATAAGTTAGCTCTTAACTAATCTCCTTTTTTCATCCTTGCTCTTCTCTCACCCCTTCTCTAAATTATAGAGAATCATGTGAGTCTTGTCTTTAAAATATTTAGTTGTTGGGGCACCTGGGTGGCTTAGTCATTTGAGTGTCAGACTGTTGATTTTGGCTCAGGTCATGATCCCAGGGTCATGGGAGCCTGCTTAAGATTCATTCTCTCCTCTCTCTCACTCTCTCTCTCTCTCTTTCTCTGTCTTTCTCAGGGCACGCTGGTGGCTCAGTAGGTTAAGTGTCCAACTTTGGCTTAGGTCATGATCTAACGGTTCTTGAGTTCAAGCCCCACATCAGGCTCCATGCTGGGCTCCATGGTGGGCTCCAGGCTGATGGTACAGAGACTGTTTGTGATTCTCTCTCTTCCTCTCTCTCTCTCTACCCCTTCAAAAAAAAAAGATTCTCTCTCTGCCCTCTCCCCCACTCACATGCTCTCTCTCACTCTCTAAACAAAACTAAAAAATAAAATATTTAGTTGTTTTTCATTAAGTTAAAATCCAAAGTCCCTAACATATCCTACAAAGTCCTGCGTTGTGGCCTCTATTTGCCTCTCTGAACTCATATCTCCCCCACATCCCTGTTCTCTCCTGCTCTAGCCACAGCAGCCTTCATTAAGTTCTTTGAACTTACAAGATCTCCTCTGCCTTAGAGCTGTCCACTGCTGTGCTTGCTGCTTAGACTACTTTTCTCTTCACTTGGCTAACCTCTATCATATCTGGGAAGTCATTTTGTCAAAGGAGGCTTCTTTGATGTTCCATTCAAAATCAGTTCCTTTTGCTATAATTTCTCATTATAGCTTGAACACTATACTTCACCTTGTAGCACTTATCACAATTTAGAATTATAAATTTACTGACATGAGGGTTTTATTTTTTCATTTCCCCCAATAGAGTAGAAGTTTCATGAAAGTGGGAACTATATCCATCTATGTCTTTATCTCCAACACCCAATATAATCCTTAGCACATAGAAGAATTCAATTAGTTAATTTAACACTAGAGGAGATGAGTGAAAAAAGTTTAAGTTGTGTTTCTTTTCAGCCTCCTGAAGTATTTGATAATTATTATTTTGATTCATTTAATTTAGTATCAACTCTACTTTTTCATACTCCTGCTATTGAGTTCATGAGGTAGAGTTAAATATCAAAATTCATTTTACGTAAGAGCACCTGGGTGGCTCAGTCAGTTAAGCATCTGACTTTAGCTCAGGTCTTGATCTCTTGGTTTGTGAATTCTAGTGTTGGGTTTTGTGCCAACAGCTCAGAGTCTGGAGCCTGTTTTGGATTCTGTTTTCCTCTCTCTCTGCCCCTCCCCTGCTCTCTCTCTCTCTCTCTCTCTCTCTCTCTCTCTCTGTCAAAAATAAATAAACATTAAAAATAATTTTTTTCAAAATTCATTTTACATGGATGATCCTTGGAATTGTATTTCAGAAAAGACAATATTTAAACACTGATATATGTAATAGTATACTAAAATGTGCGGGGAAGAAATTGGTCATGTATTTCCATTTTTCAATATTTCTGAAGCACATTCCCTTTGGCAAGTACTATTTATTTGCATATTCTATAAAACAAAATAATACTGTTCTTTTAATACCACATATTACACTGTCTTTTTAATTTAGTAGTAGTGTTAATGGTTGTCCATTGATTCTTGTGCCATAATTTTTACTTGCAATTACAGTGGAACTTTGGAACTATTGACCATAGTGACCTTAGGCTGGTTTTGTTAAAGAAATTTATTCAATAACTATTTTATGTAATTTAAGGACAAAGCAATATGGAAATTCAGGGGCACATAATAAGAGGTAAGTAGAAAAGTCATGATCCTCACTTATGTAATGATTAAGACAACTTGACTTCTGATAGTTTCTCACTAATCAATGCTTGAGTATTCCAAAAAGGTGGTTTACAGTTTGTCTAGATTTTGCTTTTATTTTGACTTTATTCCAATTATCCTATTTCTTCACTCCAGGCTCTGGTGTTGTCTTAGATTTCTACTCCTAGGTTTAACCCCTTTCCCCAGGGTCTGCCTGTGCCTTAGACTCAACTTTACTGTCCCCCGTGCTCCCCTTTCCTCAGTTTCTTGTGAACCTTGCCACCTTTTCTTTACCACCTGTTTCCTTTCATCCCATCCGAGCCTGATTCCCTTTTTAGGTTACTCTCTTTCCATTTTTATTTCAGAGGCTCTGAGAAGGGAACAGGATTTTTAATATAAATATAAGAATTCATGAACAGGTGACTTGGGTATTTTTTTTGTACTCAAAAACAAGGACATCTATTGTACAGTTCCCCCTCACACCTGAGCATTCCCTAATGAAATTGCATTTTAAATTAAGACTAAAGTAAAGGCCACCTTAAATTTGGTAACATAGTTTTTAGCATATAAAAAGGATGTGGTTTTTAAGAAGTATCTTTCCGTGGAATGGATTTAAAAATTAATCTAGCTATTGCTTCTGCTTAATACAATCGTCAAATATTCATCATTTCTAACTGTTTTCACTAAATCTCAGTTAATAAATATACATTATTAATTAAATCTCTTTGATGGAGATGATTCCAGATGGTGGGAGGATAATTAATTCAATGCCACCAAATATTAGATGACAGGTGCATTATTTTTATTTAGAAGCCACTGGCATGTGAACTTTCACATTCAATGTAAAAGCAATTCACTGTATGGTAATTGCTGAACAAGTGTGTCCCATCAGACTTAAATAACAGAATTCCACTGCTCAGAAAACAGAGGTGTTAGTGCAGCTGCTGTTCTAAGTGGATGTTGTACATTGACTAAATGACAGGTTATTGTCTGGGCTTATGATCATCTATTGCTTCTTAGTTTAATATCTTACAGAAATTATTTTTGCTTCTTATTTTTCCTTGCTAATCTTCACAATCCCTGTTAAGCCATATAAGTAACTCCCTATCAATGATTTGTTCTAATAGCAGTTGAGAATGAATGAGACAAGATGCAGAAAGCAATTAATATTTGCTTTGTTTTTTCTACATTTTTCCTTGTTCTTCATGTACTGCTGAAAATCATACCATGAGATCAAAAATAAAGACAAAATACTAACACATTAATGCTTTGGGCAAGCATTTTGGGGAATGTTATTTTAAGTACCTGCACTTGTCCAGCCCTGGGAAGGAGTGTGGCAACACAGATGGCTTCATCAGCTGGCTGTATTCCAGGGGCTCACTGGTAGTTATCCTGCCTGTCACTTAAGGTTTACGTGTATATACAGATGGTTTACAGAGTTGACGTCTTGGTAAAAATCACAGGGCTGAGTCACACAATAGCACCCTGTAGATAGAGGTCAAATCAAGGGTTCTTCCTTTTGGAATTTAGGAGTCATCTACATTGACTCTAATCTGTTATTTGGATGTTCACAGGTGGTTATCCAGGCTCTTCTCATTAATGCTAATAAGATAATTCCAAGTTCTTTATTTTAAGCCCACATCTTTTCCCTATTATTTTGACCAATTTATTCTAGTTCTAACCCGGGAAAAAAAATGCATTCTCAAATTATTCCTTATTCCAAGTGACTGACAACTTTTTGGAGAGTTGAAGATAGCCAGTATGTTCTTTTGAAACATGTTGGTATTTAAGGGTTTTTTCATGGTTTTTCTATTGCGCTTTTCAGGTCCTTGTTTCTAGGTCCCTTCTGTTCCTCACGCTTTCATTTCGTGATGCTGTGGCTTGTCAGTGAACTGTTAATGTGATGTTCACAAGCAGACAAGTTCTTCTAGCATGTTTTGAGCACTGAGTAAAGCAGGCAGTGTAGTAGAGTGAAGGAACTTGGATTCAGTAGAGCTGATCCCTGATCCTGGCTCCACCTTTAGCTGATTGCATGGCTATTTCAGAGTCTTTGTCTGTAAAAGGAGAGGACTAAACTAGATTACCTCTGGAATGACAAATGTTTAGAGCTTCATCTGTAAAAGCAGAGGACTAAACTAGATTACCTCTGGAATCACAAATGTTTAGAGCTAGAATGGATCTCAAAATATAAAAGGTCAGTACTACTGTCAGGCAGTTTTCTCTTGAATCGGAATGTAAGCACTTATATTTATACGTGCCAACTTTTATTTTGTGGTTTTTAGCCTGATTTCCCTACTTGTCAACTTCTAACACTTGATTCTGACATCTATTACAATAGTTACTTTTTTTCAGTTTTATAGCAGCCATGAATTTTGTATACACAGATTGAGGCTCTTTGAGTAACTCATATAAATATTGACTAAGACAAGGCCTAGAGCACAACTCTGTCTCACACCATTGGAGTACTCTTTCTAGGTGACAACTAAATATAAATGAAGATGAAATTAGTATATTTAACCACTTACTCACTTCATTACAATTTAACCCACATTTATCCAAGACATCCTGAGAACTTGCGTTAAATTTCTTACTGAATTAAATAAGCCAATCTCATAACATTTGTGTGATTTTTGGTTTTTGACATGATATAGCTTCTTGATAATCATCTTATTCTTTACTAATAACTTAAAACAAAAATTTTTAATAATTAATTCTAGAATCTTGCCAGGAATCAATATCCAACTTACTCATGTATACTTTAAAATTATTTTTTAATGTTTATTTATACTTGAGAGAGACAAAGTGCGAGCAGGGGAGGGCAGAGAGAGACAGAGACAGAATCTGAAGTAGGCTCCAGGCTCTGAGCTGTCAGCACAGAGCCCAATGCAGGGCTGGAACTCACAAGTCGTGAGATCATGACATGAGCTGAAGTTGGACGCTTAACCTACTGAGTCACCCAGGTGTCCCACTCATGTATATTTTTTAAATGAGGAAACATTAGATCTAGATATATATGAAGTATTTGATGGATTATAAAGGATGCTGTGGGAAGGAAGTTGAGGGAAAGCATAACTCTACCTGGCAGAGGGAAGTGAGTTAGGTAAGGATTCATTAGTGAAGCTTGAAGCATAGGTAGCAGTTTTCTAGAACAAGGAAGAAGCAAATGGAATAGTTCATTTAAAGGCACATAGGGGCTAAAGTACAAGATGTATAAGGAACCAGATGGAGTGTATTGTATAACAATATGAAAAAGCAGTGACCACCAGAAGGATAAAAAAAAAAAAGAAAATAACTTTTTAAATACTGACTGAAGATTTCCGTCCGGAAGATGGCGGCGTAGGAGGACGCTGGGCTCACCGCGCGTCCTGCTGATCACTTAGATTCCACCTACACCTGCCTAAAGAACCCAGAAAACCGCCAGAGGATTAGCAGAACGGAGTCTCCGGAGCCAAGCGCAGACGAGAGGCCCACGGAAGAGGGTAGGAAGGGCGGCGAGGCGGTGCGCGCTCCACGGACTGGCGGGAGGGAGCCGGGGCGGAGGGGCGGCTCGCCGGCCAAGCAGAGCCCCTGAGTCGGGCTGGCAAAAGCGGAGGGGCCGGACGGACTGTGTTCCCACAGCAAGCGCGACTTAGCGTCTGGGAGGTCAGAAGTTAACAGCTCTGCTCAGAAAGCGGGAAGGCTGGAGGACAAAGGGAGGGAGAGCTGCTGAGCCCCCGGACGGCAGAGCTCAGCTTGGCGGGGAACAAAGGCGCTCGCCAGCGCCATCTCCCCCGCCCATCCCCCAGCCAAAATCCCAAAGAGAACCAGTTCCTGCCAGGGAACTTGCTCGCTCCGCGCAAACACCCAACTCTGTGCTTCTGCGGAGCCAAACCTCCGGCAGCGGATCTGACTCCCTCCCGCTGCCACAGGGCCCCTCCTGAAGTGGATCACCTAAGGAGAAGCGAGCTAAGCCTGCCCCTCCCGCCCCCGTGCACCTTGCCTACCCACCCCAGCTAATACGCCAGCTCCCCAGCACCACAAGCCTGGCAGTGTGCAAGTAGACCAGACGGGCCACACCACCCCACAGTGAATCCCGCCCCTAGGAGAGGGGAAGAGAAGGCACACACCAGTCTGACTGTGGCCCCAGCGGTGGGCTGGGGGCAGACATCAGGTCGGACTGCGGCCCCGCCCACCAACTCCAGTTATACACCACAGCACGGGGGAAGTGCCCTGCGGGTCCTCACCACTCCAGGGACTGTCCAAAATGACCAAACGGAAGAATTCCCCTCAGAAGAATCTCCAGGAAATAACAACAGCTAATGAACTGATCAAAAAGGATTTAAATAATATAACAGAAAGTGAATTTAGAATAATAGTCATAAAATTAATCGCTGGGCTTGAAAACAGTATACAGGACAGCAGAGAATCTCTTGCCACAGAGATCAAGGGACTAAGGAACAGTCACGAGGAGCTGAAAAACGCTTTAAATGAAATGCAAAACAAAATGGAAACCACGACGGCTCGAATTGAAGAGGCAGAGGAGAGAATAGGTGAACTAGAAGATAAAGTTATGGAGAAAGAGGAAGCTGAAAGAAAGAGAGATAAAAAAATCCAGGAGTATGAGGGGAAAATTAGAGAACTAAGTGATACACTAAAAAGAAATAATATACGCATAATTGGTATTCCAGAGGAGGAAGAGAGAGGGAAAGGTGCTGAAGGGGTACTTGAAGAAATTATAGCTGAGAACTTCCCTGAACTGGGGAAGGAAAAAGGCATTGAAATCCAAGAGGCACAGAGAACTCCCTTCAGACGTAACTTGAATCGATCTTCTGCATGACATATCATAGTGAAACTGGCAAAATACAAGGATAAAGAGAAAATTCTGAAAGCAGCAAGGGATAAACATGCCCTCACATATAAAGGGAGACCTATAAGACTCGTGACTGATCTCTCCTTTGAAACTTGGCAGGCCAGAAAGGCTTGGCACGATATCTTCAGTGTGCTAAACAGAAAAAATATGCAGCCGAGAATCCTTTATCCAGCAAGTCTGTCATTTAGAATAGAAGGAGAGATAAAGGTCTTCCCAAACAAACAAAAACTGAAGGAATTTGTCACCACGAAACCAGCCCTACAAGAGATCCTAAGGGGGATCCTGTGAGACAAAGTACCAGAGACATCACTACAAGCATAAAACATACAGACATCACAATGACTCTAAACCCGTATCTTTCTATAATAACACTGAATGTAAATGGATTAAATGCGCCAACCAAAAGACATAGGGTATCAGAATGGATAAAAAAACAAGACCCATCTATTTGCTGTCTACAAGAGACTCATTTGAGATCTGAGGACACCTTTAGATTGAGAGTGAGGGGATGGAGAACTATTTATCATGCTACTGGAAGCCAAAAGAAAGCTGGAGTAGCCATACTTATATCAGACAAACTAGACTTTAAATTAAAGGCTGTAACAAGAGATGAAGAAGGGCATTATATAATAATTACAGGGTCTATCCATCAGGAAGAGCTAACAATTATAAATGTCTATGCGCCAAATACCGGAGCCCCCAGATATATAAAACAGTTACTCATAAACATAAGCAACCTTATTGATAAGAATGTGGTCATTGCAGGGGACTTTAACACACCACTTACAGAAATGGATAGATCATCTAGACACACAGTCAATAAAGAAACAAGGGCCCTGAATGATACATTGGATCAGATGGACTTGACAGATATATTTAGAAATCTGCATCCCAAAGCAACAGAATATACTTTCTTCTCGAGTGCACATGGAACATTCTCCAAGATAGATCATATACTGGGTCACAAAACAGCCCTTCATAAGTTTACAAGAATTGAAATTATACCATGCATACTTTCAGACCACAATGCTATGAAGCTTGAAATCAACCACAGGAAAAAGTCTGGAAAACCTCCAAAAGCATGGAGGTTAAAGAACACCCTACTAACGAATGAGTGGGTCAACCAGGCAATTAGAGAAGAAATTAAAAAATATATGGAAACAAACGAAAATGAAAATACAACAATCCAAACGCTTTGGGACGCAGCGAAGGCAGTCCTGAGAGGAAAATACATTGCAATCCAGGCCTATCTCAAGAAACAAGAAAAATCCCAAATACAAAATCTAACAGCACACCTAAAGGAAATAGAGGCAGAACAGCAAAGGCAGCCTAAACCCAGCAGAAGAAGAGAAATCATAAAGATCAGAGCAGAAATAAACAATATAGAATCTAAAAAAACTGTAGAGCAGATCAACGAAACCAAGAGTTGGTTTTTTGAAAAAATAAACAAAATTGACAAACCTCTAGCCAGGCTTCTCAAAAAGAAAAGGGAGATGACCCAAATAGATAAAATCATGAATGAAAATGGAATTATTACAACCAATCCCTCAGAGATACAAACAATTATCAGGGAATACTATGAAAAATTATATGCCAACAAATTGGACAACCTGGAAGAAATGGACAAATTCCTAAACACCCACACTCTTCCAAAACTCAATCAGGAGGAAATAGAAAGCTTGAACAGACCCATAACCAGCGAAGAAATTGAATCGGTTATCAAAAATCTCCCAACAAATAAGAGTCCAGGACCAGATGGCTTCCCAGGGGAGTTCTACCAGACGTTTAAAGCAGAGATAATACCTATCCTTCTCAAGCTATTCCAAGAAATAGAAAGGGAAGGAAAACTTCCAGACTCATTCTATGAAGCCAGTATTACTTTGATTCCTAAACCAGACAGAGACCCAGTAAAAAAAGAGAACTACAGGCCAATATCCCTGATGAATATGGATGCAAAAATTCTCAATAAGATACTAGCAAATCGAATTCAACAGCATATAAAAAGAATTATTCACCATGATCAAGTGGGATTCATTCCTGGGCTGCAGGGCTGGTTCAACATTCGCAAATCGATCAACGTGATACATCACATTAACAAAAAAAAAGAGAAGAACCATATGATCCTGTCAATCGATGCAGAAAAGGCCTTTGACAAAATCCAGCACCCTTTCTTAATAAAAACCCTTGAGAAAGTCGGGATAGAAGGAACATACTTAAAGATCATAAAAGCCATTTATGAAAAGCCCACAGCTAACATCATCCTCAATGGGGAAAAACTGAGAGCTTTTTCCCTGAGATCAGGAACACGACAGGGATGCCCACTCTCACCGCTGCTGTTTAATATAGTGCTGGAAGTTGTAGCATCAGCAATCAGACAACAAAAGGAAATCAAAGGCATCCAAATTGGCAAAGATGAAGTCAAGCTTTCGCTTTTTGCAGATGACATGATATTATACATGGAAAATCCGATAGACTCCACCAAAAGTCTGCTAGAACTGATACATGAATTCAGCAAAGTTGCCGGGTACAAAATCAATGTACAGAAATCAGTTGCATTCTTATACACTAACAATGAAGCAACAGAAAGACAAATAAAGAAACTGATCCCATTCACAATTGCACCAAGAAGCATAAAATACCTAGGAATAAATCTAACCAAAGATGTAAAAGATCTGTATGCTGAAAACTATAGAAAGCTTATGCAGGTAATTGAAGAAGATATAAAGAAATGGAAAGACATTCCCTGCTCATGGATTGGAAGAATAAATATTGTCAAAATGTCAATACTACCCAAAGCTATCTACACATTCAATGCAATCCCAATCAAAATTGCACCAGCATTCTTCTCGAAACTAGAACAAGCAATCCTAAAATTCATATGGAACCACAAAAGGCCCCGAATAGCCAAAGTAATTTTGAAGAAGAAGACCAAAGCAGGAGGCATCACAATCCCAGACTTTAGCCTCTACTACAAAGCTGTCATCATCAAGACAGCATGGTATTGGCATAAAAACAGACACATAGACCAATGGAATCGAATAGAAACCCCAGAACTAGACCCACAAACGTATGGCCAACTCATTTTTGACAAAGCAGGAAAGAACATCCAATGGAAAAAAGACAGTCTCTTTAACAAATGGTGCTGGGAGAACTGGACAGCAACATGCAGAAGGTTGAAACTAGACCACTTTCTCACACCATTCACAAAAATAAACTCAAAATGGATAAAGGACCTGAATGTGAGACAGGAAACCATCAAAACCTTAGAGGAGAAAGCAGGAAAAGACCTCTCTGACCTCAGCCGTAGCAATCTCTTACTCGGCACATCCCCAAAGGCAAGGGAATTAAAAGCAAAAGTGAATTACTGGGACCTTATGAAGATAAAAAGCTTCTGCACAGCAAAGGAAACAACCAACAAAACTAAAAGGCAACCAACGGAATGGGAAAAGATATTTGCAAATGACACATCGGACAAAGGGCTAGTATCCAAAATCTATAAAGAGCTCATCAAACTCCACACCCGAAAAACAAATAACCCAGTGAAGAAATGGGCAGAAAACATGAATAGACACTTCTCTAAAGAAGACATCCAGATGGCCAACAGGCACATGAAAAGATGTTCAACGTCGCTCCTCATCAGGGAAATACAAATCAAAACCACACTCAGATACCACCTCACGCCAGTCAGAGTGGCCAAAATGAAGAAATCAGGAGACTATAGATGCTGGAGAGGATGTGGAGAGACGGGAACCCTCTTGCACTGTTGGTGGGAATGCAAATTGGTGCAGCCGCTCTGGAAAGCAGTGTGGAGGTTCCTCAAAAAATTAAAAATAGACCTACCCTATGACCCAGCAATAGCACTGCTAGGAATTTATCCAAGGGATACAGGAGTACTGATGCATAGGGGCACTTGTACCCCAATGTTTATAGCAGCACTCTCAACAATCGCCAAATTATGGAAAGAGCCTAAATGTCCATCAACTGATGAATGGATAAAGAAATTGTGGTTTATATACACAATGGAATACTACGTGGCAATGAGAAAGAATGAAATATGGCCTTTTGTAGCAACGTGGATGGAACTGGAGAGTGTGATGCTAAGTGAAATAAGCCATACAGAGAAAGACAGATACCATATGGTTTCACTCTTATGTGGATCCTGAGAAACGTAACAGAAACCCATGGGGGAGGGGAAGGGGAAAAAAAAAAAAAAAGAGGTTAGAGTGGGAGAGAGCCAAAGCATAAGAGACTGTTAAAAACTGAGAACAAACTGAGGGTTGATGGGGGGTGGGAGGGAGGGCAGGGTGGGTGATGGGTATTGAGGAGGGCACCTTTTGGGATGAGCACTGGGTGTTGTATGGAAACCAATTTGACAGTAAATTTCATATATTAATAAATAAATAAATAAATAAATAAATAAATAAATAAATAAATTAAAAAAAAAAAAATAAATACTGACTGAAGCACAGCTTGGAACCAAGAACTCAACCAGGAGAATTGCCAGGCAACAACATAAAGAGGTTCCCTTTCAACATTCAGTTGACATGTTTAGCTCACTCTCGCCTAGTATGGGCACCATCTGACACCCAAACAAGCAATCAGTATGGTAGGGAACCTTGATATTTCTGGAAAAATCTTCCCACTAGAAGACCCATCTGAAGTCTCCAGACAAAAGATTAGAGGCCAACATCACTTTGAAAGACTCAGGCTGCTTAAATAAGACTTTGGTTACTTTAGCTTGGCATTTCCCAGGATATTCTTAAACTCTCTATTTTCTTTGTTCTTGCATTTTATAGAAACTGAAAATTTTAGTATAATAGGGAAGATGGATTTGGCTTAGTTTCAGTTTTTTCTTCTACGTAAAGTCCTAAGGCAACTTAATCTAAATATTTTTTTCTTTCTTTGATTAAAGAATTTTACTGATCTATATTCCAATAATTTACTAGTCAGATGTCCAGTCTTTTCTTGTGATCTCCCTCCTCAAATTGTCACAAGAATCCACATATGTTACCTCTGATCAGCATGGGTGAAAAGTAAGTCTTGCTGCCATCATTCCCTCTTTTGGTTCTTGAGAAGAGGAATAAGAAATTTTAGGCATAATTTGAGCTGGCACCTGTATCATTTTCTATATTTCCATTCATTTAGGTTGATTACTGGTTTTATATATATGTGTGTGTATGTGTATATGTGTATGGGTATATATACACATGTGTATATATATGTGTGTGTGTGTGTGTATATATATATACATATATATATGTGTATATATGTGTATATATGTATATATGTATATATGTATATGTATATATGTATATGTATATGTATGTATATATATGTGTATATATATGTATATATGTATATATGTGTATATAAAAACAGAGAGACAGAGACAGAAGGACAGAGAGAGAGAGAGAGAGGAGAGGGACAGAGAGATAGAGAGAGAATCATCTATCCAATAGATAATTATTTTGCATGTTCATGGAATATTTAGAAAATATTGTGATTCCTTGGCCAAAAAAAAAAAATCAAGTTCAAAAAGCAGACATTTTGCAAGATGTTTTCCTGAATGTAAGCAATAATAAAGAAACCAAGGATATAGAAAAACACTCCTAAATATAACATTTGAACAAAAGAGTAAATGAAAAGAGAAATCCATGGAAACAAATTAAAAAACACTGTACTAAAACATATGAAACATAAAAAAATATGTGAACCATAAGAAAGCTATAGTGAGGGTGAAAATATATAGTAGAAAATTTTATTATAAAAGAGGAAATATAAAAGTAAAAGAAATGTTTCATCTTACATAATTATAAAAAGAGCAATAAATACACGAAAATAAAATAGAAGGTAAGTACTATAATCACCAAAATTGATGAAACAGAAAACTTTTAAACAAAAGGTAAACAAACTCAAAAGCTGGTTCAATAAAGTGACCAATAAAATAAATAAATAAAATCCAGTTAGGGATATAGATGATTGAAAATAGAAATGAGACAAAGTAGAAATAAGAAAGAAATTTATAAGCAAATTTGACCACAGACAGTGTAAAGATTAGGATTAGTCTGGAAGATTAATTACTATGTATAATTCTAAAGAAGAAGCAAATTTGATAACCCAGAAATATGGATAATTTCCTCCAAAAGAATGTAAAAAATTAACTAAGAATAACTGCAAAATATGACTACATTAATTACTGTGGAAGAAATTACTATGAAGAGGTGATTCAAGATCTACCATTGAATAAAGGATCAAGACTAACTGGGTTTTTCAGCAGGATTTTATCTAGTCAATGTTCAAAGATGGGCAGTTTTCATGGGGTCAGCATAATTTAATAACAAACCTAAAAAAATAAAACTATAATCAAATATTATTTATGTATATAGCTACTATATACATTAAAAATATAAAATATTAGCTAATAGAATTCAATAATTCACCAAAAGAGGGATCAGGTAGTATAATACTAGAAAGTCTAGGGTCATTCAAGTTAAGGAATTATATCAATGGAATACAACCAGTTGAAATGTAAAGGCTTATGATTATATCAATAGATGTTGAAGCTTTTGATAATATGCAATAATTCTTTTTTATGTCTCTTTTTATTATTTATTTATTCTTTTATTTTTTAAATTTATAAAAATTCAAGTTAGTTAACATAGTATAGTATTGGTTTCAGGAGTAGAACCTAGTGACTCATTATTTACATATAACACCCAGCAGTCTTCCCAACAAGTGCCTTCCTTAATGCCCATCACCCATTTACCCCATAGCCCATCCCCCACCCACCTCCCTTCCAGCAACTGTCGTTTGTTTTCTGTATTTAAGAGTCTCTTATGATTTGTCTCCCTCTGTGATTTTGCAATAATCATTCTTAATAAAAAATCTTCAAGTAAAATAGGAATTAATGAAACACTTTTACTAAAACCCAACAGTGAATTATGTTTTTAAAAGGCCAAAACTAGATTCGAAATTAAGGAATATTAGGATCTAAGGAGGTAAAATTGCCATCACCTTCGCTTCACAAGAAAAATAAGTTATATGTATTGGAAGACAGGAGATAAATCTATCCTTTTTCACTAAGTCTGGATTGTATAGATAGAAAACCTAAGAAACTTTGGTAGGAAAAGATGTATAGCTGATAAAAGAACTTGGGTAATTGGTTAGATATCAGATATATATTAATAATACAGTAATTTCCTTTATTTTTGTCTTAAACATCCAGAAATATAAATAGGAAATATATTAATATAAGTGGTAAAAGCAGTAAGAATTTTGGGGACATTTGGATAAGAAAGGAACATGATATATACAAAGAAAATCATGTAAAGCAAGATCGAAATGAAAATAGATACCATTTTCTTAAAAGTTATACTTTTTAAAAGCTCAGTAATTCGAAGTTAGTATGTAAGTTGAACGCGATACAAATGAGAATGCTGATATGTTTTAAAATTTGCTTTCAAGTTGGATAAAATTGGTAAGGTTTAGACAAATAAATAGCTAAAAGTATTAAAAAAATTTTTTGAGAAAGAACAATAGTAAGGGTGGATGTACTGTACCAGAAATCATAACATTCTATAAAGTCACCATAATACCATAAATATTTTATCAAGTAGTATAAAGATAGGTGGGGCAAAACTGAGCATCTAGAAATTGGTCCCTGAATTTATAAGAATTTAGCTTAATAAATTTTATATGTCACTTCAGTGGGAAAGGGTGGATTGTTCCATAAATGTGCTGGCACAAATGACTCTATTCATGCAAATTATATTTAAGATCCTATACAAAAATAAATTCCTGACAGATGAAGGATTTGTGTACAAATCGAAACAAAGTAGCAAATATTTTGCATTTGCACGGTCTAGGGTCAAGGGTACATCTAACCAAAACTGTAAACCCTTGGGGCTTACAAAGCAAAAGACAGATGTATAAGAGTTAAACATTTCAGTTGTAAAGGACCATAATCAAAATCAGAAAATGATGGTTCTGGTAATATTATAATGTAATTAACAGACAATAAGTAATTGATACTTTGCAGAGAACTTTTAACAATTGATGAGAAAAGATGAACAATTCAATTTTTTAAAGTGAACAAAATGTATGACTAGGTAGTTTCACTAAAGAGAACGCCCAAAATATTAACACACATATAAAAGTCTTAGATGCACTCATAGTCAGTGATATGAAATTTAAAGCAATTATGAGCTATGACTTTACACCCATCACCCTGGCACCTGTTGCTGGATGTGATTCAAGGACAAAGGCATTCCCATATATTGCTGGTGGTATGTGTAGAACAACAGCTCCTTTTGGAAAGCAATTTGACAACACCTATTTAAAAAAAATTTTAAATGCATATTCCCTTTACCTAGCAGCCCCCTTCTTGAGATTCTGATCTGTATAAAGTATATCACATGCATATAATGATGTTTATTGCAGCATTATTTATAGTGGCAGAAAACTGGAAACAGAATGAACAGTCATTAACAGGATAACACTTGAACAAATTATGGTACATCTATCATAGAGTATTAAGGAACGATTGAAGAAAATAAACTAGGACCATACTGGATAATCTAAATGGCTTTATAGAAGGTTATGTTGAGGTAGAAATAAAAATGCATAAAATATATATAATGTATCCTATTTTTAAAACAAAAAACAAAGACAAAATCCATACTTTGTGTGTATGTCTGTCTCTAGTTATGATTATATGAGTTTGGAGAAAAAAATTGGAAGGACACCTTCAACTTGATAACAATGGTCTGGCATCTGGAGAAGGGGTAAAAACAAAAAAGTAAGGGAAGAATAATATGTTTTATTGTTATACCTCATAATTTACATTATATATAATTATATTAGAAATTTTATATCTAGAAAATATATTAATAAATGTTATATTGTATTTATAAATTCATAAAACATATGCATAAATATATTAGTACATGTTATATTACATAAATTCACAGATACATTCATATATTCTTGAATACGTATCAAATATTTCTTAAGCAAACATTTTAACATCTGTACAAAGTATAATACTTTTAGGATATTATGTAAAATTATGTTTTAGGTAATTTTTTACTTTTATTTTTTTTTTAATTTTTTTTTCAACGTTTTTTATTTATGTTTGGGACAGAGAGAGACAGAGCATGAACGGGGGAGGGGCAGAGAGAGAGGGAGACACAGAATCGGAAACAGGCTCCAGGCTCCAGGCTCCGAGCCATCAGCCCAGAGCCTGACGCGGGGCTCGAACTCACGGACCGCGAGATCGTGACCTGGCTGAAGTTGGACGCTTAACCGACTGCGCCACCCAGGCGCCCCTGTAATTTTTTACTTTTAGAGAACAAGCTCACGAGAGATGGATTAGAGATAGGAAAGACAGCTAGATAACTTCTTCAATAATACATAAATAAAACTGAACTGGGGGTCAGGGCACCTGGGTGGCTCAGTCATTAAGCATCTGACTCTTGATTTCAGCTCAGGTCATGATCTCAGAGTTTGTGGAATGGAGCCCCAAGTCAGGCTCTGTGCTCACAGCAAAGAGCCTACTTGGGATTCTCTCATTCCTTCTCTTATGATATTTTATAATAAGTCTTGTTCTGAGAGCACTAGTGGGAAAAGTACTTCAATTTTACACATTAAGACTCTTGGATACCCTAGACCTAGGCATCTCCATATTAATTTTAAATCATGTCAGTTTCCACACTCATACACGTGGCCTCCTAAGATTTTGAATGAGTTTTCTTTCCATTTATAGATGGTTTGGGAGGAAATTTACCTTGTGGTATTATAGTTACCAGTCCATAGTATATTTATTTAGGTCTATTTTATTGTCTTGTAGAAATATACTTTTCAGTGTAGAGTCCTTAGTTTTTATTAGTTTTTATTAGGTTTATTAATATTTTATTAGGTTTATTAATATATCTCTGATGTTATTAATAATGTTTTATATAATTTTAGACTTTAACTTCCAATTGTTTGCTGGTAGAATATTGAAGTACACTGAATTTTGTTGATCTTGTATCAAGTAACCTTACTTAATTAAATAATTAATTTTAATAGTTCATAGATTACCATATCATATGTGAATAAATAGTTCTACCTCTTTTTTTTATTATTTTTCCCTGGCTTTCTTTTTCTTTTCATAATGCGCTGGCTAGGACTTTCAGTACAATATTGAATAGAAATGGTTATAATAGACATCCTTATCTTTTTTCCAAATTCAAGGAGAAAGAATTCAATATTTTATCATTTACTATGCTTTTTGTAGAGACCCTTTATCAAAATAAGAATATTAAGAATGCAGAGTTTTCTGAGTTTTCCCTTAAATACCCATTCAGATATTTAATTTTAAAAATGCTGGTGAGATTATAATATGATTTTCCTTTTCTATTAATGTGATAAAATAAATTGATTTTTTATATATGAAATTTTTTTTAATATATGAAGTTTATTGTCAAATTGGTTTCCATACAACACCCAGTGCTCATCCCAAAAGGTGCCCTCCTCAATACCCATTACCCACCCTCCCCTCCCTCCCACCCCCCATCAACCCTCAGTTTGTTCTCAGTTTTTAAGAGTCTCTTATGCTTTGGCTCTCTTCCACTCTAACCTCTTTTTTTTTTTCCTTTATATATGAAATTTATTGTCAAATTGGTTTCCATACAACACCCAGTTCTCATCCCAACAGGTACCCTCCTCAATGCCCATCACCCACTTTCCCTTCCCTCCCACCCCCCATCAAGCCTCAGTTTGTTCTCAGTATTTAAGTCTCTTATGGTTTGTTTCCTTCCCTCTTTGTGACTTTTTTCCCCTTCCCCTCCCCCCTGGTCTTCTGTTAAGTTTCTCAGGATCCACATAAGAGTGAAAACATACAGTATCTGTCTTTCTCTGTATGACTTATTTCACTTAGCATAACGCTCTCCAGTTCCATCCATGTTGCTACAAATGGCCATATTTCATTCTTTCTCATTGCCAAGTAGTGTTCCACTATATATATAAACCATATCTTCTTTATCCATTGATCAGTTGGTGGACATTTAGGCTCTTTCCATAATTTGGCTATTGTTGAAAGTGCTGCTATAAACATTGGGAAACAAGTGCCCCTATGCATCAGCACTCCTGTATCCCTTGGGTAAATTCCTAGCAGTGCTATTGCTGGCTCATAGGGTAGATGTATTTTTAATTTTTTGAGGAACCTCCACACTGTTTTCCAGAGCAGCTGTACCCGTTTGCATTCCCACCAACAGTGCAAGAGGGTTTCCCATTTCTCCACATGCTTGCCAGCATCTATAGTCTCCTGATTTGTTCCTTTTAGCCACTCTGACCCGGTGTGAGGTGGTATCTGAGTGTGGTTTTGATTTGTATTGCCCTGATGAGGAGTGACGTTGAGCATCTTCTCATGTGTCTATTGGCCATCTGAATGTCTTTAGAGAAGTGTCTATTCATGTTTTCTGCCCATTTCTTCACTGGGTTATTTGTTTTTTTGGGTGTGGAATTTGGTGAGTTCTCTATAGATTTTGGATACTAGCCCTTTGTCTGATAAGTCATTTGCAAATATCTTTTCCCATTCTGTCAGTTGCCTTTTAGTTTTGTTGATTGTTTCCTCTCCAGTGCAGAAGCTTTTTATCTTCATGAGGTCCCAATAGTTCATTTTTGCTTTTAATTCCCTTGCCTTTGGGGATGTGTCAAGTAAGAAATTGCTGTGGCTGAGGTCAGAGAAGTTTTTTCCTGCTTTCTCCTCTACGGTTTTGATGGTTTCCAGTCTCACATTCAGGTCCGTTAGCCATTTTGAGATTATTTTTGTGAATGGTGTAAGAAAGTGGTCTAGTTTCAATCTTCTGCACGTTGCTGTCCAGTTCTCCCAGCACCATTTGTTAAAGAGAGTGTCTTTTTTCCATTGGATGTTCTTTCCTGCTTTGTCAAAGATTAGTTGGTCATACTTTTGTGGGTCTAGTTCTGGGGTTTCTATTCTATTCCATTGGTCTATGTGTCTGTTTTTGTGCCAATACCATGCTGTCTTGATGATTATAGCTTTGTAGGAGAGGCTAAAGTCTGGGATTGTGATGCCTCCTGCTTTGGTCTTCTTATTCAAAATTACTTTGGCTATTTAGGGCCTTTTGTGGTTCCATACAAATTTTAGGATTGCTTGTTCTAGCTTCAAGAAGAATGTTGGTGCAATTTTGATTGGGATTGCATTGAATGTGTAGATAGCTTTGGGTAGCATTGACATTTTAACAATTCTTTATTCATCCAATCCATAAGCACGGAATGTTTTTCCATTTCTTTATGTCTTCTTCAATTTCCTTCATAAGCTTTCTATAGTTTTCAGCACACAGATCTTCTACATCTTTGGTTAGATTTATTCCTAGGAATTCTATGCTTCTTGGTGCAATTGTGAATGGGATCAGTTTCTTTATTTGTCTTTCAGTTGCTTCATTATTAGTGTATAAGAATGCAACTGATTTCTGTACATTAAGTTTGTATCCTGCAACTTTGCTGAATTCATGTATCAGTTCTAGCAGACATTTGGTGGAGTCTATCAGGTTTTCCATGTATAATATCATGTCATCTGCAAAAGGTGAAAGCTTAACTTCATTTTTGCCAATTTTCATGCCTTTGATTTCCTTTTGTTCTCTGATTGCTGATGCTAGAACTTCCAATGGTATAGTAAACAACAGCGGTGAGAGTGGGCATCCCTGTCGTGTTCCTGATCTCATGGGGAAAGCTCTCAGCTGAGGATGATATTAGCTGTGGGCTTTTCATAAATGGCTTTTATGACATTTAAGTATGTTCCTTCTATCCCGACTTTCTCGAGGGTCTTTATTAAGAAAGGATGCTGAATTTTGTCACATGCTTTTTCTGCATCGATTGACAGGATCATATGGTTCTTATCTTTTCTTTTATTAATGTGATGTATCACATTGATTGATTTGTGAATACTGAACCAGCCCTGCAGCCCAGGAATGAATCCCACTTGATCATGGTGAGTAATTCTTTTTCTATGCTATTGAATTTGATTTGCTAGTATCTTGTTGAGAATTTTTGCATCCATATTCATCAGGGATATTGGCCTGTAGTTCTCTTTTTTTGCTGGGTCTCTGTCTGGTTTAGGAATCAAAGTAATGCTGGCTTCATAGAATGAGCCTGGAAGTTCTCCTTCCCTTTCTATGTTTTGGAACAGCTTGAGAAGGATAGGTATGATCTCTGCTTTAAATGTCTGGGAGAATTCCCCAGGAAAGCCATCTGGTCCTGGACTCTTATTTGTTGGGAGATTTTTGATAACCGATTCAATTTCTTCGCTGGTTATGGTCTGTTCAAGCTTTCTATTTCCTCCTGATTGAGTTTTGGAAGAGTGTGGGTGTTTAGGAATTTGTCCATTTCTTCCAGGTTGTCCAGTTTGTTGGCATATAATTTTTCATAGTATTCCCTGATAATTGCTTGTATTTCTGAGGGATTGGTTGCAATAATTCCATTTTCATGCATTATTTTATCTATTTGGGTCATCTCCCTTTTCTTTTTGAGAAGCCTGTTAGAGGTTTATCAATTTTGTTTATTTTTTCAAAAAACCAACTCTTGGTTTTATTGATCTGCCCTACAGTTTTTTTAGATTCTGTATTGTTTATTTCTGCTCTGATCGTTATTATTTCTCTTCTTCTGCTGGGTTTGTGGTGTCTTTATTGTTCTTCTTCTATTTCTGTTAGGTGTGCTGTTAGATTTTGTATTTGGGATTTTTTCTTGTTTCTTGAAATAGGCCTGGATGGCAATGTATTTTCCTCTCAGGACTGCCTTTGCTGCATCCCAAAGCATTTGGATTGTTGTATTTTCATTTTCATTTGTTTCCATATATTTTTTAATTTCTTCTCTAATTGTCTGGTTGATCCATTCATTCTTAAGTAGGATGTTCTTTAACTTCCATGCTTTTGGAGGTTTTCCAGACTTTTTCCTGTGGTTGATTTCAAGCTTCATAGCATTGTGGTCTGAAAGTGTGCATGGTATGATCTCAGTTCTTTTATACTTATTAAGGGCTGTTTTGTGAAACAGTTTGTGATCTATCTTAGAGAATGTTCCATGTGTACTTGAGAAGAAAGTATATTCTCTTGCTTTGGGATGCAGAGTTCTGAATATATCTGTCAAGTCCATCTGATCCAATATATCATTCAGGGCCCTTGTTTCTTTATTCTCTGTCTAGATGATCTATCCATTGTTGTAAGTGGGGTATTAAAGTCCCCTACAATTGGCACATTCTTATCAATAAGGTTTCTTATGTTTGTGATTAATTGTTTTATATATTTGGGGGCTCCTGTGTTTGGTGCATAGACATTTATAATTGTTAGCTCTTCCTGATGGATGGACCCTGTAATTATGATATAATGCCCTTCTTCATCTCTTGTTACAGCCTTTAATTTAAAGTCTAGTTTGTCTGATATAAGTATGGCTACTCCAGCTTTCTTTTGACTTCCAGTAGCATGATGGATAGTTCTCCATCCCCTCACTTTCAATCTGAAGGTGTCCTCAGGTCTAAAATGAGTCTCTTGTAGACAGCCAATAGTTGGGTCTTATTTTTTTATCCATTCTGATACCCTGTGTCTTTTGGTTGGAGCATTTAGTCCATTTACCTTCAGTGTTATTATAGAAAGATATGGGTTTAGAGTCATTGTGATGTCTGTAGGTTTCATGCTTGTAGTGATGTCTCTGGTATTTTGTGGTCCTTGCAACATTTCACTCACAGAATCCCCCTGAGGATCTCTTGTAGGGCTGGTTTAGTGGTGATGAATCCCTTCAGTTTTTGTTTGTTTGGGAAAACCTTTATCTCTCCTTCTATTCTGAATGAGACTTGCTGGCTAAAGGATTCTTGGCTGAATACTTTTTCTGTTCATCACATTGAAGATTTCCTGCCACTCCTTTGTGGCCTGCCAAGTTTCAGTAGATAGATCTGCTTCTACCCTTGTGTGTCTACCTTTGTATGTTAGGGCCCGTTTGTCCCTAGCTGCTTTCAGAATTCTCTGTTTATCCTTGTATTTTGCCAGTTTCACTATGATATGTCGTGCAGAATATAGATTCAAGTTACATCTGAAGGGAGTTCTCTGTGCCTCGTGGATTTCAATGCCTTTTTCCTTCCCCAGATCAGGGAAGTTCTCAGCTGTGATTTGTTCAAGTACACCTTCAGCCCCTTTCTCTCTCTCTTCTTCTTCTGGAATTCCTATGATATGGATATTGTTCCGTTTGATTGCATCACTTAGTTCTCTAATTCTCCCCTCATACTCCTGGAGTTTTTTATATCTCTTTTTCTCAGCTTCCTCTTTTTCCATAATTCTATACTCTAATTCACCTATTCTCTCCTCTGCCTCTTCAATCCGTGCTATGGCCATCTACATTTTATTTTGCACCTCATTTATAGCATTTTTTAATTCATCATGACTATTGTTTTAGTCCCTTGATCTCTGTAGCAATAGATACTCTTCTGTCCTCTATGCTTTTTGAAGCCCAGTGATTAATTTTATGACTATTATTCTAAATTCTTGTTCCGTTATATTGCTTAAATCAGTTGATTAATTCATTAGCTGTCGCTACTTCCTGGAATTTCTTTTGAGGAGAATTCTTCCATTTCATCATTTTGTCTAGTTTTCTCTACCTTATGCATTTTAAAAGCTTGTTGTTTGCTCTGCACCTGCAAGCACTGCTATATTAAAGGAGGGTCATACACTGTCCAGGGCCTGGCCCTTCAGGAGGTGTTTTCTCAGGGGTTGTTACTTGCTCTCTGTTGTTGTGACTTTGGTTATTTTATTCCCCTACTCATAGTAATATTTTGGACCCTCCATGAGATGTGCTTTAATTTCTTCCTTGGAGTAGCCCTGTAAAGGAAAACAGATAGACAAACAGGAGACAAAAACACGCAAACACACAAATAACACAAACAAACAAAAAAAACCTAAAGACTAAAAACAAAAAATCCAAAAACACCGACCACAAGTAAACAAGAGGGTGGAGACGGTGCTGATGGAAGAGCACACACAAAGAGAGAAATGACAGGTGTGGGGCAGGGGTGGTGGGGGAGTGGGGGGGAGAAAAAATAAACATTGACCAGGCAGAGAGACTAAAAGGCTTAATGCAGAGAGAGAGAAAGGAAAATAAAGAAGGAGGCAGGGAAAACGAAATGAAGATAAAGTTACCCAGAGAGAGAGAAACTATATGGCTTGATTATTCCAGAGAGAGAAAGGAGTGTTAAGAAGGAGGTATAGAACATGTATCAAGACAATGGATTAAATATGTCTGTTTAGACAGACCAATAACCAGAGTAACCATCCTAGAGGAGGGAAGAGATAAGGAGGAGAAATGGGGGGGGGGGGGCAGAGAATATATCTATATATCCAGAGTTGACCTGGGGTTAATCCTGGCAATGCTGCATTGCTTGTGGGGAGTAGCTGTCTGCAGGGTCTGTGCCGCTCTGGTGGATAGCAGTTACCCAGTGCAAAGGGGCGTGGTTTGGCGTTATCTGGACCCACCTCCACTATGGACCCCGGAGTGATCCCTTAGACCCCGCCTTGGTGGAGTGGGGGGGGGGGGGGAATGATGACCCTTAGTCTCTTCTCCAAGGAGCTGGACCGGTGAACTCAGTTTGAGTCATCCTCACTGTGCTGCAGACACAGACGGGGCCATCCTTCTTGCTCCGCCAACTCCCCTGACCCTGTGCTTGGCTAGGATTCAGAGTCCTGCTCAGTTCGCTCCGGCAATGGGGAAGTGCCTCTCGGTGCAGTGATATGTGGTCCCGGCTGGCTTTGTCTGTGCTGCCGCACTTCAGGGAGGATTGCCTTCTACCGTGGATTGAGCCAGTGCCCTCGTTGTCAGGAGCCACCGGGGTGGAGAACGCAGGCCGGCTTTATCTTCTCCCACAGCACTCCAGGGAAAGGGTGGCGTTTTCCCCCTGCAGACTGCGCCCTCGGCCCAGCCACTGTGCCAGGGGGGTGGTGGGTGCAGGCAGGTTCTGTACTATCACGCAGCCCTCCAGGGAGGGGAACCACTTTCTCCAGCTTTGGACTGAGCCCCAGATCTACCACCGCGCCCAAGGCTGGCTCCCCTTCTCTCCAAGTGTGCAAACAGGGAGCCAGCTCCAGTCTGAAGAAAGCCCCACAGTTAGAAATTGGATCCCTCTTAGTCTCAGTCCCAGGTCTTTCTCCTGTCCAGCTAGGTCCTGCACTTCCTTCCAGGCTCTTTCTCTTCCCTTTGTCTGTTGGCAGAAGGGGGTCCCTCCCCTCTGTGCCCACATGGCCTTTTTTATTTCCCCCAGTTCGCAGTTACCTACCTATCTTTTTTCCAGCTTTCCCATTTTCTTCCTACTAGATTCAGTCTCTTTTCGTCCGAGGCTTTGGTGTTCAAAGTCCTTTGGCTTCTATACTTCTTTGAGAGACGTGGGAAGTATGGATTCCCCCTACTTCTCTGCCATGTTGGGCCCCTCCCTTCCATTTATCAAATTGTTTGATTTTTAAATGTTAAACTAGACTTGGATTCCTAGAATAAAACTCATTTGTTCGTGAGGTATGATTTCTTTCTGTATGTCACTGGATTCAATTAGATAATTTCTTTTATTTAGTATTTTTGTAGCCATGCTTATGAAAAGCTTGAGGTATTCCTTTCTTGTGATTTCCTTGTCAAATTTTGGCATTATAGTTATGCTGGCCTCATAAAACCAGTTGAAAACTGTGACCTTTTTTTCTGTTCTCTGAAGGTGTATGTATAATATTTGTATTAATTCTTCCTAAGTGTTTCTAAGAATTCACAGAAAAGCCAACAGGATCTGGAGGTTTATTTGTGAAAAAAAATTAAATTATGGGTTTAATTACTTTGTCTTGTTTAATTGCTTTGTTTTTTGTTTTTTCTCAAAATTTGGAAAACGTTTATTCCTGTGCTTATATTTATAAACCAAACTACATTGTTTTTCCACTCAATATCTTTTGACTTTACTTTATGGAATGGCAAAATTAATAGATTTCCATTTTCATCCCTACCATTATCTGACTTGAAGTGTGTATATATGTATGTGTGTGTGTGTATATATATATATATATATATATATATATATATACACACACATATATATAATATTAGTTTTTACCTTGGTATTACTAATATCCTTATCTCTGTTACTTAATCTCTTGGTATTAAAGACAGTGTTTTAACCCCTCATCACACACAAACAGGTGTTCTTATACCCAGATTGCCACTCTTTTTTTCTCTCCCTTCTAATTTTCTTGATATACAGTTTCAAATATTTTCAGTATTTATATTTACATTTTGTTCTTTAACCATAATCTCTGTTTTTTCTTTTTTATTTTAGTCATATAGCTAAATGGAATCTGTTCATTTCAGACCTTTGCCCACAATTTCTGTATTCTCTTGGTGGCTGATGTTTGTCTTCTGGTAGTTTCTTCTTGAAAGTTCATGAAAAATATATATGCAGAGTATGTGGAGATACCCCCCCCCCCATTTTTTTTTACTTGATACTTTAATGACAGTCTGGTTGGGTTTATACTTCTTGGGATCTTCCTTGTTTTCAGGGACATTTTAGCCATTGGTGTACTATAATTGAATATTGAATGTTGCTGTGGAGTTATCTAAGACCAGCCTAAAAACCTTTACCATAGGAGACTGATAATTCTCTTCACTTTAAAAAAGAAATTAATTTAAATATAATAACCAAATGTGTAATACCAGTTTCATATAAGAACTAGTAGTATTTAGGGGCACCTGGGTGCCACAGTTGGTTAAGTGTCTGATACTTGGTCTCAGTTCAGGTCATGATCTCACAGTTGGTGAGCTCAAGTGCCACATTGGGTTCTGTGTTGATGGTGCGGAGCCTGTTTGACGTTCTGTCTCTCTTTCTGTATGCTGCTCCTTCGCTTGTGTGCTCGCTCTCTCTCTCTCTCTCTCTCTCTCTCCCTCTCAAAATAAATAAACATAAAAAGAAAAAAAATGGTAGCATTTGAGGGAAATTTTTGTTTGGATACAATTTGAGTAAGTATAAGAAGTCTCCCTACCTAAGGATTTGGGGTCAAAACAAAAAATATACTTCAAAACATGTCTTTTAGATAAATAATTATTTCCTTGGGCGTTAAAATACCTGAATTCTTCACTATTAAAATTATGATAGTACAAGGTTAAAGGTTGTTTAGCCTCATTCTTGTTGTGTGGGATGGTTTCAGCATCTTTAGCTTAGTGAGTCCATTTGTAGCCAGGTTCTATCAGTGGAAGAGATGCCCAGTAAATAAATGGAGATTGACTGATGCCAACATGGAGGTATTATAATAATTTCTTTACTCCTTCCTCTGAATAGAAACAGCCTTCCTGACATTCATATTTCCATGGTCCAATGTGAGTTCATCATCATTAAAAAAAGGAGACAGAGGATAAGAGAAGACTCAGATTTTGCATTTAGATCTATTAGAGAGATAGCTTAATCAGAAAAATTAGGACCCATGAAAGTGAGTATAGGGAGTGGAAAGTAGAGACATGGAATCTCAGTTCCCTTCATCATTATCAAACACCTTGGAAAGTTTCTTAAGCATTTAAACACTTCTTTCTCTGCAGAATTGTAAAAATTTCCCTTATTTCAAAAACTTCACTTAAAAAAGTCTCTTCTGGGAGTCTTTGAAAGTTTAGGCCATTTAAAAATGTATATTATTAATTTTCTTGAGTTAATAGCCATTATGGTGTAGCAGTGTGTATAATATACATCAAGGGACATCTTAAAAAGCATATTATCATAAAATGCATATTTAAGGACTTTCTACCTTCATAAATTGAATTTAATAGATTATAACAACTCCAGTGGGCCCATTAGGGTCTTTGGAAAACACAGTTCAGGGCCTTGTTAGAACATATATTCTCTTCATGTCATACATATTCTACTTATAGGGAGTTTGCTCTAGTAGCCTAGAGCTTGAGTATGTTTGTCTTGCTTAGTTAAGGAAAATAAAAACTGAAAGGTAAATTTTTTCAGCAACATAGGCAGAAAGAAATTTTTACAACTAATTACATTGTTTTTCATTTCAAATATCATACATAAAAAAGTGTCAGTTGAATGTGATACCTGCCAGAAGTTTTTAATACAAAATTACTATGTATTAAAAAAACCCTCCTTTTATATGTCAGAAAGGGTGTGTGAGAGTATATGTGTTTCAGTTTAAGATGCAGTTATTAATTGTTACCTATCAATGGATATACTTTAATGAAAAAATCCAGTATAAAATATATCCAGTGTTTTTCATATTGTTGTCTGCAGGCTGCCTACATCAGAATCTCCCGGGTGCTTAAAATGCCTGCTCCTGAGTCCCACCATAGATTGACTGGATCAGAAGTCAAGACATGTGCCTTGGGAGTCTGTATTTTAATCAACTCCTCAGAGATTCTTGCACAATAAGTAAAATTTGAGAGAAGTAGCTATTTCAATCTATAAATCTATCCACTTAAGGTAGTAACACCTAGAGTCCTATCTGGACTGAACTCTGGCTACAGAGTCTAACTGCAGAGTGTATGCTAGAACTCCTTAAACATTCTTCAGGGAATACTTATTTTGAAACCAGTCCTTATCTGCACTACCCACTTTGGACGTCTGCAAGAAGCCACCAAGTTTTGTGGCTCTAACACTGAGTCACTGAGCTCTCAGTCAGTGGGAGCAGCCAGGAAATTAATATAGAATGGAGATTTGAATGTAGTTGTCCATTAGAAATCCTCTCCACGACTAGGACTTTGGACATTTAAAAAAAAAATTTTTTTTTGACAGTTCCAAATCAAAAGGCACCAACCCAAAGGTGTCCACTCAAGGCCTGTGGATGTTCAGCAATAATCAGTTTGTATCGCCAGGACACCACTGGCTACATCAACACAAAACACAACAAAACAAAAACCCTCAATCATGTTCTTTCATTTTATAGTCTTCCTCTGAAATGGAAGTATAAAAAGAATTATATTATTAAGTAATAACTGTATCTCTAAACTAGTTTTTCCCATTTTCCCTCATTTTAGAAGTGCAAACAGTAGTATCTTGACCCAGGGAAAATTCCACTTCTCTGTGGCCCAGACACAAGGCTTATACTGAAAGAAAATTCATTTACTACTGAGAAACATTAACTCTGATGGTTGAGATAAATTGAAAACAAATGCCATGCTGATGGCTTGCAGTCCTTGAAAGGATTGCCTGGTTACTGGTTTCATGAAGAGAAAAGTGGTTGTAACACAGTCATCTAGGGGAGCCTGGGTGGTTCAGTCGGTTAAGCGTCCTAGTCTTGATTTTGGCTCAGGTCATGATCTCACAGTCATGGGATCAAACCCCATGTGGGGCTCTGCCTTGATAGTGTGATAGCATGGAGCCTGCTTGGGATTCTCTCTCCTTTCTCCCTGCCCCTCCCCCCCTTTCTGTCACTCCTCTCTCTCTCAAAAATAAATAAATAATAACATTTAAAAGCTTTTAAAAAAAACCACACGGTCATCTAGAGGTGCTTTTATGTGCTTGTGAGGTTTTCTAAAAATTAGAGAGGTAAGCTGTGCCATTTGCCCCTCGGGTCCTGCACTGGCTTCTAAGGCTAGGAGCTAACAAAATGGTTCCCAGCTGTGCTTAACTGCCTTGTGGGGTTGGTTCTTGATTGTTGATAAGGATCCCCAGCTGTGCTGGCTCAGGAGCCCTCTGACTAATAGTCCTCCTTCCTCTGTAGAGAACCCCTACTGGAATAGAGTTGTTAATACCATAAAAGTGGTGTAAAAATCTAGGCAAGTAGTGGGCTTCCTCAGCCCAAGCTTGCAGTAAATGGAAAATGTGAAAAGTTTGAAATGAAGTATGAACATCGAGTTCTGACATGGGAGGAATAAACTGAATCAATAAAAAAGATAATTATTTGGATCTTTAAAGCTTAAACTAAATCATCTGAATCATATAGGTTCTGAGTAATACACGGAAATGGTTTGCTATTAGCCTTGCTGTAAGAAACAGATCTTTATGTTAGCTTTTAGAGAAGTTTTTAAACTTAAATTAAAAATGATTTATACGTGGGGCACCTGGGTGGATGGCTCAGTTGGTTAGGAGTCCAGCTTCGGCTCAGGTCATGATCTTGTGGTTCATGAGCTTGAGTCCTGTGTCGGGCTCTGTGTTGACAGCTCAGAGCCTGGATTCTGTTTCGGATTCTGTGTCTCCCTCTACCCTTACCCCACTTACGCTCTATCTGTGTGTCTCTCTCTCAAAAATAAATAAATAAATAAATAAATAAATAAACAAACAAACAAACAAACATTTTAAAAAAATGAAAGGATTTAAATGTGCAAAAGTGCAGCATTCTTGCACTTTTCTTTCTCCATTCCTGTAGTTTCATTCCCACTTAGCTGCAGCCTTACTTACTTATTAACTTAGAGGCAGGTAAAAACTTACCTGTTACTTCCTGTTTCCCATACTGGCTAGACCTGACTAACCATTCAATAATGAATCATGACTCTATCTGAATAATATAGGCCGGAAGATAAGGATAGTACAGTCTAAAGTAGGATTCTATGTCTGAATTGTCTGAGAATGGTCTTCTGTCCTCCATTTCAAGTTTGCTTTAGAGATTTGGCTTTTCCCTATTAGTTGGTTCCCAGATAAGACAGTAAGAAACCAGGGGCGCCTGGGTGGCTCAGTCAGTTAAGTGTCTAACTCTTGATTTCAACTCAGGTGCTGATTTCATGGTTCATGAGTTCGAGACTCACATAGGGCTCTTCACTGACAGTGTGGAGTCTGCCTGGGATTCTCTCTCTCTCTCCCTCTCTCTCCTGTTCTCTCTCTCTCAAAAAGTAAATACACTATAAAAACAATTATAAAAAACAAACAAACCATCCTCACTACTGGTAAATAAATGTACTGGGATCAGTTTGGGAGATCCAAACACTGCTTATGACAAGACTTCTAGTGTTTCTTGTATCTCTTCATAAATCAGACAAGAGTGTTTCCTGAGTTCTGTGCTAGATGCTCTGGAGGAATTTTAAAAAACAGAAAACAACATCTGTGTCTTAAGAGAGTCCTAATACTGTTGGAGATTCAAACCAAAGTACTTCCCCTGTTTCTCTTGGCAGTTTGATTTGTCATAATTTGGCTCTCCTCTCTCAGGGTGATGATTCTCAAATCTGTATCCTGCACCTGACTTCTTTTCTGGAGTTTGGTCTACTTTACCCAACTACCTCCTAGACCTGTCATCCCAAATGTCTTTTTTGTTCCTTTGATTCAGTATGTCCAAAGCAAAACCCTTCTTTCCTCTCATGTCTGCTTCTCTTCCTGCATTTGCTCTTTTCTATTTGTGAAGACATCACTGTCCTTCCAAGCTTTACCCAAACCCCAAACTTGTAATTTTTGTTAACTCTTATTTCTCTCTTATCTCTTGCTTCTGTCCCATGTCATTTCTCATACCTCCTTTTCTTTTGCATTCCCACGCTATTAACCTAAGCTCCAGCCTTCCATGCTTTAGCCTAGATGGATGGAGTAGCTCCTAACTGAATCCCTGCCTCTGATCTCTGCTATCCCAGTGCCTGTCCTACATGTCCAGCTCCATTAATCTCCACATTTACGGTGTCAGTCTTCTGCTTGAAAAGAATCAGTGGCTTACTAGTGGCTACAGGAGGATGTCCTGACCTCCCTAACTTGCCCTTCATGATCTTTCACAACCTAATCATGCGTGACTTTCCAACTTCATTTCATAGCATTTCTCTTGTTCAGAATCCTGTGTTTTACCCAAACCAGCAAGCTTGCTGGTCCTTAAAATTGTGCCTTTACATTTACCTTTATCTTATTCTGAAATAGCCTCTTCCATTTCTTTTGATCTAGATCTTGCCTAAAACATTCCAATTATCTTGCCAATAATTAAGTCCAGAATTAAATATACACTAAAGTTTAAGAATCTGAGCTTTAGAACATGACTGCCTGTGTTCATACCCTAGCTGTGCCACTTATTAGCTGTGTCAGTATTAAATGATTTTTCTCTTTATATCTTGCTAACTCTAATTAAGAACTCCCAGTAAAGTTTATAGAAGATTTTATGTCAAAGCAAGCAAAGAGGAAACCTCTCTGGTCCATGCATCCTAGTCAGAGAAAGAACAAGTTAGAGACTGCCATGGGACCAGTGAGTCACTGGACCTAGCAGTTGAGATTCGCCTGTGATGACTGTGAAGAGTTTCCTCCTAGATTGTAATTCTCACCGGATCCCAGGCAGCAGCTGCAACAGACTGAATTGTCTCTCCCAGATGAGAATAAAGTTTCATCTCCTTTCCTCATCAGCAAAATGAAATGAAATGGCGCATTTTGAAAAGGGCCTGAAATATTATTGCAAACATTGCTGTAATTTGGAAAATTTTACACTAGGACACAGATGATTTGGCGATTTTGAGAATTCATTCTAGATGGGGCACCAGTTCCAAATCAGCCTGAGAAACTGTCATTTAAATGCCATTATTTTACTCAAAATTCCTCTTGATGATATTTCATTCACAAGACATTTGTGGGAGACCTACTATTTGTTTCTGCCTGTGTGCATCTGAGAATGGGCAGACCAGTCAAATGATTTGGAGAAATGGGCCTATATTAGCATATCTTACATCCTGCTCGTTCTCTTGCCCTGCCCATGCTTTTTCCACCTCCTCAGATATCACCTTAGGCCTGGCTTCCCTGAAGAGACATCCTCTTGGTATATCATATTACCCAGGATTTATTTCTGCTATGTTGCCTCTTTCCTTTTTAAAATCAAATGTTCTCTTTCTCTGACTGACTTATTTTGCTTAGCATTATACTCTGTAGGTCCATCCAATACCATAATGATGTCACTCATATGTGGAATTTAAGAAACAAACAAATGAAAACGTAAGAAAGAGAGAGAAAGGAAGAAACAGACTTTTAATTATAGAGAAAAAACTAATGGTTGGGGGGAGGGATGATGGGCTGAATAGGTGATGGGGATTAAGGAAGGTACTTGTGATGAGTACCAGGTGATGCATGGAATTATTAAATCACTATACTGTACACCTGAAACTAATATAACACGTTAACTGTCTGGAATTAAAATAAAAATTTATAAAATAAGAGTGGGGGGAAAAATCAAATCAAATGTTCTCCCTCCACCTCTTCCTCTTCTCAGATAATCTGAAAAGAACCTATGTCTTATTGTCATTCCTAATGTAGTGCCCACAATTTTAAGCAGTGTGAAGGGTGAGATATGGCATACCATCTTGCCAACATGGTACATTGGGACCATTGCAGTGGATGCATAAGTTTACTGTTATTTGTTAGTATCTATAGAACTCATGATAACAGTACATTGAATGTGTCCTTTGTCCCTATACCAAAAAATCAATTTCTCTGAAGCTTAGAAGTTCTGACACTACATTAGCAAACATGAACACTGCCTAATAGATTTCCCAAAGGTCTCACTTTCTACAAGATAGGCTTGAATTCTAGACTATACAAATGTTAATTGGGTGGCTTTCCTGCAGCAATTAGCCAAGTTGACTGACAGGCAAAACTAGGGAAACTTAACAATAGCTGACTTGAATTTATGCAAAAACAGCTGTTAGTTTAACCAGAATTATGCCATTGATTAGTTATCAAATCAAAGATAAGATCACTTCTTGCTATTTTGAGCCCTAAGGATCTTCTAAATTCTTTAATTATACTAACATTTTGTACCTAAGATTATTCTGAGTAATGGACAATAAGAAGATCTTGGAAATGGTTTGTGATACAAGAGTGTTTCATGAAAGAGGATTGCTCTTAATGTATGAAATTAAATTCATAATCTATAATTATTAATCTATCTACATTTTTAGTTACTAAAGGAAATTGATATAAGCTGATTTCGTAGAAGTTATTTTGTTAGATTAAGTTTTTTCTCCCCCTTGGAGAGATAACTTAATTAGGTTTATGTCACAAATACAATTAGGTGAGTAATCTTGACTGTAATCCATTTATAAAAGAATTTTGAACAACTTGAGACATAAATACATTTATCAAGACAGTCTCTTTGAGACTTTTAAAGCAAGGGCATTGGTCTCAACACAAAGTTGTTTCAGCCTTCCTCTGTTCATACTAATGGCCTTATGAAGTCTGATTTTAAAAGAATCTGGGTGAATGCACCTTACATATAAATTCTTTTATCTCAGCAGTGCAACAATGCTAATTAGGGTAGCTTTAGAAGTTATTTACTCTAATCATTTAAAAATTCAAAAGGCCAATAATGGCAAAAACTTATGTAGATTCACACAGTTGTAAAGACAGATGTGTGATTAGACTTGAGCCCCCTGTTTCCAAGCACCAGACTCTGTTCACCAGATCACAGTTAGAACCTTAAGCTCTGGCTTGGTAGTTTTTGAAAATCTATCATGTTTCTCAGTCTATATTTAGCTTCCAGAAACATAATCAGTTAGGCACTTCTGTGTCATTATCATCATCAATAACAGCAAAGCAATAAATTAATATCTATTGTAAGATATATTAACATGATAAATCTTAATCACAGATACCCATTAAGTTAGAAAAGGATTTTTTTATTTACAAAAGTTCTGTTTTATAACTTCCTTTCATTAGTTAATATACATATGTGGATTAGTAATATACATATGTGTATATATATATGTATATATATATATATACATATATATATATATATATATATGTAATTTTCAAGTTTACAACATTTAGGCAAAGGGGCTTTACTTAAAATGATATTCCTTAACTTACTGGTTCTTAATAGTACATAGAAAACAAAACATTTTAATGGTTTAAATTACTGAAAAGTTAACTGTATCGTAAATTTATGTAAAACCTTTAAACTTTTATAATTTACAAAGGAAATGTGTTTAAATTGTTTCTGATCTATATCAAGTAGATTACTTTCATAACAATAAACCAGAGAATAACACAAATCAGTCTCCACATTAAATTAATTTTGTTAAGAGTTTTCACTGACATCTATTGTATATATAGTCAGTATTATATATATGTCACATATACAAAATATAAAATACACTTATAGAGTAGGAGGATAATTGATAAACTACATGCATATGTAGGGGAATTCTAAATAATCCCAGCAGAGGAAGATGAGAAAGGCTGAAAGAGTAAATGCATTCTCCATTCTTCCCACCTATTGATCAGAAAAGGGTGGAAGCCTTGCATTTGAGGTGCTGGAACACAACTTCTACCAAAGCCCAGGATGGTGACTAAACTATTCAGACACGGGATTGATCCTAAGGAAGCCAGTTTATATGCAATTTATGGGAGTCCCAGGAAGAGGGGAGAGAGATAAACAAGACAGAAATAACAGCCAAAAACTTCCCAAGTTTGATGAAAATTATTAGTATATTGATCCAAGAAGCTCAATAGATCCCAGATAGGATAATAATAAAGAGAACCAATTGTAGACACGTTGTAGTCAAACTGCTGAAAACCGAAGACAAGTAGTAAATTATGAAAGCACCAGGAGAAAAAACAATTAATCATGTACATGGAACCACAATGAGAACAATGGCTAATGTCTTCAGAAATCGTGAAGACCAGAAGGCAATAGAATGACATACTCAAAAAGAAATTGTCAATTAAGAACTCTATATCTGGTGAAACTGCCTTTCAAGTATGAAGACAAAAATAAAGACATTTCCAGATAAAAATAAAATAAAAATAAGTTATTTTCTAGCAGATATGACCCACCTGAGTGACTAAAAGGAGTCTTTCAGACCAAAAATCCAGAGGAAATAATGAAAAGCACTGGAAATTGTAAATATATGGGTCAATGTAGTAAATCTGATAGATATTTACATGTGTTTGTATAATATATAGATTATATTCACTATTAATTTTTTTAAAAGCCTATTTTTATTTTTAATTTTTTTAAATATTTTTTAATGATTATTTATTTTTGAGAGAGAGAGAGGCAGAGTGTGAGCAGGGTAGGGCAGAAAGAGAGGGAGACACAGAACAGACTCCAGGCTCTGAGCTGTCAGCACAGAGCCCAGTGTGGGGCTCGAACTCACGAACTGGGAGATCATGATCTGAACCAAAGTTGGATGCTTAACTGACTGAGCCACCCAGGTGCCCTAAGAGCCTATTTTTAAAAAAATTTTTTAATGTTTATTTATTTTTGAGAGACACAGTGCAAGCAGGGGAGGGGCAGAGAGAGAGGGAGACACAGAGTCCAAAGCAGGCTCCAGGCTCTGAGATGTCAGCACAGAGCCCGCTGCGGGGCTCGAACCCACAAACCGTGAGATCATGGCCTGAGCTGAACTCAGATGCTTAACTGACTGAGCCACCTAGGCGCCCTGTAAAAGCCTATTTTTAACACAAAACTTTAACAATGTACTATTAGGTTTATAACATACGGTTATAGCATATATCATATGTAATGTATATGGCAACAATAATATGCAGAAAGGGGAAGAAAATGGAGCTGAATTGGAGCAAAGTTGCCATAGTTTAGTGAAATCAAACCAGTGTTCACTAGAATAGATTGTGATAAGTTAAAAGTGCAAATTGTAAGTGCTAGAGCAATTACTTTTTAAAAGGCTAAATACTCATAAGAGAAAACTAAAATAGTATGCTAAAATATTTTGTGAACAAAATGAAGGCAGTAAAGAAAGAACAAAGGAATGAAAAAGATGACACATACAGAAATTATATAACAAAGTGGAAAATATGTCTAACCCAATGTCACAAAGAATTTCTTCTATACTCTACCATTTTTTAGTTTTGAATTTTACATTTGAGTCTAAATTCCATCCAAGTTAATTTTCACATAGGGTGTGATTTATGGACCAAAGTTCATTTTTACACAGATATCCACCATACCAAATATTACATTAAAATCTTATCTTAAAGTCATATGGAAATACAAATGACCTGACATAGCCAAAGCAACTCTGAAAACAAACAACCAAACAAAATCTGAAGGACTAATGTTACCTGTTTTCAACATTTATCATAAAGATAATCAAGAAAGTTAGTGTTCATTTAAGTATAGACACATAGACCAATGGAAAAGAATAGAATCCAGAAATAATTCCACATATATACGACAACTTATTTTCAAAAGATGTACTAAAATAATTTTCAACAAACTCCTGGAACAGACATTCATGTAAAAAAAATAATTTTAATCCATATCTCCCACATTATCCATAAATTTACATTTATCCATTTACATTTATCTACAAATAACTAAATTTGTTTATAAACTCAGAAATGATGCTAAAAGGCAAATTCACAAAAGAAAAAGTTGATATATTAGAGTTTATCAAATCCCTCTGAGATCAAAGTAATGGAGCAAATAACTTGAGATGATAGGAAGAGTTTTTTGACCATGTGAAAGTCACATATGTCCTCTGAGTTGGGAATTTGTCATCAATAAATGGGGATGACAATATCCACCTCCTAAGGTTATTGCTAGAATTAAAGCAGGCCCTTACTATGTATAGCATTTGGCACAGAGTCTGACATATATAAGTTGTATAGAGTAGAAGCTAATTACTATATATTATTGAGAGTATCTATTGAAGTATTAGTGATGTTAATACCTACATTGGGGATAATGATGGATTTAATTCAAACTCCGTAAAAGGGTTTCATTACTTACCTAATGTAGTATTTTGAATACAAAAGCACTACAATTTTGTTTGGAAGAACATTAACTTTTGGTAGTTTTTGAAGATTCACCAAAGAATGGGTATTAAAAAAATCTTAAATGTGATCTAATTTCCATTATCCTCTTTCCTTTGGTTGGGATTGCGTTTAAGTTTGCATCAGACTAGAATGATTTATTGTATTTTCAAAGAAACTTTAGAGATGTTCTGTTGGCTTTGTTTTTGAATCTTTTTTGCTTTTAAACTTATCCAAACACTAAGAAATTATCTGGATGCATTTACTTTCTAACAACCTCCGATATCAAATGAATTTTCTTTAATTCTAGTTTAAATCTTTAATACTACAGTTTTGTTTTTACTCAATTTCTTCTTAATGGAGAAAAAGAGAACAGCTGGTTACTATTGTCAGATTTCTTTTGTTTGGGATTTATTAAGTATGCAACCCTTGAATATCTTTCCTTTTTTTCCTGTTTGCATATACAACTGACACTGCTTTTTTCTGAAGGATGGTAGAATTTACAATGAAGAAGCTTTTTTTTCTTTAAGTTTTTATTTAAATTATAGTTAGTTAACATATATTGTAATATTAGTTTCAGTAGTAGAATTTCAGCAGAATTCAGTAGTAGAATGAAAAGGAGTGCTCATCACATGTCCTCCTTAATAACCATCACCCATTTAACCTATCCCCTCACCCACCTCCCCTCCAGCAACCTCAGTTCTCTATAGTTAAGAGTCTGTTTTATGGTTTTCCTATCTCTTTCCCCCCACCATGTTCATTTGTTTTGTTTCTTAAAATCCACATATGAATGAAATCATATGGTACTTGTCTTTCTCTGACTGACTTATTTTGCTTAGCATAATACAGTCTAGCTCCTTCCACATTGTTGCAAATGGCAAGTTGTCATTCTTTTTTATGGCTCAGTAATATTCCATTGTATATCTACATCATATTTCTTCATTCATGAGTCAAAGGGCATTTAGACTTTTTCCATAATTTGGCTAATGTTGATAATGCCCCTATAAATATCAGGGTGCATGTGACCCTTAAGTTCAGTATTTTTGTATCCTTTGGGTAAATAGCTAGTAGTGCAATTGCTAGATCATGGGGTAGTTCTATTTTTAACTTTTTGAGGAACCTCCATACTATTTTCCAGAGTGGCAGCACCAGTTTGCATTCCCACCAACAGTGTAAAAGGGTTCCAGTTTCTCCATATTCTCCCCAACACTTTTTGTTTCCTGTGTTGTTGGTTTTATCCATTATGACAAATGTGAGGTGATATTTCATTGTAGTTTTGATTTGTTTTTGTTTTTATTTTTTATTTTTTTAAATTTACATCCAAATTAGTTAGCATATAGTGCAACAATTATTTCAGGAGTAGATTCCTTACTGCCCCTTACCCATTTAGCCCATCCCCCCTCCCACAACCCCTCCAGTAACCCTAAGTTTGTTCTCCATATTTATGAGTCTCTTCCATTTTGTCCCCCTCCCTGTTTTTATATTATTTTTGTTTCCCTTCTCTTATGATCATCTGTTTTGTCTCTTAAAGTCCTCATATGAGTGAAGTCATATGATTTTTGTCTTTCTCTGACTAATTTCACTTAGCATAATACGCTTCAGTTCCATCCACATAGTTGCAAATGGCAAGATTTCATTCTTTTCGATTGCCAAGTAATACTCCATTGTATATATATACATCTTCTTTATCCATTCATCCATCAATGGACATTTGGGCTCTTTCCATACTTTGGCTATTGTTGATAGTGCTGCTATAAACATGGGGGTGCATCTGTCCCTTTGAAACAGCACACCTGTATCCCGTGGATAAATGCCTAGTAGTGCAATTGCTGGGTCGTAGGGTAGTTCTATTTTTAGTTTTTTGAGGAACCTCCATACTGTTTTCCAGAGTGGCTGCACCAGCTTGCATTCCCACCAACAATGCAAAAAAAGATCCTCTTTCTCCGCCTCCTGGCCAACATCTGTTGTTGCCTGAGTTGTTAATGTTAGCCATTCTGACAGGTGGAATGTGGTATCTCATTGTGGTTTTGATTTGTATTTCCCTGATGATGAGTGATGTTGAGTATTTTTTTTCATGTGTTGGTTAGCCATCTGGATGTCTTCTTTGGAGAAGTGTCTATTCATGTCTTTTGCCCATTTCTTCACTGGATTATTTGTTTTTTGGGTGTTGAGTTTGATAAGTTCTTTGTTAATTTTGGATACTAACCCTTTATCTGATATGTCATTTGCAAATATCTTTTCCCATTCTGTCGGTTGCCTTTTAGTTTTGTTGATTGTTTCCTTCACTGTGCAGAAGCTTTTTATTTTGATGAGGTCCCAGTAGTTCATTTTTGCTTTTGTTTCCCTTGCCTCTGGAGACGTGTTGAGTAAGAAGTTGCTGCAGCCAAGATCAAAGAGAGGTTTTTGCCAGCTTTCTCCTCAAGGATTTTGATGACTTCCTGTCTTACATTGAGGTCTTTCATCCATTTTGAGTTTATTTTTGTGTGTGGTATAAGAAAGTGGTCCAGGTTCATTCTTCTTCATGTCACTGTCCAGTTTTCCCAGCCCCACTTGCTGAAGAGACTGTCTTTATCCCATTGGATATTCTTTCCTGCTTTGTCAAAGATGAGTTGTCCATACATTTGTGGGTCCACTTCTGGGTTCTCTATTCTGGGTGATCTGGGTGTCTGTTCTTGTGCCAGTACCATACTGTCTTGATGATTACAGCTTTGTAGAATAGCTTGAAGTCTGGGATTGTGATGCCTCCTGCTTTAGTTTTCTTTTTCAGGACTGCTTTGGCTATTTAGGGTCTTTTCTGTTTCCATACAAATTTTAAGATTATTTGTTCTAGCTCTGTGAAGAATGCTGGTGTTATTTTGATAGGGATTTCATTGAATATGTAGATTGCTTTGGGTAGTATTGACATTTTAACAATATTTGTTCTTCCTATCCAGGAGCATGGAATATTTTTCCATTTTTTTGTGTATTCTTCAATTATTTCATAAGCTTTCTATAGTTTTCAGTATGTAGATTTTTCACCTCTTTGGTTGGATTTATTCCTAGGTACTTTATGGTTTTTGGTGCAATTATAAATGGGATCGATTCCTTGATTTCTCTTTCTGTTGCTTCATTGTTGGTATATAGGAATGCAACTGATTTCTGTGTGTTGATTTTATATCCTGCAACTTTGCTGAATTCATGAATCAATTCTAGCATTTTTTTGGTGGAATCTTTTAGGTTTTCCATATAGAGTATTATGTCATCTGCGAAAAGTGAAAGTTTGACCTCCTCCTGGCCAATTTGGATGCCTTTTATTTCTTTGTGTTGTCTGATTGCAGTGGCTAAGATTTCCAATACTATGTTGAATAACAGTGGTGAGAGTGGACATCCCTGTCTCGTTCCTGACCTTAGGGGGAAAGCTCCCAGTTTTTCCCCATTGAGGATGATATTAGTGTTGGGTCATTCATATATGACTTTTATGATCTCGAAGTATGCTCCTTCTATCCCTACTTTCTTGAGGGTTTTGATCAAGAAAGGATGCTGTATTTTGTCAAATGCTTTCTCTACATCTATTGAGAGGATCATATGGTTCTTGTCCTTTCTTTATTGATGTGATGAATCACATTAATTGTTTTGCAGATATTGAACCAGCCCTGCATCCCAGGTATAGATCACACTTGGTCGTGGTGAATAATTTTTTTAATGTATTGTTGGATCCTGTTGGCTAATATCTTTTGAGGATTTTTGCATCCATGTTCATCAGAGAAATTGGTCTATAGTTCTCCTTTTTAGCAGGGTCTCTGTCTGGTTTTAGAATCAAGGTAATGCTGGCTTCATAGAAAGAGTTTGGAAGTTTCCTTCCATTTCTATTTTTTGGAAAGTCTGAAGAGAATAGGAGTTAACTCTTCCTTAAATGTTTGGTAGAATTCACCTGGAAAGCCATCTGGCCCTGGACTCTTGTTTTTTGGCAGATTTTGATTACTAATTCGATTTCCTTCCTGGTTATAGGTCTGTTCAAATTTTCTATTCCTTCCTGTTTCAGTTTTGGTAGTGTATATGTTTCTAGGAATTTGTCCATTTCTTCCAGATTTCCCATTTTATTGGCATAAAATTGCTCATAATATTCTCTTATTATTGTTTATATTTCTGCTGTGTTGGTTGTGATTTGTCCTCTTTCATTCTTGATTTTATTTATTTGGGTCGTTTCCTTTTTCTTTTTGATCAAACTGGCTAGTGGTTTATTAATTTTGTTAATTCTTCCAAAGAACCAGCTTCTGGTTTCATTGATCTGTTCTACTGTTTTTTGGTTTCAAAAGCATTAATTTGTGCTCTAATCTTTATTATTTCCTGTCTTCTACTGGTTTTGGGTTTTATTTGCTGTTCTTTTTCCAGCTCCTTAAGGCATAAGGTTAGGTTGTGTATGTGAGATCTTTCTTCCTTCTTTAGGAAGGCCTGGATTGCTATATACTGTCCTCTTATGACCGCCTTTGCTGCGTCCCAGAGGTTTTGGGTTGTGGTGTTATCATTTTCTTTGGCTTCCATATACTTTTTTAATTTCCTCTTTAACTTCTTGGTTAGCCCATTCATTCTTTAGTAGGATGTTCTTCAGTCTCCAAGTATTTGTTAACTTTCCAAATTTTTTCTTGTGGTTGATTTTGAGTTTCAGAGCATTGTGGTCTGAAAATATGCATGGTATGATCTCGATCTTTTTGTACTTACTTAGGGCTGATTTGTGTCCCAGTATATGGTCTATTCTGGAGAACGTTCCATGTGCACTGGAGAAGAATGTATATTCTGCTGCTTTAGGATGAAATGTTCGGAATATATCTGTTAAGTCCATCTGGTCTAGTGTGCCATTCAAAGCCATTGTTTCCTTGTTGATTTTTCTTGATTAGATGATCTGTCTATTGCTGTGAGTGGGGTGTTGAAGCCTCCTACTATTATGGTGTTACTATCGATGAGTTTCTTTATGTTTGTGATGAATTGATTTATATATTTGGGTGTTTTTACATTTGGCACATAAATGTTTACAATTGTTAGGTCTTCTTGGTGGATAGCCCCCTTGATTATGATATAATTCCCTTCTGCATCTCTTGATACAGTCTTTATTTTAAAGTCTAGATTTTCTGACATAAGTATGGCTATTCTGGCTTTCTTTCATTGACCATTAGCATGATAGATGGTTCCCCATCCCCTTATTTTCAATCTGAAGGTGTCTTTAGGTCTAAAGTGGGCCTCTTGTAAACAGTATATAGAAGGATTTTGTTTTTTTATCCATTCTGTTATCCTATGTCTTGATTAGAGCTTTGAGTCCATTGACGTTTAGAGTGAGTACTGAAAGATATGAATATATTGCCATTATGATGCTTGTAGAGTTGGAGTTTCTGGTGGTGTTCTCTGGTACTTTCTAATCTTTGTTGCTTTTGGTATTTATTTATTTATTCATATGTGTATATATATATGTATATATACATACATACATATATATATATGTATGTATATATATATGGGGTTTTCCCATCTTTTCTCCCCTCAGAGAGTCCCCCTTAAAATTTCTCGCAGGGCTGCTTTAGTGGTCACAAACTCCTTTAGTTTTTGTCTGAGAAACTTTTTATCTCTCCTTCTATTTTGAATGACAGCCTTGCTGGATAAAGAATTCTTGGCTGCATATTTTTCTGATTCAGCACACTGAATATATCCTGCCACTCCTTTCTGACCCGCCAAGTTTCTGTGGATAGGTCTGCTGCAAACCTGATCTGTCTTCCCTTGTAGGTTAGGGACTTTTTTTCCCTTGCTGCTTTCATGATTCTTTCCTTGCCTGAGTATTTTGTGAATTTGACTATGATATGCCTTGTTGATGGTCGGTTTTTGTTGAATCTAATGGGGGTCCTCTGTGCTTCCTGGATTTTGATGTCTGTGTCTTTCCCCAGGTTAGCAAAATTTTCTGCTATGATTTACTCACATAACCCTTCTACCCCTATTTCTCTCTCTTCCTCTTCTGGGACCCCTATGATTCTGATGTTCCTTTTTAACGAGTCACTGATTTCCCTAATTCTTAAATCATGCTCTTTTGCCTTTCTCTTTTTTTCTGCTTCATTATTCTCTATAAGTTTGTCCTCTATATGGCTGGTTCTCTGTTCTGCCTCATCCATCCTTGCCACTGCTGCATCCATCCGTGATTGCAACTTAGTTATTGCATTTTTAATTTCATTGTGGCTATTTTTAACTTCTTTTATCTCTGCAGAAAGGGATTCTAATCTATTTTTGACTCCAGCTAGTATTCTTATTATCATTATTCTAACTTCTGGTTCAGACATCTTGCTTGTATTTGTGTTGGTTAAATCCCTGGCTGTCATTTCTTCATGCTCTTTCTTTTGGGGTGAATTCCTTCTCATTGTAGTTTTGATTTGTAGTTCCCTGATGATGAGTGATGTTGAGCATCTTTTCCTGTATCTGTTGGAGATATGTATGTCTTCTTTGGGAAAATGTCTATTCATGTCTTTTGCCCATTTATTTGGATTATTTTTTGGGGGGTGTTGAGTTTCGTGAGTTCTTTGTAGATTTTGGATATTAACCCTTTATCAGATATTTAATTTGCAAATATCCTTTCCTATTCTGAAGGTTGCCCTTTTGTTGATTGTTTCCTTTGCTGTACAGAAGCTTTTTATCTTGATAAAGTCCCAACAGTTTTTTTTGCTTGTGTTTCCCTGGCCTCTGGAAATGTATCTAGTAAGAAGCTGCTATAGCTGATGTCAAAGAGATTGCTGCTTGTGTTCTCCTCTAGGATTTTGATGATTTCCTGTCTCACATTTAGGTCTTGCATCCATTTTAAATTTATTTTTGTGTATGATGTCAGAAAGTTGTCCAGTTTCATTCTTTTGCATAGAGCTGTCCAGTTTTCCCAACATCATTTGTTGAAGCCACTGTCTTTTTTCCATTGGATATTCTTTCCTGCTTTGTTGAAGATTAGTAGACTACATAGTTGTGGGTTCATTTCTGGATTCTCTATTCTGTTACACTGATCTATGTGTCTGTTTTTGTGCCAGGACCATACAGTCTTGATTACTATAGCTTTGTAATATAACTTGAAGTCTGGAATTGTGATGCTTTCAGCTTTGCTTTTCTTTCTCAAGTTGTTTTGGCTATTTGGGGTCTTTTCTGGTTCCATACAAATTTTAGTACTGTTTGTTCTAGCTCTGTGAAAAATTCTAGTGGAATTTTGATAGGGATTTCATTAAATATGTAGATTGCTTTGGGTAGTGTAGATATTTTAACAGTATTTGTTCTGATCTACAAGGGAGAAGTTTTAGAACTCATCTAGTGCTAACATATAACCTGATGAATTAATACTGGTAAAACATGAATTGTCAAGCAACATTTTTTTTTTAAGTTTGCTTGTTTGTTTGTTTATTTATTTATATATTTTTTTCAATACCCATCACCCACCCTCTCCTCCCTCCCACCCCCCATCAACCCTCAGTTTGTTCTCAGTTTTTAAGAGTCTCTTATGTTTTGGCTTCCTCCCTCTCTATAACTTTTTTTCCCCCTTCCCCTCCCCCATGGTCTTCTGTTAAGTTTCTCAGGATCCACATAAGAGTGAAAACATACGGTATCTGTCTTTCTCTGTATGACTTATTTCCCTTAGCATAACACTCTCCAGTTCCATCCATGTTGCTACAAAAGGCCATATTTCATTCTTTCTCATTGCCACAAGTAACATTTCTTTTGTATTCCTTATGGTGAATTGTCTGATTTGTTCTATGCTCAGTTACCAGTTGGATATTATTCTTTTTCTTATAAATGATCAAAACTCTTTGCATATTAATAATGTTAACTATTAAGCCACCATATGATACTTTTTCCCATCTCGTCATTTTCCTTTTAGTTTAGTTTATATTTTTTTCTTACAAGTTTATAATTATTATTTTGTCAAATATATTTTTTCTATTATGATTTTCTTCTTTTGGTTCCATACTTAGAGGCACCATACTCACCATAAGCTCTGAGCTATGTTCACTTTATATTTTTTCTGTTCCTTTAATATTTTTATTTTCAAGTCAGCTCTTTAACCCATCCAGAATTAAATGCATGATTGCACATTTATTCCCAATGAAATTTATATTGTTCATTATAGCATATTGTTTCAGTCTGTTGTAACATTTCATGTCTTGCATCTGTTGCATATATATTCATAATATATAATGTATCAGTGGTTCTCAACTGAAGGTAATTTCACCTTCTGTGGAAAATTTGGCAATATTTAGAGACATTTTTATTTGTCAGGACTGAACATAGACAGGCTGGGGGAGAGACTGACTACTGGCCTCTAGTGAGTAGCGGCCAGGGTTGAGGTTCAACATCCTACAATGTACAGGATAGCCCTCACAGCAAAGAATTGTCAATAATGCCAAGATGAAGAGACCATCATATAGGTGAGGGAGTGGGAGAGATCTATTGGGTACCATTCTTCTCCCAGTTACATACTCACCAATAGTAGTATTACCTGGGCCATATTTCTGTTTCCTGCTCTGAGGAGCACTTGAAGAGACTTTGCCTCCTGCTTTGCAGAAATCCAGATATACACTGAATTTTTTTTATCATCCCTGGACGGTTTCAAAAACAAATGAGCTTAATAGTTTTAGAGCACAGACCCTGGAGCTGTGCTGAGGCAGGTTCTACCTCTTATTAGTTGTGTGACCTTGAGCAAGCTACTTAACCTCTCTGTCTTCAGTTTCTTCATGTGTAAAGTGAGAGTAATAGTCATATCCTTATGCTGGATTATCACAGAATTATAAGATGCTTAAAGTAATGCTTGACATGTAGTAAACATTATAGAAGGATTTGGTAACAATGAAAAGTAAATGACTTGGTTTTTTTTGTGAACCACCTTATTTGATCACAATGGCCTGTACTTGCTTTTTTTCTTAATTTAATTTAATTTAATTTAATTTTATTTTATTTTATTTTATAAGAGAGGGAAAGAGTTTACAAGAAGGGTGTTGGGAGTGGGGGAGAGGGACAGAGAGAGAGAGAGAGAGAGAGAGATAGGAGAACCTTCAGTAGGCTCTATCCTCAGTGCAGAGCCCGATACAGGACTTGATCCTACGACCCTGGGATCATGACCTGAGTCAAAATCAAGAGTCAGATGCTCAACTGACTAAGCCACCCAGGCACCCCTGTTATTGCTTTTTATATAATTATACTTTTTAAAATCCATTGTAGATTTTTGCCAGTGATCAAATTGAAGCAGCATGTTTCTTCTTTACCCTTCTGGAACATCTCTTATCCTCTTGCCATGCAGCATAAACCCCATCAGATCATCAACTCTGTTCTCTCTCTGATTATTATTTAACTTTTATTACCTCTATCAAGGTTGCAGATTTCCTTATAGGCACATATCTCTTTAATATGTAGAGTTGTTTATTTTTCCTCCTGTGAAAACCATTAATTTTGAATACAGACTATATTCATTCTGAGTTACATTCTGAAAGTTAATGATGATATCTTTGGAATTATATTGTCTCCTTGTGCCAAAAATTTCAATTCATTCTATTAACATGTGCTGAACACATTTTATGTCACCATCTAGACACCATGTTGTCTCTTATCCCCTTACTAGATAGATATTTTCTTCTGTGTATTTCTGAGTCTCTTAATTCCTATTTTGCTTTCTGGCATATATGACATCTTCTAGAACAGCACTGTTCAATGGAATTTTCTGTAATAACAGAAATTTTCTAATCTGCACAGCCCAATAGTGTAGATACCACTGAGTGCTTGAAAGTGGCTAGGGCAACTGAAGAACAGAGTTTTAAATTTTATTTAATCTTAATTAATTTAAATGTAAATCACCACCTGGGGCTAGCGGCTAGCACATTGAACAGCACAGCTCTAGAGCATTTCCTCACCCTTCCATTTTCAGTTTAAAATATTCAGCTTGGGGCGCCTGGGTGGCTCAGTCGGTTAAGCGTCCGACTTCAGCTCAGGTCATGATCTCACGATTTGTGAGTTCAAGCCCTGCGTCGGGCTCTGTGCTGACAACTCAGAGCCTGGAGCCTGCTTCGGATTCTGTGTCTCCCTCTCTCTCTGCTCCTCCCCCACTTGTGCTCTCTCTCTGTCTTTCAAGAATATATAAATGTAAAATTTTTTTCATCTTTATTCTAACTTAAACCTATTTCACTCAATGTACTTGTATACAGTTTTGCTTATCCTATATATTATATATATTTCTTATACTCCAGTAATCAAGTTACTTTTACTTCATATCCTGTGTTTTCAATATAGTAATAATACATAGTCTTAGATAATTGGGACTGTGCGTGTGTATTTCTGTTAGTAGAGTTTTTAATGTATTATCTTGTAAAGTCAGGTGCTTTCTTTTCTTTAGTTTTTGTTTTGGATAAAAATAATAGTGTTCATTGTAGGAAAACAATGAAGAACAACAGAATAAGTTGAGAATAAAAAGCATCCTAGTGGCACAAAGCAGAGATTACTACTATTACTACACCCCCCCCCCCCCAAACACACACACACTGTGTTATGTGATAGACTGTGACTTGGATGAGTTCTTTATATGCATAATATATTCTTTTATTTTTAGATATTTTTACTAATTATATAGATAATACATGTGTTTTGTTTTTAAAAAATTGAAAAACAAGAGTATGCTGAAGGAACAAAATCACCCATAATCACAGAATCCATAAATCAACCACTTTTACTGTTCTGGTTTGAAACAAATATTTGAAACAAAATATTGTTTCTAAGTTCCATAGTAGGTGGATGCATAGGCTGGTAGGCAAGTAGGTAGCTAGAAGGGTAGATACATAGCCATTTAATTTTTTAAAAAATTATGCTACAGATATGCAGCATTTTCTAATAAATGTATCCATCCTTCAGATGATAATCAAACAAAAATATGTGTCACTATGGGTATGTGTTACAAACAATAGTATTAGTGGCCATTTTGAACATTTGTAAGTAAAGTAATAAGAATGGGTATTTGTAACATGTATTCACTGAATTTGTCAATCCCTGGTGTCTTACTTTTTACAGCATAAGGATTTTTAAATAGTATAAAATAAAATTCACAAATATGATTTTAATGGCTGCATCATATCCCATTGTATCTATATACCATAATTTATTTAATAGTTCCCTATTACTGGACATTTAGGACGTTTCTCTTTTTTTTACTATTATAAATAGCATTGCACTCTTCAATTTAGTGCCTGAAACTTTTCATCTCTGATTATTTCCCTAGGATATATTCTTAGAAGCAAAATTGCTGGACCAAATTAAATGAACAGATTTAAAATTCCTGATACATATTGTCAAATTGCCCTCCAGAAAGTTCTTTGTTGCTTATAGAAGAAAATAAATAATCCTTGTCCTATTTCTACCGTTTAATCATTTTTATGCAGCCTTTCTTTGAACCTTTAAACTTCTCTTGGGTTTAGGACTCAGAATTGTTTTTTAATAAATGTTTCTTTCAAGGGATTAGCAAAGTAATCACATTGTTATAAATACCTAAACAATGTAACTCTCTTGTTTTTTCTTAGTAAAGGATCTCAGGATATAACATTTTTCATTATATAAATTATTTCTTTCTAGGGTGAACCAGGAGAAAAAGGAGATCCAGGTCTGGCTGGCATTAATGGACAAAATGTAAGCCGAACTGTTTTTTTTTTTCTTCTTCTAATATTCTGTTTACATTTTGCCACTGAAATGTGTTGACTATCTAATGGTATTAGGACTTTACTATCAGTGACAGAACCAGCCACAATCAGGGCAAAATCAAGAATCAAGACAATTTTTTACATGGCTCAGTAAAAGCTCTGTGTTTTTAGTGTCATTATCGGTGGCCTCTTGCCTTTTTGTATTATGTGTCATCCTTAACAGTGCTTTCTTTTTTGTTGTTTTTGGGTTGGATTTTTCTAGTCTTCCTTTCTCTGTCTTTTCTCTTCCTATGTACATTTTCATATGGCCCATGTTATTACCCACAGTCACTCTTCATCTTACACCAAAGCTCCATCCACTGAAGGTTCTGCATGGGTAGGATTGAAATGATGAAAAGAAGGGGAGAAGGGGACGGAGACTTGTGTATGTGTGTTCCAGTTCATCAACCTTGGGGATACTATTGCCTGTAACATCTGGAAGTCCTAGCATCTCCATTTCCTTCCCTTAAGACGACAGACATTCCCCCACCCCCACCCCTATCCCCTGAGCTTCACTTTGATTCTTATGATGAAATTTGAAGGTTATCCCAAATATGGGTTTTCTCTAAAATATAGAACAATCTTCTGGTCTTCAAAATCACCATTTATTATAGATATTCTAACTTTACTGGGGAAAGTGACCACCATGAGAATTATTTTTTCCTAGTTTTCTTTTTCCACTTGCATAAAAATGTTTTAGAAAAGTTCTAGAAAGCTACACTACTTGCTTTGTGGAAAAAGAAAAATGAAGCTAGATTTGGTCCCTAATGTCTTAGATGTGTTATGAAACCATCTTATGTGCAGTAGATCACTATGGTGGGAAGGGAAGCTGATCATTACAGTCCCTGGGGCTTGTGGACAAAGTAAGAGGGATACCTGAGTATGGGAAGGGGTTTTCTCCAAAAGAGAAATACCCCAGGAATTAACCCTAGAGTCAACACTGGGTTGAGGTTCTGACCCCCACTGCTTTACTCTCTTGTTTACTTCTTGAGAAACCCCATTCACATATTTCATATGAGGGTCATTCTTAATCCTCTCCCCTTTGAAATGATTTTTGTCTATGAGAGAATGGGAACTGGTACTTAGGGCTTGTAGCTGGAGTTGTCTCTGCATCTTCTCTAGTTCCTTACAGTGCATCAAGACACTGGATGTCACAACTGTGGGCCCATACATTTAAACAGAACCTCTGATTCACCTCCCTTCCCTACTAGTGGAGGTGCCTGGTATCAGAGTAAGAGTTCTGGAGTGGAAAGCCAGAACCCACTGTGTCCCAGTTGGATCACTGGCTGAGAAAATCACTTCTCTATCTGTAAAGGATGGGTTTAGAATACATTCTCAAGTCCTTATCACTATGATGTCCTATCATTTTATACAAAGAGATTATTAAGATTATGAACTTGGAAAGCATAATAAACATAGAAGCATTCATTTAGGTTTTGTAATGTTCCTGCTGCATGTAAGGAGATGTAGGGATAACAAAACAGAATATAGCTGGAGCCAGAGTATGAAAAGTGCTGTATGTAAGGATGTTTGCCCTTCCTCCTCTGAACACATGGAGGAGAATTCATCTGAGCTGTGTTTAATGAAGATTAGTGTCACAGTGTGTTCTATAAATTGGATCATATTGGGGCCTTTGCCTATGTTTTGTTTTTTCTGTTATACTCTTCATGAGATCAAAGACCATTTCTTGGAATCCCCAGGACTTAGTAAATATTTGCAGTTAAGTTCTCAGGAATTATTTTCCAAGTTTTAATTTTAAAAACTGAGAAAGTACTATAATAGTCTAAAATATAAGTAATTAGAGCTGAAAGTAGGATAACAGAGGTTGATATTACAGTTGTAAAATATATGCAGTTTGGCACTTGACATCATTGAAAACTCAAAAATAGCTCAAGATTTTGACCATTCATTATGAGAACAATGTTATCTTGTGAAAAATGTAGGAGTGTCGAAAGAAATTAATGATAGTGTTACAAAAGATAACCAAGCTGCATGCATGTGGGCTCTCTGAGAGAGAGGAAAAAAACAAAGATTTTTAGAAGTTCATTAAGATAACATTGGAATTGAAATAGAGAGGGACTTATCCAAACACTTCAATGAAACTTGGAGATTTGAGGTGTTGGAATCTGAAATCTATTTACATTAGCTTAGAAATTTGGAAATTTTTCTTACAGTGTCTGAAAGTAAGGTGATTTGGCTTTGCAGATGTAATCAATTGATAAACACATATATTTTGTTTTTTTGTTTTGGGTTTTTTTTAAATTGTTTTAATATTAAATCTTTTGTCAAATTGGTTTCCATACAACACCCAGTGCTCATCCCAACAGGTGCCCTCCTCAATGCCTATCAACCATCAATGCCCATCAATGCCCATCAATGCCCAATGCCCATCACCCCCCCATCTCCCTCCCACCCCCCATCAACCCTCAGTTTATTTTCAGTTTTTAAGGCTTTTAAAAACTGAGGATAAACACATATATTTTGAGTGCCTACTACATGCCCAGTGTTCTGGCAGCTGTTGTAGGATTTCCAAACCTGATTAAGACCAACCTGTTAAGAGAGTACATAGTATAGTGGGCAGTGTGACCTTTCCTCTTTGAGAAGGATTTTGGAAGAGTTCTTTGCATGCCCTCAATCACAGGGGTGTCATTTCTTTAGCACCATAATTGTTTAATGTAGCTCATTAGGTACATCATAAAGCAGGACAAAGCACATTAACTTTTCTCACTTGGTTACTTAATTAATATGTAGATGATATTATTTTCCCTTCCTCAGTTTTGCCAAAGATATTCAGGAGTCATGACTAAGGAGAAACAAGAAAAAGTAATGAAAATTCTTTTGTCCCCTCTACTCTCACTAAGAGTGAAGAATTCAGTGCTCTGCTATTGCATCATTGATGGTGGTATTGTTAATGTGTTATCGTTCATAAACTGTTTCCACAAGAATCTGAAATTTGATCCTTTCTCTAAGTTTATGGGCTAGCCAGAGCAAGGGGTGATAGCATCCCTATTTTCAGAGGCAAGAAATAAAGGTTTGGGAAATTAAGCGGCTTTTTTTTTTCTTTTAGAAAATGGTGAAATCAGCTTTTAACCCTACATGTTTGACCGAAAAGTCTCTTATTTTCCCACTAAATCATGCCACAATTGTCATTGCCTATTTTTCAATGCTAAGATAAACTGACTCTGCAAATTAAAATCATTCAGCATTTATGACAGTTCACTCCGACTTTCAATAAGCACAGGTACACATTCTTAGAGAATGCAGGGCATTATATTAGCGATTTCAATTTGAATTAAAGTCAAGCCATGATGGGGATTCTAACTTGAGAAACATTCTGCTGGAATACAGAGTGAATAAACCCAATGGGCCAGCTCACTCCAGCTACTTTCCAAGTCAAAGAAATTTGGAAGAATTTAGAAATGCTACTAAATTCAAAAGGCCAATGTAATGGTCTTTATTCTTGCATATCACAAATATCTTGATGTAAATGTATCTTTTAATAATTTCTTCTGTGCTAGCTTTGCCAAAAAATGGGCAAGCTCACTTTGGAAAATATGAACCTGATATAGAGGGAAATATTCAGCAGTTCAGTCTTTCTCGGTAGGACACTATTGGCATTCTGGGTAAGACAGTTCTTTGTTATGTGGGACTGTCTTGGGAGAGGAGAATGTTTAGCATCCCTAAGGCTCACCAACTAATGTAGCAGCTCTTAATCATTAGGACAAAGAAAATTCTCTGATATCTTTCTAAATGCATCCTTGGTAGTATAAGTGCATGTAAACTTTGGATTGATCTCCAAGGTATTGGAGCATTGGACTAAAGTTATTGAATTAAATACCTGCTCATATTTCCCTTATAGTTTAAATAATGCATACCAAACATAATAAAATTCTTAAAAATTTGAGTTGTGTGAATTTAGTCTTTAAAAAACAAGACCTCAGCTTTACAGACATTCTTAAATGATTTTGATTGTGACTTACTATGAGATATATTCAACAAATGCATTTTAGAACAGACTTGAGAGGGAGTCTCATAAAGTTGTTAATGTAACCTTTAAAGCCAGACTTCCTGGGCTCCGGTCCCAGCTCTGCCACTGCCTAACTGGCATACTACTTGGAACATTACTTATCCCCTCTGTGCCTCACTTTTTTCAGTTGCACAATGGGATGATAATATTAATAGCACTTGCTTCAAGGCTACTTTTCTTTGTTTTTGAGGGTGAACAGGGTTATCATGCATTTAGGACAGTGTCTCGTGTACAGTAAGAGCTATATAAACACATAAACCTTTGCTATTATTTGAAACTGGGTTAAACAAAACACATTTATCTTTAATAGAAATATCATTTCAGTTATGTGCTTTTGTGGGGTTACATAATCTTAGAAAAGTCAATTTCAATCATTGAGTTTAGACTCTTCCTCTGCGTCTTTCTTACTGTCTTTCAAACATGTTTTATAAAAATTACAGCATGTGATATTTCTAAAATAATCATGTTAATCTCCTTATCCCAATGCAATCTGTACCATTAAATACAAAAATATTGAAATCACAAAGCTGAGATATCAGCTGGCAACAGCTGGTGCCATTGCTAGGGAACAAGATACAGTCAGTGGGAAGACAAGGCAAAGAATTAATTGATAGGTTAAAATTTTTGACAACTATTATTTTGTATCATCTTCTGATTTTTAAAGATGCTATATACCATGAGTAGTAGATCTTCCAGTAAATTTAATTTCATTGTCTACCTGCTTTTATAATTCTAGATATAATACTGTCCTTCTGCTTCCACCTTGCCTTTAGATAAGAGTTCCTGTCTGCACATAACATCCAGAGTCAACTACTGTGCTTTTGAGAATCTTTATATATGTGAATATTATTGAGAACCTTGATAATATATTCCCATCTTACTCAATGTTGAACTCACAGACTGTTGCATCTGATTCTTTATGCTTTGTGGTGAGTGCTGTGTCTTTTTCTCTCCAGTACTCCATAACCATTGATAGCAGCACCAGTGTGACATGAGGGGAAAAATTGCACTTGAGCAAAGCATTACTGATCTGTTTCTCAGAGCTTATTATGATGCAATGGCCTTAAAAACATTGCACTTTGTCACAAGAGGACATGAGTTACATGGGCCCAAGTATGGCAAAAGTAGAAGAAGCTTGATGAAGCAGTATTTCTCAATTGCATTTTATCCGATGTGAGTTAAAGGATGCTTGTTCCATATCCGTCAAACTGAGTACAAAACTGAACAGAATGAACTATTAATTATCCCTTAAGCTTGGACTTGAAGAGTAAAAGCAACATTTATTAAGTACCTACAATGTACTGTTTTTTATAACCTATGATTCTCAGAACAACCCTTAAAGATAACTATTATTTATACCTATATTATAGGGAAGCTTAAACAATTTAGAATTTTACATAAAATGCCATTCTTTTCCTCACCCTCCTGAACTCCACATCTCTAAATCTTGAGTACCTCCAGTAGAATTAGGCCTCTCTGTGAACTGTTCCCTTCACACTTGCTGTATACTTCCATAATAGTATTCAACATTCACATTAGCTTGTAGTGGGTTGCATTACTTCTCCAACCGCTTCCTGACTATAGTTGATTGAAATGGGATGGTTAGCTGATTCATTTGCCAATAAATCCTTCCCAGAAGTTGCAGTTAGTGTTAGTTTTTTAGGCAGGAATATTGAAAGAATTGTAATGTATTATTTTATGCCTAACATAATTTTTTAACACGTAATGTGTGTTGATTATGAATAATAGTAATAACTGGAACACTGCTACACACAGAATTCACTGTAACCCTGTGCCCCAGAGTTAACCATTTCCTGAGTGTTTTATTTATGTTCCGTTTTTAAAAACAACATTTGCATATTCGTGTGGTCATAGAATATAGAGTTTAGTCTTCTATGTTTGTGCATGGTCAACAATATTTGACCATGCACAATATCCATTTATAAATAAATGGATACCTGGTGGCTCTCTCAGCCATTTCTTCTTCATGTTTGTCTTTTCTCTGGATAGAGTTACACCAAGAAGCCCAAAGAAAACTCTTAGTAGTTTTCTCAGCCCAGTAAATGGTACAACCTCCTATCACTTACTTACGCCTTGACACCTCCTTTTCTCTGCCCCCTCTTCCAACATATCTGCCTCTTCTACTTCCCAGTATGTGCGGTCTCTGACCTCTCCTCTCCATCTCCAGTATCACCACCCTATCCCAGCCACCCTCGTCTCTTGCCTCAAAAGCTGTGACAGCCCCTTTTCTGCTTCCACTCTTGCTGCCTACAATCTATTTTTACATTGTAGTCAAAGTGATTTTTTTGAAGCAAAGTCACATCATGTCGTCTTTCTGCTTAAAACACTTAGGTTCAAAAACCCATCCTCCTTACCATGACCTGCAGTTCACTACATGCTCTGACCCCTTAACTTGATCTCCTGCTCCCTGTCTGCATGCTTATGACACTGTCTTCACCTTGGGGGCTTTGGTGCTTGCTGTGCCTTCTAACCTCAATACTTTCCCCCTGGATCACTGCATGGCTGGATCCTCTGAAACAACAAATGTCACCTCCACACAGAAACTGTTTCTGATGACCCCAACTGACATACCAGCTCTCTCCCTTTCAGGCAGAGCACATTTAGCCTATCGACCTGTTTATCATCAGTCACTTTCCTCTTATAACCTGAGTTCCGTGAAGGCAGGAATCTTGACCATGTTAAGGAAAAAATTATTCTCACATTTATTAAGATGGTAAGGAGGACTTTTTGTTCAAGACTATTAGAATAGGGGCATTGCAATAGAGGAGTGAAATTGAGCTCAACTCCAAATACAATAAGGACGGGTGGGGATTTATAGCCAACGGAGTGACAGGCTCAATGAATGGAAAATTACTAAGAGCAA